>NC_060968.1:5026020-5335581 GCF_910589235.1 Vespa crabro | reverse complement strand
CCATTCGTCGCTAGAATGGAGCTGCCGTCTTCTACATAGGCTTTACAGTAGGAACGAACGAAAATGCTTCAAGATCCATGGGAGGAGGAGCATTTGTTTTACGCGACACGTCAAGCCCTTCTCCCGAGAATATTATCTCTCCGATCGAATTTTTCGACGAAACAAGATATACAAGTTATTTCACGTTCCATTAAAAATTGCCAATGGATCATTATTGATTTTGTCCCTCTACGAAATAGGACCAGGCTGAAAAATATTGCGGATGGAGTCATCCCAGGAAACTGTAACTCCTGTGGTCACCGGTACCGTAGTTAAAGATAATAGCCCGAATGAATCGAGCCAACCTTAACGCGGGTGCGAGGGTTTGAAACAAATTTGGGGCTGCAAATGTACGGGAGGGAGTTTGTTCGCTTGTTCGTGGCTGTAGGTACGGAGAAGAGAGAATATGAGGGAGAGAAGAGAATGGGAGGAGAGGAACGTAGAGAGGCAAAGAGATTACCAGGCATCATTAATAACCCGGAGCCCCATTATATCCGGTAACTTTTATCTGCTTGGACGAGCTCTAATGAATATAATGACGTACTCTTCTCTTTCTCGATCGAGTTAGTTGTTCGACGACCTGGATGTTTGCTACGATCTCTCGACGTTCCGTCACTCTGAGATTTCACTTCTCTCGTTTCGTATGCTTAATTGAATTCTCATCGATATATAGTTTTATAACATTCGTACAGAACGAAGAAGATTCAATTTTTACGAGCAATGGGTCTGAAAATGTTTTATATAGAAACGATGTAATTTTATCATCGATCGAGATTGTTTTTCTGACGAATAAACGAATAGATACGATTCTTCCGAGTGTTCGACGTCAACTTTCGTTCAAGCTTCAAAAGTCCTTATCATTTTAAACAATAAATTGTTTATGCAAGCTGCGAGTAATAGCTGCTCAAAGGTCTTATAACTGTTGCATTTATTGTGCACGTTGCCGTCCGAAAGAAATGAAGTCGACCGAAGCCGTCATTTATGATGCACGAGATGCATCGGGGGAGTCTCGTCTGTCCATTACTCGTCATTATCGTTCTACGATAAAATCGATAGTCGACGTCGAATCTGTTCGAGCGCGTTCCAGCAATAGGATGCCTAACTGCCGTGAGAATTAACTGACGTCGATTTCACGTTAACGTGACGCTCGACTCCGTGCGCCGATTTGATTTTCCGTAATCAGAGGAAAATCTTTGTAGAGAGCGCACCGACAAGCGCGCGCGAAAGTCAAAGCAAACTATCGCGAATTAAACGAGCATGAGAATTTCCAAACTTTCCAAGCGAATTTAATCGAATTTCTCGGAAAACTCGTAATCGATCGAAGAATCAAATTTCGAGTCGAACCATCGCTATTCACCTAGATATCGCGTGTCTCCTGTCTCTGTCACGGAACGTGGTCCACAGGTTGGATAACGTCCGACCGCGTTCTCGTTACACCCTCTACATCGAATAACGCAAAGCCACGACCCGGTGGGTGGCCATTAAAAAGTTACGGCGGCGTAAATGAAGACGTATTTCCGTGAAAAAGAGTACGGCTACACCGGTAACAGACGCACCTCCGTTCGCGAGCCTCGAACGATGGGTGGTGGTAGGAAACAAAGAAAAAAAAATGAAAAAAAAAAAAAAAACAAAAAAAAAGACAAAAAAGAAAATGACTCGTTTACGATCCATTCGCGAATATTACACCGGACAAAAAGGACGAAACGATGCGAATTCGCCAAGCCACGTTAACAAATAAGCTCTCGTAAACTTTTTCACGTTCATTACGCGCTCGTTCGGGAATAATTCAGCTAACGATCCCTTTCAAGGGAGAGCGGGGGGAAGAGAAAGAGAGACATTGGAAAGAGATCGACTCATTAAAGTTTTTGCATAAATACGTTCGTCGAAGTGTTAAGAATCGGTCGAGAGAAATTCGTGTAAGAGGTTAAAGTAGGAACTGTGGAAATAATTTGAGAACGTCGATTAAGACCATAGATAATCCAAACGAGGAAGTTGTAAGTGGGTGGACCTGGAGCAAGCAGCGAATAAAGGTTAAGGGTGGATCAACGAGGTCAAAGGGATAGGGATAGGTACGATTGCTTTTCGAGGAAGAGACAGGGGACTAATTGAAATCCCGCGGCGACGCCTTTGGGTCAGCAGTTCGCTACCTTTCTCCGTGGTTGCAAGTCGAAACTTTGGAAACTATACGAGGATGCTCTCTCTCTCTCTCTCTCTCTCGAGAGAGAGAGAGAGAGAGAGAGAGAGAGAGAGATCCCATTGGTACTCATACGTAACCTACGGCTAGGATCAAAAGTTTGACCGTGCGAATACCAGAAAATGGATCTGATTTTGGCTTCACGACGATAGCTTAATAGTGGATTACCTCGAGATTGATATTTATCGGCCGGTGGCACGCTTTCTCGCGAAAATAAGCGATATCCTCGAAGCGGATTTTGTCTTTCGAGAGTAGTATCAACGAACAGCCATCTCAAACGTAGCTACGTTGGATAGAGATTCGCTATACGGTATGAGTATGGGTTCGAAAGCACGATATACTTTGCGAACTCTTTTATCCCTTAGTATCTATGATCATCGACGACCCTGGGCTAGACCTCCCTCCTATCCTATTTCTAGCCCCAATCCCTGGATCGTCGAAGAAAATACAAAGTTCGTGCCCGTCAAGCCAAGAGATAAAAAGTTCCAGCGAGTCTTTGTTTATCGGTAAAAATTCCCAACAAACTGCACCTCCTCCTCCTTCTCATTCTCCACAGATTTTCTCAAAACGATCATAACTTTGGAAGAAACGAGAGAAACGATTCGAATAACAAAACAGAAAGAGGAACGATGAAATACGATCCAATGAGTTCATGTAACAACGCGGATACGTCGAAAAATCCAAGGCAATCGTTTTACCGCGGGGCAACGACCAATCAGCAAGTTAACCGCAACGCTATGAGCGCAGGGATCGTGGAAGCCATTCGTCTTGTCGTCGCCACAGGCATTATCATATTTTCCAGGGAACGTCAGGGCCGTAGTACAAGCCGGCTGCGACTCCCGATAGTTTCGATGGTCTCTCTCTCTCTCTCTCTCTCTCTCTCTCTCTCTCTCTCTCTCTCTCTCTCTCTCTCTCTCTCTCTCTCTCTCCTTGCTCCCTCTTTACGCACGAGCACACCAAAGTCTAACCGAATAAATCTCTTCCAAAGCAATTTCGCAAAGTTTCATTTGCATCGAATCTACATCGATGGAATTTGATTTCATGCCTTCGTAAACAACTGCGTGAGCGAGAGAAAGAGAGAGGCTCCTGATTTCTTGGGAGTTAAAAGTCGCGATAAACGATCCTAATTACAATTATCGAAATGAAGACAATTCGAAAATCAAAAACGCGTCTTTTGAAATTGTAAATATATCACGCTTCCTTCCAATCATTCCCGATTACTGACAGTCTAGAAAAAATATTGACGTCATTATAGGTTCTCAGCTATTTGCGAAAGGCTATATTTAATCCTGATGTATCATCATATATCGAAGACAATACGAATGGCTCGACGACATAACGAATAGAGAGAAAGGAAGAAAGAAATAGAGGCAATGTAGAAGGCAATTTAGAATCTGCCAAGACGGAAACCTACTTAGCGACGGGATTCAGGTTGGAGGACGAGCGGGAATATAGATTGGGTTTAAAGCAGGATAGTGTTGCAGCTTGTCGTACGGCTGAGAACCAACGTAAGAAAGGACAAGGAGGTAGAAGCGAGGTAGACCGAGGGTGGCAAGGAAAAAATAGAAGAAGAGGGTAGCTCATCGGGTGTTTTCGTTCGAAATTCAACTCACGGAGAGAGTCCTTGGGAAAAGGAAATCGAATCCCTCTATTTACGCTAGCAACTTTTATCACCATGGATAGAGACCAGGATCTTACTTTCCCTCCCTTATCCCTTTCTTGTAAAGCTCCAACGGGCGTGTAATAATAATCATAATTCCTCGGGTATTGTTTCACAGATAATTAAGTTCTTGCAGCAACGCGTACCCGATAAAGCGAATCCTACACCCGTACCGACGACGTCTTTGCCAATTCGTGTAAAAAGCGTTTGGCCTGTCTTTATTCCTTTAGGAAGCCGAAGCGATTCCTCGCCAAAAAGCGACAACTCACTCGCAATATTAAGATACAGATAACCAAGAGAACGCGTAGCATAATAGCATCGAATATCGATGTGGTTTTACGGCCGCTTTGTCGTTCGATCGCACGTAAACCGCGAGCCCAGCTAATTATCTTCGTTGGCATAACGTTATAACGTTATAACGCTATAAAACGTAATCCCATATTAGACCATAATCAAATTCGACTAGCCATCTATTAACGTTACTAATATATTAACGGCCATTTGATCTCTCCTCTTCCACAATTTCATTTTCGCGACCGATTTAAGATTTCATTTCCACTTATAAATTCGAGCTCGCGTCTACGAACCAAAAGGATGAGAGAAACCATATTACGAAGGCGATTAATTAACGATAATAGAAACCGATTTGACGTTTTCCACGAATTCTAAAGCGGTTTGAGGAAATGATCACGGTGAAACCGTCGAGATAAGGGTAGAGAATGTTAAAGAGACGAGGAAAGAAAAAGAGGAAAAATGTAGGAACCGAGGATAGGAACAAAGGAAAGTTTCGCGGAAGCAGACCGGCGTATATTAATTACTGCTATCGGTGCGCGGCGGAAGATTCCATCAAGTTCGCAGCTGCAGAACGTTACGTGGATAGGACCAGAGCCGACAGAAGACGGACGAGGAAAGAAACGAGGAAAGCGAAAAGAGAAGGGGAACGTGTTCTCGTGGTAGTAAGAGAGAGAGAGAGAGAGAGGGAAGCGGCGTTTCGCGCGGCCGAGTCTGGCTATCCGCCACACGTACACCCTCCGTCACGCCTCTCCCTCCCTCCTTTCCAACTCTACCCCCTACACTTCCCTACCTTCTCCTTTCTACCCCCGGATAAATTACGCTAGATATCTGCATACAAAACGGCCCAGGAAAATTAAAAACACAAACAGCGAGAGCAAGCGAAACCTCGCGCGTCCCTCTCCTTCTTTCCTCTCACGGTTTCTCTTTATCTCTTTCCCGGCTTTTCTCTCGTTTCCTCTCTTAGCATCTACCACAACACGACAGTCAGCCTTCTCCTCTCGTTTCGCTCGAGCGGACAACGACGCTATCGCGTTACAACATCCGTTAACGGATCTCGTAAATCGAAACCACACTGAAACCACACTCTGGTATTATAAAAGATATAAGAAAATGATTATTGGCTATGATATTTGATAAATATAAAGAATGTCCGTAGAATAATCGACGTAAAGATATTATTTAAAAGATATTATCTAAAAGATATTTCAATATCAAGGTGTAATATTAACGCGCCCGCGAATCGGTGGCTCATAACAATAGTTATCATCATATCACGGTCAGGTGGAGAATCCCGCAGAGATACCAAGGTGGAAGACGTCCGGTGGCAACTAGGTGGAACGGGAGGAGGTGAAACGGGGGCGGCTTTAATTATCCCGCGGCCTCCTAACGTGCAATTAATTCCGAATGCGGTTTAGTTTAGCGAACGAAGAGCAAACAATGTATTACCCTCTAAACCGTCTAAACGTAGGCGGTTACGTTGAATTCGATGGTAAAAGCGAGAAGACTGGAGTGAGTTGGAAAAGGGTGCCTCTGTCGGTGGTATAGTTTAGGCCACTTTACGCAAATAGCATGGATCCTGCAGATAGTGCATACGTCCCTTGCCTCTTCTTCTCTCACGTTTCCTACTAGTCAGCGCGCGCGCGCGCGCGCGAGCCTAGAGGGTGAGGTGACTAACTCTTCTCCAACAATGAAACTTAACTTAATACTTTGCGTATTTCCGATTAATTCTTTTCATTCTTACTTTGTTCTTTTTTCCCTTTTCTCATACGCAAATACGAACCTTGCGAATTTTCAAGAAAATCTAGTTGATCTATTTCATTCTTTAACTATCACGTATAAGTGAACAGATTAACGCACGAACGTCTCTTTTGTCTCTATCATTCTTGTCTTCATCCAGCACACTCTCTTCACCGCAAAAGGGGCAGAGTATGGCGTTGCCGAGATAACGCGCGGCCGACGCCGATGCCCCATTTACATAAGCATAATGCGAAGATTATTCGTGTCTGGTCGACGGGTCATAAATACGAGACGGTAGAGGCATAGAAAAGAGGAGAGGAGGAGATCGATGGAAACGAGGCCGAGTCTGGATAAAAATTAGACGAAGTCTCGCTATCTCTATTTCTCTCTCCTTCATCTTCTTCGACAAGGAGGAGGAGGAGGAGGAGGAGGAGGAAGAGTTTCGTTTCGGCGAGCTACGAACGAAATCACGGTACAGTGCCAAGAGTCGTAACGCCCCTGAATATATCCAAGGAATATCGAGTTTTTATGGCACCTTCGACCCCCTTTCACGATCATCGAAGGTTATCTGAACGGTAGCGAAGGAATCTTCATGGGGGTTGAAATTTCGGTTCATGGTACGTAGGAATGGTTCTTTTGAGGAACGTCGAAGCTACACCGAAGGATAGAGAGAATAGAGAAAGGGTGAGCTCTCGAGTGGAAGAGAGGAAGCAGGATATGACGAGACGGGAGAGAGAATGCCATAGAAGTCGAACATCGAGAGAGTGAGAGAGAGAGAGAGAGAGAGAGAGAGAGAGAGAGAGAGAGAGGTTGGAAAGAGAGCGAGGCAAAGTATAGACGAAAAGAGATGATGGGAGAGGAGGAAAAGGAGATAGAGATAGGAAATAAACGGGAGGGCAAAGAGGAGAGAGTAGTTCGCGCGAAGCGAATGACTGCGATTCGTCCAATTATCGGTTGGCACCAAAAGTGCTGGGTCTGGCTCGCCTGCCAAATGGGAAATAGCCGGGGCGAACTGCAGAGGCAAGCTATAGCAGACGCTATGGACCCACGGACTCTATGTGTGGACTCTACGAAAACCGTCGCTCGACTATGGACTCGGCAAAGTATCGAGGCTACCGAAACGTTGTAAACGACAATCGCCGAAAGATAGTTTGGACCCGTAGGATACGGAAATCCTCCACCCCGGATGCATTCTTCTCCCAGGTGCAGTGACCTCTCTCGAAGCGAACATTTTCTATCAAAATTTATCTTATATCGAATTTCATTTATGTTTTTAAAACGTAATACACTTTGCGTTTTCCTTCGGCATATCGTTCCTGTCGAATAGTGCTCTTTATTCGATATCATAGACGAGATATCTTTCGACGATTTTCCCCTAATGGCGTGGTGGTGGTACTTCTTTCCACGGATCACCGTACATACACACGTGTCAGGGTGCTGCCTGAGACAAGAAAATGACGTCATTAACGAGGTTAAAAGTGCTGACGTACTTTAACCCACAATTTCTCCCGTCCGCTTCCGCCATCCCTTCGAGATCGATGCGTCGATTTCCGATACCCGCTAGCGTCGCCATAAAGTCGAATGGAATTGTACCGTGCGAGTTCTCCGCGACGAAGAGAACCTTCGAATAAATTTTGACGACGTAAATCATTTTTTCTCCATCGTCGTTCTTTCCTACCTTTTTCCTGTTAAAAACGATCTCGGCACAAAGAGGATCTCAAAATTTTGTTTCTGATTCGCATCGATCCTTTATTACTTCTCCATCCATTCTATCCGTATTCGTTTATTACTAAAGATTAACGTCTTAATGATTTTCCAATGTTAGAAGAGAGTTCAATAATCTCGTCAAAGATTTTCTCCGATATATATTAAGAGTCGTACGACGCGAAACGAAAATTGCATTGTGAATTATGGAACGTTAGCGCGACGAAATGGATATATAAGAAAGTCATATTCGTACGATCGACAAAAATCAATTCGGGATATATTTTAGTTTCCTTCTCTCTCTCTTATTCTATTTCACCATTTCCCTGTTCTATACCTTGATTAACTCTCGGTTTATTAATTAACGAAAAGCACGATCGAAGATAATCAGGTCCGAAATACCTATCCTCGAGATTATTTTCTTCGAATTTCAGAAGCATCGATGATATCGATGAGTCGGCCGACCGCATGCGTATTCTCGTCCGAATTTAATCGGAGTTTCAATTTCCCCATAGAGTTTCATTTCCGCGATATCGCGACAAAGGACTACGGAATGATCGTGTAATTCGTCAGGATAGATCTTCGTTGTATAATTTAACGAGCTTGCCCGCAGTTATATGGGCCTATATGATCCGCGTTGCGTGAAATGTTCACCGGTGCCTGTATAGATACTGGCCATGGTAATTGGCAAGGTAGGTATGCAGATACACGCCACATGTATTCTGAACGGCAGGAGAGGGACATGGAGGGAGAAGGGAGAGCGGGAGTACTAATATACTCACACGTGTTAGCGATCGTGTCCCCAGAATTTGATTGCTCGTGTTGTCTAGAGAATTACGAATCTACCGGATTCTACTAAATTCTACCGTCGCATTTGCGCATCCAGAGAGTACCGTCAATCGCGAGTTCGAAAGCACCGACCCCTATCGTCTCCCCAACCTGACTCCCAAACGACCTCATCTTATTTCGCGGTCTTTTACTCGACTCCGTGTAAACGTACCGCTTGCTCTCCTTTAGATTCCCCTTCTCTCTTTCGATACAGGTAATTGGATTTAAAAGGATCGACGTTTATTGTAAATTTATTGTAATACCGAATTAAACTATTCTCTTTCCTTATTTTTCTTTTCTCTCTTTTTTTCCTCTACTCTCACGGATACTCCTACTTTTTTCCTAGTGCCAGCTATCGTGTAATCAGCTTTATAGCGCTTTTAAGGGATAAAGAAGATTGCCAACAGTTTCTCCCTCCTTTTCTATCTCCTTGCCTGGCAAGTAGAGTTTAAGTAAAACGTCGTCGATCATGGCAACGCCGGACGTGACATTAAAGCCGCCCGTTGGCCACGTTTCCATTGGAAGTCGTATCCGGTTTTACGAATGGCGCTTGCGATCGTCTCGCGTGGCCTGTCTCGTCGATAAAAATACTTTTAAGGAAATGAAATTGATATAAAGGACGGATTGCAATGGGAACACCGTAAAACACCGCTGACGTATCCATCCATCCGCCATTTCGTTGGGACGTAACGTTTCGCGAATTCGTCGAATTCGTGAAAACGTATAAAACTCTTGTAGAAGAATATATTCCTTGCGAAATGACTCCGAGCTACAGGTAAGACTATGTGTTGCACGTAAGAAATGTATCGGTCAGTTTTACATTGTACCGATGCATATTTCCAGCCGAGAATCATCGAAGAGCGTTACATAATAAGCATAGTTCATGAAAATCATTCGTTTCCATCGAAAGTACGTAGAAACCAAAGTGCTTCCCGGGGAAATTTATTTTTCAATTAATATTTATTGTACTACCGTGAGCGATAATCAGCGTTAGGCGGTAAGTGATAAAGCGAAAGAAAAGAAAAGCGTTCGTAACCTGGGAGGGTCGGCGGACCGGTACCGGTGGATTGAAAGTTCCCCAGGCTGTCGTTACGTTACTTGCTTCCAAGTATCGCACGGACAAGCGAGAAAGAGAGATAATGCACGTGTGCGTGCGTCTACGTGCATATATACAGATATATGTGTGTGTGTGTATATATATATATATATATATATATATATATATATGTATATATATATGTATATATACACGTGCTTGAAGAGGGAAAGACAACGAAAACACACCCCCACACATACGGTACACTCGCTGGCCCGCCACGTATTTATGAGCTTTCCCTACGCCGGCTGACTTTAAATTGAGTCTACTACTTCGAGGCTCCGCGGATTAACTCTGCGACGCATGAATTCTTTAGCGAACGTATTCTCACCGGGGTGCCGCAGAGATTAGCCGCGTTCCTTTTTACCGTTCGCGCGAAAAAGGTTCTACGCGAAAGATAGCAAGTAGATGGAAAGAAAGGAAGACGATAGAAAAGTAGAGTCTCCTTGCTTCGAGTCTAGAGAAGCTTAACAAATTTTGCCTTTTTATTTTCTTTTGTTTTCTTCGCGAGAAAGAAAGAACGGAGGGAGGGAGGGAGGGAGGGAAAAAGAATGATCGAAGGAATGTTCACGATTCTCTCGAAAACTTGAAATAGTTGTGCTTAAATTCAATTCGGTGTTCCCGAAGAGAAAAGGAAGGTGCTTTTCAAGAATCTCTCGGAATATGTTTTCGATGCATAGGATGGCGGCGTTAAGTGCAACGTGCACGGGATAACAATAATGGTCGAACTGAGATTCTATAATTTTTCCATATAACGCCGATAAAGCCGATATAAAAGAGGACGTGTATTTTATCTTTCGAAATCGAAAATATCGAAAGAATACGCGATATCTCGATTCTCTTGAAATTTTTTCATTTCTAAAGGAAACACGAACTTTTTTCCTTTCGTTATCTTTAAATTTAAGAACTCTACCTAATTTTCTCGTTCCAAACGTGCCAATTATAGATCAGTTAATTAATCGGTATGACGAAGGGACGATAATCGGTAGGTATTATTTCTATATGTATTTACGATGTATATTCACGGCTGGCCGAAGGTTCGATTTTAACCGCGTTAAAAATGCATTTTCCCTCGGACAATGAGATAATAAGCTATTTCGAAGCATAGACCGGTTCGCTACGAAGCGCGTTGTGTTCAAACAACGTGTAATGCAATTCTATGCACCAACGAGCTTTGACTACCACGATCGTAATTGCTAATTAATTATTACCGACTTTTCTGCATAACAAAACGATCGGACCCTTTCTAAAATGGAACGATTTCCCGATTATTTTGGAGAAGCGTAGAACCGGAACCGTGGCAACTATGAATCGTTAATTCGCGAATGAATAACGTAATCGCGTGTTCGATCAACGATAGCTAACGAGAAATTCGTAACGAACGAGTAACGCATAGTCGAAATAATTCATTTTACCTCTGAATGACTTTTATCGATATCTCCTACAAATTAATACTTTTCTCCATTCTCTTTCTTTATCTATCTCTCCTCTTCCTTCCCTCCCCCCGCCCCTCTCTCTCCCTTTCTCTTTATCCGGCACGTTGAGAAGAAATTTTTACACGGGATCGACATATCCATTTTCGTGGGAGAACAGGAATTATCGGCTGGGCTCTAGAATCCGGAATTGAATTCAGCAGTGTACGGGAGCCAATGGCCCGAGGAGAAAGCAAAAGAAGAGAAGATGAGAGGAGGGGAAATGGGGGGGAGGAAAGAGAGAGAGAGAGAGAGAGAGAGAGAGAGAGAGAGAGAGAGAGAGAGCGCGCACGAGGGTGGTGAACATCGAATGATGTATTACAAGTAACAGCGGCCAATAAAAATTAAGCGTTTTCTTTGCTCCGCGTGATTTGTGGACGATAAATCAAAAGATCGCGTTTCTTTCGAAATCCTACCAAGTCAATGGCGTACGCGCACAGGCCTTCTTCTTCAAATTTTTAATTAAAATAATTAGAGCTACATTATCTCGTAAGTATTGTAGACGAAATTTAGAGATAGAGAGAAAGAGAAAAAGAAAACGAATAAAAAGCTCTACTAAAAAAGATGAAAGAAAATTCCTATGAATGTTTCAAAAAGATAGAACGAAGAAAATGAAGCACGTAGTACCGTGAGAGCAATTTCTGAAATTCATCAGGAAACGCAATATGTTCGGCGCGAGATGAAACGCTTTGGGGCGATAATCGGATCGATCGTACACGAGGGATGACTTTCCTGCCGAAAAGGAAATTGGCCGTTAGTTATTCCACCTGCTTCTCTCATGGCAGGAAACAATTAGAAATTTGCAAGCAACAAAACTATTGCTCGTTCGTTACCGCGATTTTTTTCGAACAGAGTTTCGTTGAATGTGCACGAATGGAGAACACGACGATTTCAAAACGATCATGTCGTACAGTTACACGATAACCTGTAATTTTACATTTTTCGAGAAAAATAAAATAAAAAGACAAAAAAAATACACTATAGATTTTTAAAATAAATAAACAATAACTCTAGCGCACAGGGGAAAATAACTGAGAACAACTTTTGTCTACAAAAAGAAAAAGAAAAAAAAAAAAAAAAAAAAGAAAAAAAACATGTAAAGCAAGCAAAACTAAAATCGAAATTGAAAAAAAATTACAACTGCTAAAAAACTTGTAAAAAACATATTGGATTGATTCGGAGATTATTATTAACTTTAGTTATATATTATTTATATAGAATGAATAATTTTTACTCCAACAAAATATTATAAATATATTCGAAGTCACGGAAATAATCAGCGCTTTCAATTCTATCATAGAAAAAAAAAAAAAAACTCATAAATCATGCAACGCGCAAATTGTTTTAATTAAATAATAACATCAAAGTTGTCCTAAACTCCACAGGCACAACTAGGGTTAATGAATATACTAAGTTTTCTATAACATACTATACTATATAAATATACTATACAATTTTTCTGTCAATTAGAAAAATGAATAAAGATAAATTCCAAAAGTCGATGTAATTTCTGACATAAATATTGACGCTATTTTGACAGATTATGTAGAAAGATAAATGTTAAATCTAATGGATAAGTAAATCAATGATTTTTATAGCTGGACTTTCTTTCTATACTACAGTGCCATCTCTCATGATAGAACTGAGTCTGATTCATCACCAGTTTTACCTACATCACAGAATATATCGATCCATATTAATTCAATCAACTTTTTGCAAGATGGCATTGCTGAGATAATGATGCAAATTTGAATCGAGTATTACATTATCAATCTACGAACAAAATATCTTATTGTTAAACAAATAAAGCAAATTATAATATACCGATTCTAAAAATAGCTCTCTAATTAGCTCCAATGTTGTTAATGCAAAACATATGGATCAAAATCAGAACCATCATGAGATTAAAAAAAGAAAAAAAAAAAAAAAAAGAAAAAAAAACGAATTTCCAAATAATGTCAAATTATAAAGCATCATATAAAATAGTACAGCTATAATAAATATTAAAGCGATAATAAATATTAAAGCGTTATTGAATATCACTCACCAAGCAGGAAAGAAGTCTACGCCCCACGTGTCGCTTGAAAATTCCATTGATCCAATGTCCTCGCACAACACAACACAACACAGCACAACACATCACAATTCATTCCGATATATATTAATAATAAAAAATTATAAAAAACAAACGACTACTTTGTTCTACACATTGACTGAATAAAAGAAACAAATCTCTAATTATAGTGACTTCGTGCAATACGATACAATTAATTAATTCAAAATTAATATATCATCTCTAGATGTGCAGTATTCATTCCTACTTTTAAAAAAATCTACTTGTCTTACTTCACAACGATATACACACCAAGTTGCAAATCGTTGACATACACTCGCATACGTGGATTGTTTCATCGATCTAATATATAAAAAGAAAATAATTATTACAATCAATATGATTATTAACCAATAAAATTAATCATATAAAAATCATTAATTACTTATATAAAAGTAGTATTAATTTTAAAAAGAATCAATATTATTGCTCGATTAATAAAATTAATTAATATAAAAATGCATGCTCAAGGGAATTTCTAATCGTTTGAAAGAAAAAAAATATTGATTAAAGAATACTGCTTAATCGTGAGATGTAAGAGATAAAAAAAAAAAAAATATCTATTTTTAGACGTTCGGTAATTCGACAACAAGTTTCAGAGTACACCGCGATACTATTCACCATATTAATAACGATAGAATGAAATTGTGGCGTTTACGTCCTGCAAAAAACAAAAAAAAATAAAATTAATACAATACCATCGTAAAGGGTACAATAATAGTAAATATCAAAATGTTGTTAAACATCGCTTACCATGCATTACGACGTGACATATTCCATTGATAAGTACACCGCCGCACTGTACTAATACCGATATAAAACCGATAGAAAAAAATCGAGACGTTTACGTCCTAAAAAAAATAAAAAATGAAATTGATATGATACAAAACAAAAATATAATTAATCAATGCAATCGTGAAGAGATAATAAGGAAATAAAGAATTGTACTATTATCGAGGGAAAAAAAAAAAAACAGAAAGAAAAAAAAATCACGAAATTACAATATTAACGTTCGGGAAAAGTATAGAATTGATTCTACGTTTAAAATGATAATTTATAACTTTGTAAAGTATTACTTGCGATGCGTGTAAGACTACGTAAACGAAAGTAGATTATGAAAAATCCACTTGTGTATATATGCATATATATAAACTCGCAGAAAATTAAACAATTTAACAAGTTTGTAAAAGAATGAGAAAATAAAATTAATCGCGGTAAAAAGTATTTGCTTGCGTTGAAGGAATTATAAGGAAAAGTATTTAGATATTTAATGAGGTAATAATAAGTTTCCTTACCCCTACGCGTTTGTTTCCCTCTTCTTCTTTTTCTTTTGCTTTATTTTTTCTCGATATTCCCAACCGAACGAATTACGAGAGAAAAAACGCGTATATACGAAACAAAAGAAAAAAGAATACGAAGCACCTTATAAGGTAATGTTCGTTATTCTATTATAATATGTATATATGTACATATGTATATATATATGTATATATACATACATAAATGGAATAACATTCGCACACGAATATGCACCAATACACCGTCATTGGTTCTGTTGCTAGGCAACGCAAGTTTTTTGTGTTTTTCCAAGAATTCAACGGTTCCGGCCATTTCCTGGAAAGCATACCTATATAGCTATACAAAAAAAAAAAAGGTAGAAACTATACCTATATAACGTACTTCTCAACCGTCGTAACGTACATTTTGATCTATATCGATTTTACCGTTTTTTTTTCCTCTTCGAAATATAGCAAAAAAGTTATTACGTATATAACGGTTAGTACGTTAATCAAAAAATATAATTGGCTTGAAAATATATTAATATTATGAAAAAAAGGAATAATTTTACGAGTTAAAGTATAAAAAGTTAATTAATTTAGTTTCAAAAGAAATGTTTTCAAAGATATTCTTACGCGCTAAGGAAAAAACAAAATATTTTATATTCGACAGAGCTTTACGTTCGTATTTGCAATAAATAAAAATATTAAACAATAAGTTTGCTTGAATATTGAAATAATGAAATAAGGAAGAAAAAAGTAATTACGTGTGTTATTATATATACCCATGTATATATATATGTAATAAAGAAAAATAATAATCGTTAAAAGGATAAAATGAATAAAAGAATAATAAAATTAATAAGAAATATTAGATAAACTTGCGTTACCTATGCATATTTGGAAGATTTGAAGAGAATCGATCACTGGGAGAATATAAAAATTGCGCGAAGCCCTCGTTGAGCACGTCCGCCGCGCTTGCTCATCAGGCACTAACTGAGCCGATCCAAGTAGCCGTCTTCCGATTGGCTACTTTCTCCTTCCTATCCAATTGCGTGGCGTCACTCATAACGGATTATTTAAAAATGTATATTTACTATACGCTTATCGGTAATTACTTTAATATCATAAAGCAATATCATAAAAGTGAAATATAATAGCTCGTAATAATTATTACTTTAACGATGAAAAAATAAAAGAGATTTTTCGATTGATGCAATGCGTTAGTCGATAGGGACTTTTAATATCTTTCGTAATCCGTTGGCAACAATGAATTTATACCACTGTATACTTCAGGCTGTATGCGAACGTACACAGAAATTTCGTACTGTTGTGTCATTTATTATTTGGATTAGCTATGTAAGAAGTAGGTACGTTAATTATAGATGACAAGGGTCCGATGTTTGTCCTTGCTTTCTTTTCCTTCCTTTGCTTTTTTCTTTCCTTTTATTATGTACACGTAATATCGAAATTTTTTCCAGAAAAAAGTTGGAGATAATTGAGGCGTATTTCTTGAGAACGGATCACCCCCCTAGGGGTGGGGTCCACTGTCACTTTTAAGCCAAAGAAATCAACGAGTTATGTCAGTATCGTGAAACATAGAAGTGAATAACGTGATCATGGCTCGTCCTATTGTACCAAGTCAACAAAAGTTGGCAGAGAAGTTAACTATATTGAATGATAGAGGCATCGGGATGCTGACTCGTATTTATAATATTAAAAAGGCTTGCGGTGATGCCAAATCGAAGCCTGGCTTCTTATCGGATAAGACTCTAGAGTCTTCGATCAAGACAATAGTTAGAAAGTTTCCTAATATCGACATCAAAGGACTACAAACGATAACAAATCTGCGTAATGAAATTATCAAATCCCTTTCTTTATATTATTATACGTTTGTAGATTTATTGGACTTCAAGGACAACGTTTGCGAACTCCTCACTACGATGGATGCATGCGGAGTACACATGGATATTACTATTAATTTTGATTTGACGAAAGGTTATTTGGATCTTGTTGTCACTTATGTCAGTTTAATGGTACTCCTTTCAAGAGTCGAAGATCGTAAAGCTGTATTGGGGCTTTTCAATGCCGCACACGAAATGGTACACAGTCAGTCCGATCCTAGCTTTCCTCGTTTGGGTCAAATGATAATGGATTATGATGCGCCTTTGAAAAAACTTTCCGAGGAATTTGTTCCCCATTCGAAGCTATTAAAGAATGCTCTTACTTCTTTGTGGCCCATTTATCCCGGTAGAAATTTGACCGCCGATACGTGGAGGGCCGATCAGAAATTAAGCTTGGTAGGAAGTCCTGGACAAATATTGAAGGCAGCTGCCACCGATACGATGTCCTGCGAAACTCTGAGCTTGGACAGAATCGAAAGATGGGTAATACTCGGGTTTACCCTTTGCCACACTTTTCTGAGTCAAGAACAACCTAATAAACTTTGGATCACTGCTTTAGAATCAGGGTGGGTATTGGCCTTGTTCAGAGATGAAGTAATTTACATACATCAATACATTCAGACATTTTTTGAGAGCATGAAGGGATACAGTAAAAGGGTGTCGGAAGTGAAGGATTGTTACAATCAAGCGGTACAGAAAGCCGGCTATAGGCACCGAGAACGTAGAAAATTTTTGAGAACAGCTTTAAAGGAATTGGGTTTGATTTTAACCGATCAACCGGGTCTACTCGGACCGAAAGCATTGCTCGTGCTAATGGGACTATCTCACGCGAGAGACGAGGTGCTGTGGCTTCTAAGACACGGGGATAATCCTCCAATACAGGGAAAAGGAAAGGGTAGAGGCGGCGAGGATCTAGTGGATCGACAATTACCAGAATTGCTCTTCCATTGTGAAGAATTGAGAGCATTAGTAAAGAAGTATTCTCAGGTGCTTCAGAGGTACTACGTTCAATTTCTCTCAGGATTCGACGCGCCTGCGCTGCATCAAATGATACAGAATCTTCCAGTTTGTCCCGAAGACGAGGGTGCGATACTTAGTGATATGTGCTCAACGATAGCGAGTTTGACCGTAAAGCAAGTAGAAGACAACGAACTGTTCGATTTTCGTCCATTCCGATTGGATTGGTTTAGATTACAAGCTTACATGTCTATCGCCAAATGTAACATGAATTTAGCCGATAATAGAGAATTAGCATCTTTCATGGACACGGTAGTTTTTCATACCAAAATGGTTGATAATCTCGACGAAATGTTAGTCGAGACGTCCGATCTCTCTATATTTTGTTTTTACAGTAAAATCTTTGAAGATCAGTTCCACATGTGCTTAGAATTTCCAGCTCAAAATCGTTACATAGTAGCCTTTCCGCTCATATGCAGTCACTTTCAAAGTTGTACGCACGAATTGTGCCCGGAGGAACGCCATCATATTCGCGAAAGAAGTTTATCCGTCGTAAATATGTTTTTAGACGAAATGGCTAAAGAGGCTAAGAACATAATTACCACTATTTGCGACGAACAATGTAATATGAGCGACATGCTATTGCCGAAACATTGTGCCGTATTGATATCTCAAGTTGTCAACAGAAAGAAAAAGGACAAGAATAAGAAGAACATGAGCGAAGTACATAAGCCAGGTATAGAGAGTTATAGAAAGACCAGAGAGGAATTAACCACCATGGACAAATTACATATGGCTCTGACAGAATTGTGTTATGCCATAAACTATTGTCCTACGATAAACGTATGGGAATATACGTTCGCACCTAGAGAATACTTGCATCAACATCTTGAATCTCGATTCGCCAGGGCCCTCGTTGGAATGGTTATGTACAATTCGGACACGAGCGAGATAGCCAAGCCGTCGGAACTCTTCGTTAGCGTCAGATCTTATATGAATGTACTCCAAACTGTCGAAAATTATGTCCACATAGATATTACTCGAGTATTTAACAATGCTCTACTTCAACAGACTCAGGAGCTTGATAGTCATGGGGATAAAACTATTGCTGCCCTTTATACCCAATGGTATTCCGACGTATTACTTAGACGAGTTAGCGCTGGAAACATATGTTATTCTGGAAACCAAAGAGCATTCGTCAGTTTATCCGTGGAGGGAGCAATTCCGTTTAACGCCGAAGAATTTTCCGATATAAACGAGCTAAGAGCATTGGCCGAACTTATCGGGCCATACGGTATGAAGATGCTGAACGAAAATCTCATGTGGCACATAGCGAGCCAAGTCCAACAATTAAAGAAATTGGTCGCAGGAAACAAGGACGTTCTTATAGCTTTAAGGACGAACTTTGACAAGCCGGAAGTAATGAAAGAGCAATTCAAAAGATTGCAACAGGTTGATAATGTACTTCAAAGAGTGGCTATAATAGGAGTAATATTGAGTTTCAGGCAATTGGCACAATCTGCGCTGGTCGACGTTTTGGAAGAACGTATCCCATTCCTTTTGAGCTCGATTCTGGACTTTCGACATCACTTACCGTCTGGAGACCCGATGAGAGTAGTTTCCGAAATGACGTCTGCTGCCGGTTTAACGTGCAAAGTCGATCCTACATTGACAACAGCCTTGCGAAGTCAAAAGGCAGACGTCGATGAAGACGAACACTTGCTCGTCTGTCTCCTAATGGTATTCGTAGCCGTATCTATTCCAAAGTTAGCGAGAAACGAGAATTCCTTTTATCGTGCTTCACTCGAAGGACACTCGAACAATATTCATTGTATGGCAACGGCCATAAATAATATCTTTGGTGCGCTATTCACGATTTGCGGACAGAATGACATTGAGGATAGAATGAAGGAATTTCTCGCCTTGGCTTCATCCAGTTTGTTGAGACTCGGTCAAGAGGCCGACAAGGAAGCTACTAGAAACAGGGAATCCGTCTACCTATTATTGGATCAGATAGTCCAAGAGTCTCCTTTTCTCACGATGGATCTATTGGAGAGTTGCTTCCCGTATGCCCTTATACGAAATGCATATCACGACGTGTACAAGCTCGAACACTCTCAGCCGTAAGATTACGATCATAACGAAGTAAGTTATTATCGAATGAACGATCAACGCGCTGTAGTCATACTCAGGGCTACTTTTCTACGTCCACTTACTTGTGTACCATCGACAACTCTTGCGTTATATATCGTCGAAGATAGGCGAGATTATGATGATGACGATGATGATGATGATGATGAGGAGGATAAAATCTGAATGAAAGAATTTATCATCGGAGAAATCAAAATTAATTCGAGTCTACGTATGTCTGTAACAATGTATCTCGTTTGTATGTCCATGCCTAGGGAAGACGACGCTCGGGTGATTGACATCGCTCTGTCATTGAAAATATTTTGCACTTTCTCTTCGATTAAAAATTCCGTTTAAAAGGACCCAATGAAAAGAGAACTTGCAGTGTAATAATATTCATTCAGCCGGAGCATTTTCTATAGAGCCGCGTTCCTCTAAAAGACATTTGATACGCGATTTAAAGACAATTTATATTATTAGGATAGTATATTTTCATTTCATTGTCACAGTATTCCGTAAATTATCATTACGTAAGAGAATTTTTTATTATACGAGAATGAACGAAATATATATGTAAATGATTCTCGATCGCTAAGAATTTACGTACACACGTATCATCATCCAATAAGTATCGTCACTTTATCCATTGCATTTTCTATGTATAATGGTAACTTTTACAATAGTTTATAAAATAAATAAAATCCATCCATAAACTACCACCTATATTATTTTCTTTCTCACTCGATTCTCCATCGTCCCTTTTAAATTGATCAAACACGACGACAGATGCTTTGATAAGAGATTCCTAAAAAAGATAAATGTAAAATGTATGCTTTATTTAGTTCTTTACAATGTTTTTGTTTTTCTTTAATCACATTAACGTAACACAAGAGATATTCACAATCATATTCCTTTTTTTATTTTAATATCCTTAAAACACTCGCCACATTCTATACACTTTGGGAAAAAGAGAGAGTGGTGGTCTGAAGCTACGTTCAGGCGATTGGTCAGTATCATGCATGACATTTTTTTTTAATAACAAAAATTCAAACAAAAAGGAATGAACAGCACTTTTAAAAAGAAATTGCTAAGTTTATCGATTTAAGATGGAAGAGAACAAAGAGCTTTATTTCCTCGATGCTCGATTAATCTCTTTGATGAGGAAAACAGAAAAAAAAAACAAAAAAAGAAAAAAAAAAGAAAAAAGAGATGAGAAAACGAATTAAAAAAATGCAACTTTTTGACATCAAATTTTCATTCAATTATCAACGATAATGAGTCGTTAAAACGCTTCAGTGTAAAATCATTCCAGATGCACGATGTTGATAAGTCACCACATTTTTGGATCGATAGAAAAAATATAATTTTCAATTTTCTTTTTTGTTTTTTCTCTCTAACATTATGTACAAGTGATAGAGTAGTGTGCATCGCGTCACGGTGATGCAGACCTGGATTAAGATGGGGATGGAATTGCTCTCTCTCTCTCTCTCTCTCTCTCTCTCTCTCTCTCTCTCTCTCTCTCTCTCTCTCTCACGCACATACACTCTTTCTCTCCCTCCCTTTCTCCGTTAGAACATTCGTATTTCCGCATTGAGGTATAAAGAATTTTTGTTACGTGCTATATTATTTCTTTTATCACATAAACGTTAAAATGCAGACAGACAGAAGAATATATGTACATATACCGAATTTTATCCGCGGACCTTAATCCAGGAACTGCAAACAAACGAAGAAGCTTAAGCATATTTAGTTTAGTTTTTAGCTTTCTTTCGGGGATAGAGGATCGGTCAAATCAATGAAGGGATCTTCCTTTTTCTTTTCGTTTATCCACATTCCTCTTATGCGCGTCAACGTTTCTTTTTTTTTTTTTTTCAACTAGTAACCGCACGATATTAAGATGCACCTTGGCCCCATTCGCGATTCTAATCTAATTGTAAGCATCCTTTTACTCGGAGAAAAATAGAGAGAGAAAATTGTTTTACATCGTCCTCTTCGGAAGAACTCGTATAGCTATCTTTGATCGTATTAAATCAGTCGTTCGAACCGTTTTGTGGCAGTGAATTGGAAGCGGATTTTGCGAATAAATTCGTAACTTTTGCGGAACGGTCCGATCGGATAACAACAAACGTCATCTAATCTAAATTTAAAATTTAATCGTTGAATGGCAGTGGCTCGGAACCGAAGTGGATACTTTAATAGTAATGACAATAATGAAGATAATGACAAAGATGATAATTCTTGACGAATCAATCGACGTAAATCCTCTAAGCGGGAAAGATCATCTAAAATATTTGAATACATACTTGTGATTCGTATCGATTGCGTTCACGACAAAATGATTACAACGAGATATATAACGAGATTAAAGATACATAGATGGAAGTATTTTTTAATATATCATGTCCTTCTTTCGTCGAGATTTGATATTTCATCGGTACTTTGGCAGTTAATCGTTAATTTCTCTATTTTCGTTATTGTTCCTGTCATCTTTTTATAACAACGTCGTCGCAAATGGGGCCAGGCGGATTTCCTCTGTTGCATGTCTACGTACGAGAAAAGAGTTTAAGATTCGTTTCTTTTTTTTTTTTCTTTTCTTCCTAAATAATCTAAAATTCCAACATTTCTCTGGATCTCCATCTTTTCACGATGGGGTCCTCGTGTTAATCTTATAAACTAAGGGGGGGAGGGGCCTGAT
Source organism: Vespa crabro (assembly GCF_910589235.1). NCBI lineage: Eukaryota > Metazoa > Arthropoda > Insecta > Hymenoptera > Vespidae > Vespa > Vespa crabro. The sequence continues at coordinate 5,313,481 of NC_060968.1, read as the reverse complement.
CACACGCACGTACAGACACTCTTTCGTCATTCTTAACTTCCGTCCTGATTACAAAATACAGAATAATGTTTTGCTATAATACAGATCTGATATAAAAACAAGTATTTTTATATTCGCTTTACCATTTGTTATGTTTATATAATTATAGTTTATATATATATATATATTTATATATACATATACATATACATATACATATACATATATATATATATATATATATATTTATATAATATCAATGTATTTACATAGGTATACTCTTTCTCTCTTTCTTTTTCACATGCGCCCTTACGCGCCCTATTTTATCAACCTCTTTAATTTCTTCCTCATTCTATCTTTCTCACACGATCTCTCACGATCACGATTTTTTGTTCAATAATCACATTGCGTCTATTGTACATTTTCACACGATCCGCAAACTCGTATCGTAGAGACTCTCTTTTCCCAAAATCTCGCTTTTCATTTCGTATTTTTACATTTCTATATCCTTTCCTATGGCCAATGACAAACTACTACAACGTTCAAGTCACAATGCAGACAGTGGTGAGAGTATCGAGGCACGTTAAAAAACCACCTCGTTTAAGCCAGATCATAATTACCTAAATTTTTTTTTACCACGATCTCTCCGGCACGATTGATCTCGAGCTCGCGTTCACGAACATGAATAGAAAAATAAAGCTTTACGATGTAGCGTGTGTCGACTGTCTGCGTTGTGTTTTCTTTTATTTGTCAAAAGAAAAGAAAAAAAAAAAAAGAAAAAAAAAGGAAGAAAAACATCAAGTAGAATTATTTTACGGAGAGAGATTGAAACGTTGCTAAATTTTAAAGACTCGATCGAGCATGCGATCGAGTTTGCTGGCACTGAAAAAAGGAAAAAAGAAACAACAACGACATTCTTCGCGTAGATTTCGATATCTCGTATACGAGTATGCAGCTGTGTGTGTGCTGCTCGAGCCCCATGAATTCTGTTAGAATTTGTTCGCATTAGAAAAAGGAGCTCATCTTTGGTCCGCCATGCGCCTAAGAAATGAAAGCGCGTTTACGGTTGTAGCAGCCCCTGACAATTTGCATGGTTAAAAGTCGCACATTAAATATAACTTATAACATTCGCGACGGCGCGTAGATAAATTATCATTTGCAATAGATAACTAATTTGTAATAATAGTAAATAGAATTAATAATAATAATAAGCGGAATCCATCCATAGTAACGATATCCATTGTTGTTCGATTTGCAATCGTTAATGGAATCATCATCTCTTTTTTTTCTCTTTATTTTTCTCTCCTCGCTGCTTTTTAAATCTCCTCTTCATTTTAATTTAATTAATAGCCTCGCTTCTTCCAATTGCCTAATAAAAATTAGTATAAGAATAATACATATGGTTTAATAGTTATCCTAGAATGGTACCGAGATCAAACGAATGACCTGTAACAGTTTGGTAGTGATAGGCGTTATTTATCCTTGGATAAATATCAACGACGTTTCGCTTTTCAAGATATGGAACATGATTACTCCTCCTTTTTCCTCTACTTCGACTACCAAGGAGTATCAAAAAAGTAAATCTAAAACGCAAACGTATACTGCCACTCAGAAATATTCATCAAATGGAATTAGTATTTCTCTCTCAACGCGTTTCGTATATACAATTTAACGGGAAGAACTAATTATTTTGCCAGTTTGACCGAAACATTCTCGCCAATTTTTCATAGCCGAACGATATAAATATTCTCGGAATATACATACATATTTTTATATATATATATATATACACATATATATATATATATATATATACATATATATATATATACACATACAGATTTTCCGCAAACTTATAAAATGAACGATAAAATGTCAATGACAACGTTTTAAAAATGACACCGAACCTTTTTGTTTTAATGCCTTACTCTATATTCTCCAGAGAGCTCAAAGCCTCTCTCTGGATATTGTCGCGTTCCTCGTCTATTGTTTCGAATCTTCACTCTTCCTTTCTTATTCTCTCACTCTCACTCTCTTTACAACAGTCTTCTACTCCTTATAACAAGAACTCGCAGAAATAAATGCTCACGTTAAATTGTGGCAAAGACGTCAACAAACGTGTTACAGAGTATAATTAAAAAAATAAAAAAAAAAGTCAGAAATGATTACGTCGATTTTCCGTATACGACGCAGATCGCTTAAAATATGTACGCAAAATTACTCTCGTGATTAATTCGGCAATACTTATTTAATCGAAATCGATCGCAAGAAATCGAAAGCACGGAAATTCTCGAGGATTTCTCGAAACTGCAAAGAAGTAATATGCTATCTTACAGAGAGATAAAAATGTCTGAAAACGTTTTTGCCAAGGGCGTTATGTAAGTAGGTCGTGATTGTAAGTAAAAAGGTACTCGCTCGTTCTCGCTCTTTTGTTTCTCTGGGAAGTGATACGAAACTCACAACCATGCCTCTTCGTAATAGACTCCACAAGCTTAGCAAAGGCCCACGTAACACTTCCACATTTCCTTCTTCCATTTTCTAAGTTTCGTTCTTTCCACCTCGATGGCAAAGTACATACTGACGAAGCATAAACGAACAAGCCTTCGACTTTGTGATCGATGATGACACGTACAATGTCTCTCACTCATATCCCCACTCACACGTTCGCTCGCGAATGTTTTTAAAAACGTAAATATTACGGATTAGAGGACACAGCGGTGCTTCGCGAAATATTCGAATGTCAACAGAGTCCAGCACCACGGTGCGCCTACAATCGGAGATATATATATATATATATATATATATATATATATATATATATACACTCTCTTCGAAAACACAATGCCGGACGTTTTTTTTATTTTTCTCTTTTTCTCTCTCTCTTTTTTATTGCGTCTTCTTTTCCTTATCGGTTTGTTGCTTCACAGATATCCGGACGCGTTCGTTTTACGGAACGAGACCGCTGCCTTCTGCTGACTGTGACAGCAGCATTCTAGGATCGTCAGACTTTATTGTGATGCCTCATCTCGTAGGCCGGGGCTCTGCCCCCTCCCCCGGTGCTCGAATAGGCACCGGCGTACAATTCTGAATGGTTGGAGCGACCGTAGTTGCCTGCGACACTGCTGCTTGGTGGCGCACTAGCTGTGGGAACCAAGCGATAGCCTGTTTAGAAAGACGTTCGACGATGAAACGAGATATAAGAATCCAGAGCAACGACGATTAGCTTTTTCACAAGGAAGGAAATATGAGAATGATGGATGGGATATTATGAAATTATCCTTCAAAATATCGCACTACTTGCATGCAATTATATGAGATACTACGTTCCCCTTTAAATATTTCCGATTAGATCGCAATAGCGAAACGATTTGATCAATTAGCGATACACATAGCTGGTATATAAGGCTTTTTTAACGATCAAAAACAAGGAGCAAATACAAGAACCGAGGGAGGTGATATTATATTCGTATATCGTGCGAGTGATGAAAGACTTCGAATAGAAGTCCGCTGGAGCCTTCTATATACTTTGAATTAATATTTTTAATTGTACGATGCTATGGTATTCGTGAATTTGCTCCTGAATTTGCGAATGAATAGAGAGAATAGGCCCCAGCTCACCTCTGTAGTTCATAGAACGTTAGTATCAGGCAGTGATGCGCGTCAATCAATCAATGCAGGATAGATGCAAACAGGAAAAAACATTGATGTAATTGCGGATTATATGAGGAAAATATCAAGCCAGCTTTTTTAACTCGAGTTTGCTTTATAACCAATAAGCGTAACGCAACTTAAATTTTTAGCGTGTTACTCGTACAACGTGATAAACGTTTTTAATCAAACTCGAGCGAAGGTGGCTGCTTCGACGAAGATCAGAGTCTTTACGAATTCTCACCTTTAGGATAATGCTGAGCTCCCCTACCCTCACCGTAACCATGAGAGGGCCCTCGCGTTCCACTATACCCTCCTTGACCCTGCCTCGGAGGTATACTCCTTGGTCCTGGGCCTCCGCCACCGTGAGGGTGTCGCTGTAGAAATAATCAAATCGTGCGTTATCAATCGTTTCGTACGCTAGTAAAGAAAAGAGAGAGAGAGAGAAAAAAAAAAAAAGAAAGAAAGAAAAAAGAAAAAGAAATTATTTAACGTTACCATCCTCCTGAGCGTGTTCATCGGCCTTCTCAATGTGTCGCTGATGCGTCTCGCGGGTGGTTTCTTCGGATTGCTAGACGGCGTATGCACGGCGCAACACTTGATAAATAATCCCATGAAAATGATGAAAGCTATACCCATTAAAAGGACTGCCCACCAGTATTCCTGTAGAATATTAATATTTATCTTATTGTACCGTTTCAATGGAATTATAGCGATTCTAAACTTTTCGAGCGTGTCGTGGAAGAACTTACAGTTACCCATTGCGCCACGGTCGATAAAGTTTCCTTGTTGAATAAGAGATTTTTCAATCGCGCGAGTGGTCCTTCGGCATCGACCGCTCTACACTTCAAGAAGACGTCGCAGTAACCCTAAATGATAAATCGATATAAATATATGTGTACGTCTACGCGTAACTTTTACCCCTATTTTTCTTCTTCCTAAATGTAATAGCTCGATCCGATGAAATACCTGAAAGTTGTCACACGGTGAGCCAGGTCTGAGACTTATCCCACCCTCGGGTAGGCCGACGACGTGAGCAAACTCGCTGGTACTTCGACAAGTCGATGGATCGGTACCATTCTGACAAGCCAGCTCGCAAAGTTTTCGTTTGTCTATGTTAGGAATGATGTTGCTCGTTAAAAAGCACTCCGTCAAGTTCCATTCGAGACAAATTGATCCAGTGCACTCGCCGTTGATACAGAGCTACGTTCGAATAATGAAACACGTTACGTTATAAATCGAGGAAAATGGATCATTCGTAGATCGTAGAAGCAAAGGTACCTGAGTTCCTTCGTTGCATCTTGTTTTATTGGCCCTTGGCAATGGAGCGGGACACTCGGAAGATTTCCCATTGCACGTGGAATTGTAGCTGCAGTCCGATTCGGCCTTGCATTGAACGTTGTGCGAGAGAGGCACGAACTGGCACGTATCGCTCGAGCAACAAGGTCCTTGACTGGGACTACGAGGAGAACAATGGAATCGTGAGATAATAAAGAGGAAATTCCAGTAAGCTGCGTACGCGCGCATATTCCAACTGATTATTGTCTTACCTGCATTGTGTCCCGTATTTTCTGCTGCATCCTTTCGCCGTTTCGTTTTTAATCTTATCCAATTCCGACACCTGCCTCGGGTAACAACATTTATCCACGCATTCGTCGTCGTCGTAACCGCAGTCGCATTCTTCGCCCGCCTCGACGATTTTGTTACCGCAAAACGCACCGGCCGACGCTGTTGCAAACGATCATTCATAAATCTTCTATTCGAATCAACTTGAAATAATAATAGAACATGAAAATATGTTACTTTCTTACCGGTGAAGCAATTCCTTTTCTTATTATCCTCTATCGCGTCCAAAACGTTACTGATATTGCCAATGCTGCATTTGGAGAATTTACTGTTGTTAGGCCGATCACCGCTCGTGGCAGAAGCGAACATGATATAATTACCATGCAAACCGCCTGGCCTACATTCGGGTGGGAAATCATGCTGCGAGACAAAAGGAGAAGAAGATAAAAGTAGAAACGCAGGTATACCTTTATTTCCGGCTGCACCGATTATCAAGTAAATTGTTAATCAGGCGGATGAAACTTTAGAATGTATCATAAATTCCTACCGGCGATCCAAAGTTATGACCTATTTCGTGAGCCAATGTCAGTTGGGAAACTTTCGGCGGAACTCTGCTGTTGTAATTCACGAAAGTGATGATACCGGTGTTGAGAGATCTCTTCGTGGATTGATACATCCCTCCTACGGTCTCGGTATACGTTTTATACTTCTCGCAAATACCACCGGAAGCGCCGGACGCCGAAGCGACCCAAGCGAGACCGAGGGTACCGCCAGTAAAATCCCTATCGATAATTGTCAAAAAAAAAAGAGAGAAAAAAAAAAAAAAAAAAAAGAAGAAAAAAGGAAACAGAAAACAGAAGTTTGGAGAAATCGTTACGATAATTGAACTTACGCTCAAAATCAATAGATTTACCTACCTGTAGGTGAACACATAGGCGAGACAAAAGTCCTCGTGATTGCCCAACGAGTGTAAATTCAAAAAATTGCTGACATCGATGTTTTCCATGCAAAATGGATTTGGCTCGCCATAAGTCTGCTGTTGCGTGCACGCGGTATCGTCGTCGATCTAGCATAGGAACAAATCATTTAAATAGTAATAAACGAGGATATCGTGTGTTTCTACACAATTATGAAAACAATTTGAATAATAGAAATGTCTACATATTCTTTATTTACCTTTATCCTTTGTACCTCGAACTTGATGTTTCTGTGCTCGATTCTACCGTCGAATCTGGTATCTCTGTAAATGTAGTTCACCGCTGTGACGTGATGCGCGATCAAAGAGAGTATTTCCTCTCTCGTTTTTTCTGCATCGTGATGCAGCTGGAAAAGTCGATGTTACTTTTAATTTTCTTCGTTTGCCAAGAAAGAAGAACGTGAATGTGAGGACAAGGGAAAAAGGCGACATTATTCAAACCTGTTCGGATATATGCCGCCAAATAAGAGGATCCGTTTGAATGAACAACGAACAGGTGTTTTTATTGTCTTCCTTCGGTCTAGTGGCTCTGCGTGCTCTTCGATGACTCGGTTCGTTCGCTTCTCTGGTATATTTGTGTCCAGGAGTTTCCTGCTCGCCATTCCACGGCTCGACTTTCGGCTTCGTATCCTTTTTCGACGTAATCGGAGTAGGTAAGTCGAGGTCACCGGAATTTTGAATTTTATCCATCCACTCGATTATCTGTTCGTTAATGCCACAGCCACTGGAGTCGCCTGAAAAAATGAATCCAAGATTTTATATAGGAGAAGTAGGCAAAAGAGAAAGAAATCCCTCTGAGCATCGCAATTAATAATGTTCGCAATTCGTGAGAACTTCCTTTGACGTCGTTCTTATCGAACGACGGAAAATCTTTCCACGAAGCACGTTTTTTCTTTCTTTCTTCCTTTCTTTTGTTTTTTTCAATAATCTCCAAAGGACCTCTCTCTCTCTCTCTCTCTCTCTCTTTCCTCTTAAATCCATTCCAACGAGATAGATACATGTCCGTCTTCGTTTTTCCAAGCATGACTTTACAAGATGGAATAAACTACGTTTTACATTTATACGTTTATTTTACGTCCCGCCGTCTTTCCCGCGCACGGTTTAAACGAGATTCGTGAAAAATTTTTCTCTCGTCTCCGCGCTGCTCGCTTACCCGGAGCTATTTAAATAATTACTTTCCTCTTTGATAGCAACGACGAAGCTATTAAAACCAACTACCTCTTATAGCGCTTTCTATGACCACCCTTTTCTTCTCCACCTTTCTCATATTTTATTTGTAATAAACTCGTAAAGGGACGAACATTGTTCTTGCATATTCGAGCATAGAATTTTGATAAATTTTGTAAGCCTGCTTGAGATATCGAAAGGCGAAATAGAAGGGGAGAGGGAAAGAGAGAGAAAGAGAGAAGAAAAAAGGGAGAAGGGGAAAAGAAGAAGAAGAAGAAGAAGAAGGGTGAGTCGAGATTTAGTCGAGGAGCTTTGCGAGTACTTGCTTGCATAAATCAGACAAGAAAGTAAAACGGGAAGCGGCTTCAAAAAGCTTACTTTCCTTTACCTGCTCGACAACGTCGGCTTCGCCGAGTAGTAAGAGACGCTCTTGATGAAAACATTTACTTTTGGTAGGTAACCACAACGCAATTGATGTTTAAGGAAACTCCGTAACCACCCCTAATTTATCCCTTTCCTTGATTTATGCACAAATGTGTACATACGTTCTCTCGGCTTTTTTTTTTTTGTTTTTTTTAGAAGTTTCCGCCTTCTGTTTACCACCAATGGGATCAATAATATTGCCTGCTACTGTCATATCGGATAATCGTGCCGACTACCGGTGGTTTTACTGCCGAATTAACTCAGAGCGACGAGCTTTAATGACTCGACGTTTCAGCAGGACGATATTGGCTATCTTTATTGCTACTACTCCTTGCGGTGGCATTAATGTGAATGAACGTTTTGTAGAAATGTTATAGTTCCTTTTTAAAGAGCCAGAGAGAGAAAGGGAGAGAAACGGAGATATATAAGAAGAAAGTATTGCTCATATAAAATTCTATAGAGTCGACGAGGAAACTAAAGAAGACTTTAGCACCGTCATCGAATATTCGTGAACGTTTAAACAAGATCTCGCGGAAAGTGTGAGTTTTCGCTGTATGTCGCACATATTTTCATAACGACACACATATCTTGTATGCAAACACCTGTTCGTTCGTTCCCTGCCACGAGAGAGAGCGAGAGAGAGAGAGAGAGAGAGAGAGAGCCATGATAAATATTACACGCGATATGCTACCCGTTTATTTAAGCGTTGGCTATTTGCACGACCAGTCCAAATACACGTGTGAGATACAAGGTGACGTAGATGTAGATAGACGAAAGGAGATCCAAGAGAAGGTTGTAGAAGCTGTCTCGATTAAAATTTGCGAGAGCTTCCTCTCCTGAATACGAATGTCATTCTCTGTCCACTGATTTCGAAATCTATGCTCGCGACATACTTTTCTCAACTCCTGATAACGCGTATGTGTCTATGTACGTACATACGTATTAAGTATTTTCTTTTATGGAAGACATCAAAGCCGACATCAAAGCGAGTAAAGCGCACGAACACATATTGCAGGGGTCTTTCTCAAAAGCCATTTTGGGTATTTCAGCGTACATATATTCGAAACTCTGCACTGATTTCTTCTCTCTTTCTCTCTCTCTATTCTATCGCGGTATTCCACGTAGCAGCTATCGAAGAAACTCATAGCGATAACGCAAATAACGCGTAGCGTTCGAACAGTCAAAGACTTTTCGATAGGTAAACTTCTATATGGCATGATTTCGCTTTGGTACGATAGCTTGAATCAGTTAATAAGACGTTCATCCCACTCCGTGTGTATACATTTTTTAATGGATCCGTAGAAATCGCGTGGATACTCACGTACGTACCGTACGAGTTTAATTCTTTGCGATATTAAAACAGTGACGATTTTTCATCATTATTGTCATAAATTCTTTCTACGTGCTCGGCTTATTCATCCTGTTACTTTTATTTTCTTCTTCCATCATAAAGCTTTTAATGGTGGTTCACACTGTCCAGGATGAAAACTCTGCCTCTCTCTCTCTCTCTCTCTCTCTCTCTCTCTCTCTCTCTCTCTTTTTGAGCAAGAAAAAAAGATACATGCTCGGCGCGCGCGTGCGCACGCGAGTGGACATCCTCGACGCGACAAAGGGGTGCTCGGCCAAGTGTGTAAGCGACACGACCCTTTCCTCTCTCTCTCTCTCTCTCTCTCTATCTTTTTCTTTCCTCCGTTTTCCCTCTTGGTTCTGAGGAGGAGATCGTTAACAGCAATCGACCGACCCACCCGCATGTCCACGCTCGAGTTTTAAAGTTTAAAACCGAACGCTCGGAATATTACAACTAACCACGAACTATTATTCATGAACGTTACTTCTATTTTCGCAATTCGGCTTTTAGGAAAATCTAAATGCGTGGGTTGAAATACGTAATCGATAGATATCGAAGGCTTACCTTGTCGAACTTGAGAGTATGGATCACCGACGTCATTTTCGTGATAGATCACAGAATGCAGGGTATCGTTTATCTCGTGTGGCGGAAAGTAATAGTGTGCTCTTTCGACGTACCACGCACCAGCTCGTGGTGACACTATCTTCCCGTGAAAGACACCATCGGTGATGCTTCCGAATACATGGCTACCTGGTTCTCCTGAAAGCAAATAGCATATCGCGATTAAAATCGTACGCCTTCTGCTTTACTATGAGATTATTAACAATGAAATCTTATCTCCTTTATATCTTTCTATCCAGATCGTCGACGGGAGAGGCAAACAATGACACGCGTGGCGATGCAAATGCAACGACGTTAAAGGTAATGAAAATTCGCGTGGTCACCGGAACGAAGATATTAACCTTAACTACGGGACACATCAAGAACAATAGACGTGACGTCCCCGCGCGAGAAACCCAATGCCAAAGCGTGTTAATTTTAGATAAACTCGCGGGAACGTATTTCCAAGCGAAATAAGGAGAGACCGGGAGGAAGCGCGACACGAGGGTACGAGGAGGGAGAAAAAAGAAAAAGGGAAAGAATTCTCTATTAGTCATTCTGGAGTTGTGGAAGGGAAAAGAAAAAAAAAAAAAAAAAAAAAAAAGGGAGAAACAAAAAAGAAAGAAAGAAGGGGAAAAAAAAGAAGGGAAGAAAGAGATCACTACTCGAAAAGAGCTCCTAAATATAAGCCGGAAAAATAAAGAAAGAAGCAAAAGGAATAAAAACAAAGAAAGCTAAAAAATGGTCAAAGCTGCGGGCAGAGAAATGTTGTTGCGCGTTCTCTTTTCCTTTTCATTTTCTTTTTTTTTTTTTTTTTGTTTTTCTTTTTTTTTCTTTCTTTTCTCTGGTCAACGCGTATCTATAAGTATATGAGATAAACTACGATTATAATATATTTCATTATTTTATCGATGTTACGAAAGGAATGAATAGAAATGGGTCACTAGGAAATTCGTATACTCGTATATATTCGTCTAAGAATAAAAAAAAAAAAGGTTCTCTCATTATTCTCCTTTCTTTTCTTCCTCTCGTTATACGGAGACGTTTGAAACGCTGCAAAACGTTGGTGAAACCATTTCCAGAATTCCTTTTGATCTGGCTCGAGTTAAAACGCGAGCCAGAGAAAAAGCTCTCTCTTTTCCCGGAGCTTTCCGTCGTGTTGTTATCCAACGAACGCATCGAATTCTAGCCTGGGTCAGCTCGCTGCAACATCAACAGCAACGAGGAAAAGAATCGACGGAGTTTCAGAGATAAATCGTTCCAGCACCTCGAGCAAGCTGATCTATAATTTCAAATGTCTCCCTTCGCCGGTACTAACCGTCCTCTCTCGTCCCTCTTTCACGTGCCACCGAGGGACTTGACTAGGGTAAATTATTAGAGTAGGAATAAAGGTTTCACTCGGTATCTACTGTGACACGCACTTTTGCGTGCCACACCTGGTCGGTATCGTGGATAACGTATGTAGTCATACTTTAAATAGGAATGCTCGTGATCGCATGGTAAGACTTTTCTTTTCTTTTCTTTTTTTTTTTTTTTTTCTTTTACTAAAGAGGAGAACATAATTTTCAACTCTCGAATAACTCTTTCCCTCCCTCACTCTCTTTCTCCCTCTCTGCTTCTTCTTCGTGTTAGAAAAAAAAAAAAAAAAAAAAGGTCCAGCTAGTTGCTCCATGATAGTAAAAAGATCACGACAGCAAAGATAGAAAATACGCGAGAGGAAGATGTTAATGTAAATGTATAACGGAGGAAATAGAAAAGAAATGGAATAAATTGTTCTATGGTAGTTCACTTCTATCATTTTCCCATAGTCTCGAGAAATATCAAACGTTCTATCTGGAATACTACGGTGCAGTACCAGTGCAATTCTATGTTTAGAAATGCAAGTCGATATCGGGGTATAGAGTTATGGTATATCATATCGACACCCACGCTCTTTTTCTCGCTTTCTCATTTTCTCTTTCTTTCAGAACATTTCGCTACCGTCAATTTTTATTTTCAAAGTTCACGCATTATCGAATTTCATTCTACCAAAGATAATGCTTAGCGAGGCAATCGTTTGACGAGAAAATCCAATCGACGAGTTATCTATGCAGACGATTGACCAGAGTTCCGACTTACCGATGAGATAACCCTCGTAAATATGCGAGGTATCAAGTCCCTCTTCATGTCCGGTAGGACCCTCTATAACTAGATTATTGCTAAACGTGTTCAAGTCTCGCTTCAGTCGAATGTGAAAGTCTCTGCCGTGTGAGCGAAACTTTAAAGTCACGGAATTGTCGCGGGTGACCGACCTCTTGGCCCTCAGGTGACCTCTGTGGACCTCCTCCGTTGGATAGGAAAGTGGTTCGTAGTGGCGAATGTATTCGTTTAATCGGCGAGCTGAAACACATGATAATCGTTTATTAATTAAATTACAAGACAAGCGTCAAATAGAATTTTAATAAAGTAATATCACTTTTTGGCTCGTCAATAAAACCAGACCAAATTGGATTCGAGAAAAAAAAAAAAAGATTTCTGATAATATTTGATATCGTTTGTAATTTCCAACTATGAATTTATATTAGATAAGTTTTTCTTTGCGTATTCCAAGTATTCGTGCGTGACAAAGGCGGCCCATCCTCCAACAGACTCTCTCTCTCTCTCTCTTTCTCTCTCTCACAGTTTCCTTTCTGTCCGGTAGCCATCGTGCTTGAATTATATAGGAATGCATAGCTCGTCCTGCCTGGCTACATTGTTCAGCGAGGCGTCGGAAAAGTATTGTGATTTTAATTCAGGAACATCAGCACGGCCGAACAAAAGTCTTCGAATATTTTCAGGAAAATTTTCTAGCAGCATTTTAGCGAAGAAGAAACGACGTCGAAAGAAAAAAGAGAAATGGAAGCATAGAAAATTCTTCGTTTCTTTGGCTTCTTCGAACGAGTTTGAACAAAGTCGATCGCTCTTTTTTCGCGTACACTCGATCGATCTCGAGGATCGTTTTTCCTCGTGTCTTCGTGGCCGTTAAATAAATCGTAGATAAAAGGACGTCGAGATAAAATACATGGCCGATAGTAAAATTGTCGTTTAAAATCGGACGAGTGAAAGTTAAAAGAAGTACGCGGGAAAGCAAATTAACCGAGTCTGAATTCGAAGAGAAAGCATTTCTGATTCAATATTTGTATCGATTTTTGCGTTAGGGCGAGTACCTAATTTTAACACGATCGACAAAGATTCATTTTGCTAATATAAAAGGGAAAAAAGGAAAATACGCAAGGGAAGTCTTTGAAAATCTTGCGCTGGAAATTTTCAAAGAAAGCTCTTCGAAATGACGAGGAGATGGAGAGAGAGAGAGAGAGAGAGAGAGAGAGAGAGCAAACGCGAGAGAGAGAATAAAGCGTGTTTTTGCGAAGGAACTAGGGAGGTAACAAAAATGCGATTGGTAGAACGATATCGTTTGTTCGCGATATCTGGGCTAGAATATACAATTCAAATAAATTCCACAGGCAATATACTTTTATTCGCTCGGTAGGTCGACACTTCTAACATCGTTTGCATCCAACTTGAAAAGCTCCGGCCTTTTTTTTTTCTTTCTTTCTTTCTTGCAACATAGAAAAGCAAACGAACACCTCTCCGTTCTACAACTATTGTATTTGTGTAATATGCATTAAGAGGTATAACTATGAAAAGCGATTATTGTATTCGCGAGTTAGAATACGAAACTAAGTCTTTTAACGTATAACACTAAACGCTATGTAAATGTTCGATGGAAGGAAAACTACTTCGACGATCGTGTAGAATAATCGTTTCTAATGATAATATCAAAAGATGATATACGCGGAAACGATGGAAACGTAGAATGAAATATAAACTCGCAACGACAAGAAAAAAGCAAACCAAGGAGAGAACTAAGAGAGGAAAAATTGAAAAGAATCGAGCGAGGCAACGAGCAGAAAGATCGACAAAACAAAAGAGAGTCCCATGTTATTTTCCACGTCGCTGAAAGGGACGACGATAGGTGATAAAGTTGGACGAACGTGTTGGACGTTATACACGACGTTTCGTAGCAGAGAGACGAGGATGAAAAGACCTTTGCGAATGGTTCGTGTGCAGGGAATACAGCGAGCTTATCGGAGTAATATCGGGCTAGGCGAATGCGTTCGAACACGTCCGTTCGGTTGAAGGTGGCACGTTACGAAGCGACGATTCGAATTGACACGTGAGAAGCTGTCGGCGCAAAGAGAGAAGCGTACCTGCAAATAGGACGCGCAGGTATGCAGCTGCGATACACCCTCTTCTCTCCATTGAACAGTAGATCGATATGCATTCGATACGCTTTTCCATCTTTCTCTCTTTCTCTCGTCTTTCGCTCTCGACTTGTCCAAAGATGAAAAAGAAAAAGACAAAGAATCGCGAGGACGGAAGAATGGACGGACGAACGAACGAACGAACGAACGAACGAACGAACGAACGAACGAACGAACGAACGAACGAACGAACGAACGAACGAACGAACGAACGAACGAACGAACGAACGAACGAACGAACGAACGAACGAACGAACGAACGAACGAACGAACGAACCAACAAACGAATGAACCAACGAACGATAAAAAGAGAGAGAGAATGGGAGAAGGGGAGAGAGAAGAGATCTCTATTCGATCCTCTCGGCGCATAATCCAATTTTCACGACTAACTCGATGAAACGTTTTCTGCTCCTGTTTAGCGCTCTAACGCCTAACGCGATATAGAAATTGAAAAAGACGAAGGCTAAACCGTCGGGCGGAGGTATGATAAAAGCGCAGAAAGAAAGAGGTCAACTCGAGAAACGAATGTAGGTGGATTCTAAAAAGTTGGAAAGTCGGAACTGCGAGGATATAACGTTACTTCCTTTATTACTCTTCTTAGAGAGTTCCTTACCGGAAATGGAAGAAGTGCCGTGACATATACGTATAACTTGCAATTCCTTTAAGTACGAGAAATATCCGGCTACTAATAAATATAGTCTACGCTCCGAACGCTTTACCGATTATTACATAGAAATAAAAGTAAGCAAAGATACGATTTAAATTAAATAAAAAATACAAAATATCTCGAGAGCGAGATTTTATTTTCGATCATGCTCGGAGTACATTGCACCGAGTACAAGTTTCTTGAAAAAGTCGAGAAGAATTAGCGTCAAAGTTACTTCCTTTATTATCCTTTCCGTTCGAGTCGCTTTTGTGAGGAACGCAAAGGTAGTAACACACCAGCATGGCAAAGTTACCTTCGGTAGGAGAGAAGTCAAGGAAATTGGATAGAACAGTAAGAAAACTCCCGTTTCCACCTCTTTCTGTTCTGTCTTTTCTTTCGCGTATTCGACTCCGCTTTTCGTTCTATTACGCAAGTTGCTACTTTTTCCTTTTCCTTCCACCTTTTTTCTTTTTTATTCTCCTTCATTTTTTCAAGCTTAAGAAAAAGACGTGAACGTTCGAAGCGAGATCTACGCAAATAAAAAAAAGAAAAAAAAAAATATACGACGAATTAAATAGTCTAAAAAGGTACAATATACTTTAATAGATTAATTATGAATTTGTAAAGAGTCTCGGCTTTTGTCGGTCCTTTCATGGAAACGAAACGTAATTGTCGCGAAGGGAAGGAGAATGGTTTTCGTTATTAACGTAAACGAACCGACACGCGTATGCTACTAGTAGCGTGGGTCGTAAACGGGCCAAGGCGTTTTCGCTCTTTCCTTGCGCGCTTCTTCGACGGTATCGTATAAAAGCGAGAAAATCGGTGCTTCTCGAGTCGGTTGGATCTCCTAGATCCGCTGTTTTAGCCAATTTAGAAAGGATCTCATTTCCGGTCTCTCTCTCTCTCTCTCTCTATCCTACAATATTCTGGCAAGAATAGAGCTCGGCTACAATCTGAAAAGCCTCAAAGCAAAATTGTTTCTATCGGATGCTTGGATAAAGCCCTGTGGAAAAAGCTCGAGCTTTCTTTTCGTTCGATCGTATCGTCTCTCTATCTCGCTCTTTAGCATTATGCTCAATGTTTATAGAAAATCAGGTAATTATACGTTAAAAAGGCAAAATAATGTTGAAAAAGTAAAGCTATTAGCAGGTGAATTTTATAGACGCGGTAACTGGAAAGTCAATTTGCCATAGGGACTTTACGCGTAGTCGCGGAAAGCTCGAACGCTTTTTGAGAGTGAGTAATTAAGTAAAGAGTTGGCGATTAAATTAAACGTATCGTTGAAAAGAGTTGGATAACGATTCCGAGAGAAAGAAATAGTACGCGATCGATCGTGTGATTTGCTGCAGAGAGGTATCTCGAAGCCGGTCAAGTTCGGATGATTGAACGAAACGAAAAGGAAACGTCGAGGATGATGCGGTTTCGTTGTACCGTATCGATCTATCGACTTGCATTTGGTGTCTCCCTACCGTAGCAAAGAGGAAGCTGTTTCCGGTAGCCGGCAGTATCCACAGGAAACATCGTGGTCGCGTGGAGCGTAACTCGTCACAGACCGGTAGATCCCTCGTTGCATGCTTTATGAGCACATACGACGAACATGTGCCGTCAGAGCTTTGATAAAATATGACAGATTATAAAAAGCGTGGGACGCTCGATGCGAGAGAGAGAGAGAGTGAGAGAGAGAGAGAGAGAGAGAGAGAGAGAGATGGTAATCCTCGTTTTATACCAGGAGAACCATTGCCGTACCAATCTTTACGTTTCGTTCGTTTACCTATTCGACGATGAAGCATGAATAAATGAAAACAATAAAGTAAACTTGAAAATACTTTAATGAATGGCCCGAAATTTTCGCGTCTTCGAGGCAAAATCGACGTTTAAAAGTAAGACCACGCACAGTCCCTAGTATGAAAACTTTCTATAATAGCTCGGCGTAGAACTTGGATACTTAAATAGGACCTAAGACAGCCGAGCTTGGTAAATTTCTTGAAAGCCTGTCCATCAAGGATCCGCATTGAGAGTCTAATCAACTACTCTTCGCATCCCTGTTAAACGCCAAGTTTAAAATTAGTATCACGCTGCAACGAAATTTTTTAAACGGCTGCAAAGTGCAAACTAAACTATTTCGCTAGTTCATCCCGATTCTTTATTCCCTTCCTTTTATTGACTTCGTATGTAACTCGAAAAAGGGTTTTTAAGAAGTAATCTACGAGTTATCGATTGGATTCTAAAGTAATTACTATCCGAAACACGCTTAGACCCGACAAACAGTTGCCATTTAATCGAGAATTACGGACGAAATTTTCAAACAAAGTAGACCGTAAAAGTCTTTCAAAGCGTTATACTCTCGTATAGTCTCCCAAAAGACGTATTTTCGCGCAGACACTCGCCTTGTGGCGTCTAAAAATGTTGGCTAGAGCTTACTGCAGCGGTGAGCTCTCATTAATTCCCATCAGCGTCTTCGCGGATAAGATTTCGCTTCGTAAAGGGTAGCGGCCCCGTTATTTCTCACTTCCTTTCTCCCTACCATCTCCCTACTATTTTCTTCCTTTCCTTCTTTTTCCTTTGGGCTTTTCTAACGCTCTGACTAACCTCGATGTTTACGAAGTTTCCTCGGTGTATCGAGGATTTACAGGCGTTATATTTAAGATGATTACAAGCCCTGGGGATGATTTCGTTCGGTACGCACGCTCGATCGTCACCTCGAGAAAACAAAAAGAAAAAAGTCTCTTTTATCCGAACAATACGATCCAAAAGTTCCAACAAAGATTTATCCGAAAGAGTTAACTAAATGCTTCTAACGCGTTATTTTTTATTATATAAACAAGAAAAGTCGAGATCATAGAATCGAAGTCGAGTCTGGATCGTTAGTACTCATGTCACGAAAGTTCTACTCCACGTTTGCGATAATATCGCCAATATCGTTTACGAAGCGAGATTCGGCACGTCTACGAGATAAGGATCGAAAGAGATTTCGACTTTCTCACTCTCGGTAGCGGCTTCGAATTCGAGCGGGGAAACAGTATCGCCGAAAACCGACGTCGTATCCGTGACCGTAATAGCATAACGAAAATCTCATCTTCCAAAGTTGCTCTCCAGAGGGGCAAACGCGAATCGATGAATTCGATTAAAAGTTAATGTCGAAGGAGAGAGAGAGAGAGAGAGAGAGAGAGAGAGAGAGAGAGAGAGAGAGAGAGAGAGAGCGAAAAAAGACGAATAGAAATCTATTTTATGACCACCCTATAATATTGCCTTTTCTTTGATAAGTTATTATTTTTTTTATTTTTTTATTTTTTTTTGTATAAATCTTCGACATGACAAAGATGACTGGAATGATATAAGAGACATCAATTGACATAATTTCGTGTGGCGAGCCTGTCAGTCCAGCTCCATTATCTAATTCAACTATTTAGGTACTCCTATGCACTATTTAGAGCACTCTTCTCGTCCCTCTCGACGTTGCATTAAGTCTTGCAATACGACGTTTACCAATAGGTAACTTGGTTCGTGCGAGCAAAGAAACTCGAGAAGCGAAGATTAATTCCTCTTTCAGGTTCTCCTCCCGTGCTATGCACGACTACCTTCTCGTCCTTTTCCTCCTACTTCTCTTTCTTCTCCTCCAGGATATCCGAGGAAACTCGAATAAAAGTTATACGATCTACGTGCCGTCTCGAAAGCTCGCGTCCCGCTTTCGTGTTCGCGCGATAACTTGGAAAAAGCTCATTTTTCAAACCGGCAAAGCGTTCTTCTCACCGCCAGGATCGATTAAAAATTCACGATTCGACGATAAGTTTGGACCTTCCTATACTTTCTTTTTCCTTATCGAGCTATTCGAAAGGAACAAAATTCAAGCAAAAGATAATAACGAGCTAAGAAATACGACTGGAATCGTTTATGAAAAGAATAATAAAGCAAAGTTAGTTTTCGTTGCACAAACGCGTTGCCGTGAACGTTTTCGCCAAGCCAAACTTTTCAACGAAACGAAACGAAACGAAACGTCTACAGGTCATTTATCATTCACTCGAACGTCCTAACGACCCACATCTACTATCCATTCCTCAGCTGCTAGTTTCAAGTATCCCTGCTTAGGATAACCAACGATGCGCCGAGACAAAAGGGATATAGAAGCGACGAGCGTTATAAAGGATGAACATGTATCCACTCGTCGTCCCTCGTCTCGACGTTCGTCTTTACGTTCATACCCCCGGGTTGCGTCCTATTTTTATAAAAGTATTTTCATCGTAGTTCAGTTCCGTTAAGGATACCAAATCCGTCTAGTAAAGTAACGTTCTTTCATACGTGTTTATCAGAAATAAATTTCATTGAAAATATTAAAAAAAGGTGATACGATTTGATAGTAGCTGCAAACCATATTAAACGAAAAGATAAATCGTGTGAAACGCTAATGTTCGTACCATCGAACGAAAAGAGAAAGAGAGGGAGAGAGAGAGAGAGAGAGGAGAGGGAGAGAGAGAGAGAGAGGAGAGGGAGAGAGGGAGAGGAACGAAAGCTGTGTAGCGACGTAGGAAATACGAGAAACGTCGAATGTTTTGCCAGAAAATGCAAACTGCTCTGCTTTAATAATATATAAGCCCGTGCTTGTTTATGGAAGAGCGCGCGTAAACTCGTCGTCGTGGAAGAGGCTGTCGATTCGAGTTACCCCGATATAAACGTCGCCTTTGACATTTCCTGAAAAACGAGTGCAACAAGTTCGAGCGGTTGAAAAAAAAAAAAGAAAGAGAAAAAAGAAAAGTGAAAAAAAAAGGGGGAAAGAAAAATGGCAAGTAATAAAAATGTAGGCGGTATTATTTTCAAAATGAATTCTCTGAAAGAAAAGCGTGCCGCTATCTCCGGCTATTTTACATATCTAAACGTATCGCGGGAACGATAGGACGACGGAGCTTCGTTAATCATAATTACGGGGAATAGCTGTTATAAAATGAATACGATCATCTGGTTCGCATGCGTCTGGCAGCACACGAGAGCCGACCTTGCGCGTTAGGAACGGCTTGCGTGTCGGATTTATCGTCGTCAAATGCAACACGCGAACGTCGAATACATCGACTGGATGATGTCCACGCGTGCGTCTCCGAGCCTCTAAGCGAAGAGGATAGTAACAACGTGACTACTGTGGGCTATACCAACCATCGTGTAATTATCCACGGAATTTCGATTCTAATGGGATCTCATTTGAAAACAGAACGCACGTAAGAGAGGCGAATCGAAATTACATCGAGCGTTAATTTAATTCGTTTGATATTTCAGAGGAACGATTCGCGATGCAAATTTACCACCGCTCTCTCTCTCTCTCTCTCTCTCTCTTGTTTTTCACTTACTAATTTTAATTATATAAGACACATTCCTCGTTCTTTGCTATTGTTTTAATATCAAAGACGAAGAAATCTCGTTCTTCTCCTTTTCCATCTTGTTTCGTTAAAACCATTTCAATGAGCAACTAGATCGCAAACAATAGAAATTCTCATGTACAGAGGACAATTTGAGAAAATCTTAACGTCGTTGAGCGGATTTGCATCCTTCGGCTTACAACCGTTTGGAGCGTTTAATCCTTTAATCGCTGAGCCGGAAGGTAGTAGCATTACCAAAAAGCATTTCGAGCCCTTCCAAGCTTGCCTTACGAAAAGGTCGTCTTGCATTTGAAGATTCTTCCAGGCGAGAATCGACGTGATTACGCTTATTTCAATTTATTTTTCGTTTAGCCATGTCTTTGCGTTTACGTATGCTTCGAAAGGACATATGCAACGATATTTCAATTGCCACCGTAATCTCTCCTAACAGTTGAACGATATACAACTAAGAATTTGATGCTGCAAGTAAATGTAATTACTCCGTCGAAGCCAAGAATTTCTATATGGCGTATCAACTGCGAGAAGCTCCTCCTTGCCATCATCCTGGATTTCATTGTCTTCGGAGTGAAGTTTACCGTCTCTCTCTCTCTCTCTCTCTCTCTCTCCCTCTCTTTGTCCGTGATTCAGTTGGCTGTCTCACGCAATAACTAAATCCTTCGAGGGAAGGCTTGTTAACGTTACCAACGAGAGCAGCGTTGCACTGGTTCGATTGTTCGACGTAAATACAGCAAAAGCTAACGGCTTTGAATTCTTAATAAAAGTAGAATCGCTGAGACTCTTCATTGTACGACATTCTAAGAAATGAGTGTGACCGATCGTTATTTTCTTCTTACTTATAAGTTTCTTTATTGCGAATTATACTTGTTTTATTATTTCTTAATTGAACTTAATTAAGCATTGCGATGGTTCCGATACGCTTGACACTTTAATGTTAATAATAATATACCATTAATGAGACATTATGTAAGCGAAATAGTCATATTTTATAATACCGGTTGTAAAACTAAGGAAAGTACGCAGAACGAGTGCAGCACTGGGGAAAGGATGCTTCCAAGCTTGATAAATTAGCAGTTAATTAAACGCAAAGGGGGATCCCCAGGTTCACGAAGGGGCGAGAGATAGAAAAGATTACGCTTTGTGCCTGTCGTCGTCAGTGAAAATTACAGGACCGCGCCATTCGTTTCAGAAATTCCTTAACCTCTAGACGACGTTTCCCTCTTCTTTTTTTGTCTCTTTCTTTCTTCTTCTCCTTTTCCCTGTGTGCAATCATTTGTTCCTCTAATACAATTAAGTATGCTCGCGAGTATAGCTCGAAAAAGAAACATCGTCGATTATTCCTTTTTTCTTCTTTTTTTTTTTTTTTTTCTTTTTTGTTTGTTTTCCATAACACAAAAATATATACGCGTAACAATACATGCGAGTAGATATTTCCATGATCCCAAATAAAATCGTCCTAGCATATAAATCCTTATTTGAGTAGAGTGTCTATCATGAATAGACAATAAATTCCTTTTGAAGCGAGTTTCTTCTATCGAAAGTTTAGATCTTTCAAGATTTCGTGGCATCCCATCTACCACTGGGGAATAAATAATTTGTCGGAAAAGTGTCAGGGTGCGGAAGAAACGTTCGACTCTATACGTGATCGAAATCTTCTCGTTTCTTTTATTTTTTCCTCTTTTCCCTCGCTGATTCGTATTACGATAAAAGCCTTGATACTCGTGTCAATTAATTTAATTAAGACCGGCTCGCGTACAAAAGTTTCTCTATTGTGACAGAAAATTTTCCTCGAGCTCGCTTACTTTTCTCTCTCTCTCTCTCTCTTGTTTTCTCCTTCTTCCCACACTTGTTCACCCTTCACGGTACTTGCAATTTTCCTTTACCGCACCGTACGCCAGTTTGAGTTTATAAATGCAGCTGGAAAGGCCCAACATGCCTCGTGGAAAAAATCCTTAAAACTTTCCGTACTACACCGTATATGTTACCTACCCTGTACGCTATTAATTCTATACGCTCTCCTACCTACGTGCATAATAAAATAAAAGGAAAAGAGAAGGAAAAAACAAGGAGAGAAAGAAGAAGAAGAAAAAGAAATATGAGAAAAGAAAAATAGCAAATACAATAGAATTTCCTCGAAACTAAAGACACCTTATATTGGAAATGAGTATTACATTTTTTTATGGAACGAAGAAATCATTTTACTCTGGTGATAACGGCCTAAGTTACCTGAAAGCTTTTCTTTGAGCCATGCGAACAAGCGTGACAATTTCAAATATATCTATGTATGTATCGTAGGTATATATTAAAAGAAGCGATGAAAAGTAGAAATAAAATGCAATACATTTTTCATGCATGCAAGCGACGTTTCGGAAGAACGAGTTTGTATACGTTTATAGCCATTTCGGGGTATAAACGTACGACTCTATATTTTCGTGCTGGTACACTCGATAGGAAGGCACGTCGAGCTTTATGACGATTCTCGAAAATACAACGGGATGACGACGTCGAATGATAAAAAGACGAAAGAGAGGTGGTAACATTTCATTCGTTGATACGACGAACATAGCTACGTAAACTCCGTGAAAGAAGAAAGGGGAAAGAAAACGAACGAGTAAACAACAAATTCTCAATTTCCTTCGTTCGTTTTTCCGCTCTACTTCATCATCGGTACACGTATGGAAGATGCTATTCTTCCGTTTCTTTACGAATTCTAATAGTAAACAAAAATAGTGCAAAATTCTGCGAGAAAAGATTCAATTTAGAAAGCTTATTGAAAAAGAAAATAAATGGAACGGTGTTCGGTCCAATCGTTTTCATAAAATTGTTAAATATGACGGTAATATTGGGGGAAAAAATCGATTATTATACTCTTCGATTATTATATCGATAATATTATGACTAAAAAGAGGACGTTTTTTCCTTTGTAATAAAATTGGTTTCATGTTTTTACGATTTGTCATTCCGAAGATATGTCATTTTGAAATTTGCGATTCATAAGTCCAAAAATCACGTGGTCTACTACGCCTGCGTACGAGCCGTAGTAAATGAACAAAAGTGTTTACGCTAGTCAGCTGATCGCGTAGTAAATTCAAGAATTTATGTATGCCAGTAGGTCAATGACCTGATTAAAAGGAATTATGTAGGTCAGTTGATCAACAAAAACAGCTAGTTATAATATAAATATCTTCGTAACGAAAAGTCATAGAGATTTGAAACAAAAACCATTTTAAAGGGCAGACTTCTGGCCATCTTTTTGTTACACAATTGTTTATAATTTGTTATAAACAATTTGTTATAAATAATTTTGAAAAATTAAAATTAAGTAATATATTTAACAATATATTATAAACGATGTGTTATAAACTATTTGTTATAAACAATTTGTTATAAACAATTTGTTATAAACAATTTATTACAAATAATTTTCAGAAATTGAACTCACGTAGCTTGTTTTTATATACGTATACACGTACGCCTTCATCAATTTGTTATTAACAATTTGTTATAAATAATTTTTGTGGACAAACGAAAAGCTAACAGGTTTTCCTTGATGAAAATACGTTTGGAAAAATCGAGGATCATAAAAATTATGTATATTTGTTAATTAACAATTTCGAATATATATATATATATAAATTTTTTTTTTCATTTCGTATTTTACATGTATCATCGATGTCCATAGACGAAACGTAAAGTGGCTATATTCGAGCCGTCGAGTGACGATACTTCAAAGCAAAATCATGTTAACAATTTGTCTCGTTATGGATAAAGGGGTCAATATCTAAGCATAGAGAGAAGGCTCGATAGAAAGGGAAGAGAGGAGAAATAAAGAGAAAGAGAGAAGGAGAGGAGAAGGCTCTATTTCTTCGTCGGAGATGGAATTCGCACACGAGCTAGAGGTTGGACACTTCAGTAAAGATGGCTCGAGTTACTGAAGTCAAAGAAACTGCTCCCGTCGTACTCCTCCTCTCTTACTCTCTCGCTCTCCTCTCGCGGCTCGTAAAGACGAGCAAGCTCCTTTACTCGATAGCTATGAACTCTACGGAATTTCCGACAAGGCGTCCAACTACAAAAAGAACGAGGTGTATATTAAAGCGAAGTAATGGAGCGTGATTCGACATAAAACCTCGTGGTACCTATAAACGATCTTTCTTCTCTCGCGTCTACATCCTTCTTTCCAATATTATTTCCAAACTTTTTTCCTTTCTTTTTTATTTTTTTTTTTTTTTAACATTTCCTCAAACTACTGAAAATAATTTGAAACTTGTGGCTACCACTTTCTATAAGAGAACCATTTGAAATTTCCAAATTAAGAATGAAATTAAGGTCGTACTTACATCGTCGAGTACGAGAAAGATTAAGAAGGATCTAATGAGACAACTTACTTCAGAATCAAACTCTTTAAGTCTTCTATTTCAGAGTCAGCCTTTTTACACTTAAGTCGCATAGCAGAAAGAAGAAGAGGATAAAAAAAAGAAAGAAGGAAGAAAAAAAAAAAGAATGAGAAAAGAAAAAAGAAAAGTAAAAGAAAAGTTGATAGCTTCATAGACTTCGGCATTGGCTAGAATTCCAAGTTTTAAGACGTTGAAAGTCGAATTCTCTTCGCCTTTTAAGTCAGTCATGTCGCCCTGAGGATCTAGCAATGGATGATGCATCGAAGGAGAAGACAGCGAAAGCTCAGTTGGCTTAACGAGTACGAATCACCGTTGTCGGTAATCAAGTTAAGCTCCTGGAATGGGCGATACGAAAATTCCTAGTACGCGATTTATTCTCGAGAGTACCTTCTCCTTCTCTCTCTCTCTCTCTCTCTCTCTCTCTCTCTCTCTCTCTCTCTCTCTCTCTCTCTCTCTCTCTCCTTTCCTTTTCTTTTTTCGTCCTTTTTCATGCTTCAACTCGACACGGCAGTATAATTCTCACCTAATTTGACTTTCATCGCGTTAGCGAAGGCAAGAAGAGGAATGAAGAGGAATTTCTTCGAAAAACCTGCTTGGGCATATCTAGTACGTATTTAGGAACACGAAAGATCGGAGATAGATAAATACATAGAAAGAGAGAGAGAGAGAGAGAAGAATCTTCGAGTTATTCATGAAGAATCATTATTGCATTACATTCGAAAAATCGAGTTCATTGACGTCTTTTGCCTTACGATTATTCTTAAATCTTTTTAGTCTGCTCGTGTCTGACCTATCGTTGACCTAGATCATTGAAATTTTATAGCCCTCTCGAATCTAACATGAAATCTCGTCTATCAAAAATGTACGGTGTGGGGTTGGAGGGGAGGGGGAAAGGGAAGACAAGAAGGATAGAAGTTTACGTTTTCTTTTCCCCTTCGAATTTAATCACTCTAAAGTAATTAAAGGTCGAACTAGATAAATTCTACTTGAACACGATTGCGAATTATCGAGTAACGAAGGTAGCTGATCATTAGGGAGAGGTATTTTTCGAAGGTCTGATAAATATTGTAAATAGGACTGATAAATCAGTATCGACAGTAGTCGAAAAGTAGTCGATAAAACAAACACAGTGCACAGTCAGTGCACACAATTCGGCACACAAAACTCGAGACCAAAATCGAAGGAGCGAAGCTCGAAGCGCTCGCACGGTATGACTAATTGATAGAGCTTGGAAACGTTAGCGATAGAATCGGTGTTTAAATTAGCGATGACGTCGGTAATGGCGGAGTAGGCTAACTGGTTTAGTTTATCCGACGGAATGGTCGAACGGTACGAACGGTTCGATGGAGAGTATAAACGTCCTATTCGAATCGTCGAGCCAATCGTAGAGTTTCCTGATGTCCTTGCTTCTTCAACTCTAACCTCGAATTTCCAACAACCTAGTAATTCAATCAACGACCCATTAATTAATACGCCTTGAGCATCGATACGAGATCGATTGTTCGTGGATTCATCGAAAAGATGAAGGAAGAAGGATGATGGCTTTATTTTCATTCGTACGATATTACATTTATCGACGCAGCCTTCGCAATGTCTTATGAAAAATTTAATATCCTCGTGCAGTAGAAACATGTTCGTTGTGAACGAAAGAGGAAAAGGAAATAAAGAAGAAAGAGAGGGAGAGGGAGAGAGAGAGAGAGAGAGAGAAAGGAGAAAGAGTTCCTTGCCCGGAATAAAATCGGTGCAAAGCGTGAGACGCTAACATTCGCGGGTATTTGCGGGTATTCGCGCGTACATTTACGTAAAAGCGGGTCTCGAGCTCGTCAAACCGCGAGCATGAATGTCGCTCGAGTGAGGTAGGATGGAAAAGAGAGAATTAAAGAGAGAATTATGATAAAACTAAAGAGGAGGATTTTCATTTTTATTAGCGGCTTGCCTAAGAAAATCCAATTTTCGTTCGTTTGGCGTCGCGATATTTATCACGTACACACACACGACATCATCGTTATTCATATATAGAATTCCGTTCTACATAAATGTCCGATTAAAATTCGTATCGGCGTTTCATAGAAATTAATGCGGGCTTTTCATTTCCGTCCGACTTCTTTTCGTTATTTCGTTCGTTTACCGAATGATTCCGAGGAAAAAAAAAAAATGCGCGTTAAAATGCGTTTGAAATTTTATATTATCGCGACTTGGACGGGACAAATAAAAATATGATGCTTTTTCAGACTGTTCGAATGCATTGAAATTCTCAGATGGGTTATTTTTAGAGGGGAGAAAAGTCGATAAAAAACGGAGAACAGTGGGAAAAAGAAAAATATCGACGTTGATCAAGCGAGAACGTTTAAAAATTGTCACGTAATCCAGTAGTTCCTCGAAAGTGCGGGGAACACAAAATTAATCTAATCCGGAGTAACTCGGCCTATTCTAGGACTCGATTGAGCAGTCACTGCCGATTGCAAAAGCCTGGTCAACACGAGGGAAAACATTCGCTTGGAGTGCTCGGTAAACGTTGCCAATGTGATCGTCGTACTACGAGTCACGCGTTTAAAGCTTTTCTGGCCAATGAGACTGAACGTATTCGACGAAAATACGTCGAATTGGTATCGGTGTCCGTGTAGCAACTAAGCGGATAACGCGGAGTGGTTTAACGTCGACTATCGCGCTACTGTACTTTCCCTACGATAGATATCAATTTCGCTTTGCCCTACGATATTCGTTTCTTACGGCCGACAGCGATTGCATTCGTGATTTGATCGTAAATGCATTTAACCAGAATAATTAATTTACCTTCTAATGTATCGTTGCGATATAACCGTAGTTAAGAGGCCAAGATTAATGACGTCTAGGTTTCAAGTGACGCCTAATATATTAACCGAACATAAATAACGTTCTAATAGGATTTGGTCGACCGCAAATTACGAGCAAATTTATATAAATATAAAATGGCAAGGATGATGAGGGGAGGGGGAGAGAGAGAGGGAGAGGAAGTAGAACTATGCGCTTATAACAATTACGCGAATTTCCAATATCGCACGTACCACGATAATGCTATGAGTTTCATCATTTTCCCAATACCGAACTCTCTGGTTAGATATTATTCCTCCGTTCAGAATTTTAAAACTCTCTACGAATTTCAAAAGGAATTCCTTCGGAAACGTTTCCTCTCGTTGGTCGCGATAAAAAATATCAGCCGATATTCTTCCTTCTTAAAACGACTTGTCGTTTGGATGTGCAAAGATAGCTACGTGAAAAGAATGAAGCGCGACCAGTAGAAAAGCTGCTGGCTCTCGCGTGCTCCATTTAATTTAACAGCCTTATCGATGGCATTCATAGTTATTCGCGCTCGTCCTACGCCTGGTGAGAGCAGTATAGAAGGAGGATGGAAGCGAGGGGGTGGAGCGACCCTGCGTACTTTGCACCATCGTCGGCCATTGTAATTTCACGTATACACCATTCTGCCGAGTGCACACGCACGTGTAAACGCGTGCGTGCACGCTCACGCGAGCGATAATCCTCCTCCTCTTTCTCTCGGCCCTCAAGAGGATCGATAGCGGACGAGAGTACCGCCACGCTGTTTCGTTAATGCCGATGAGACGTCGAAACGTTTAAAGGATCCCCCGTACGCGTACCAGTACGCGTCCTAAGCCTTCTCCATTTTTTCATGTCTCTTTTATAATCGAGCAAGAAGAGCAAGATACGCGAGAATATCTCGATGATTTTCTAGATCAGCGTAGATCGATGAACCGAAACAAATGAATCATAATGATCAAGAGTATAGCCACTCTTTCTATCTCTCACTTTGAACGACGTAAGGTTGTTGAGAGAAAGAGATAGAGAGAGAGAGAGAGAGAGAGAGAACTCGTGGGATTAAAATTTAGAAATTCAAATGAGAATGAGATAGGGATGGCGAGAGAGTGACGTTAGCGCCGGCATCTTCGTACGGTGTCCCGGAATCCTCATGCATGGAAAAGCAGAGCGAGAGAGAGAGAGAGAGAGAGAGAGAGAGAGAACACTCGAGGTCGGTCCACGAGCTTCCTCGCATTGTTCAACGAGCTTAGAAATCGTGCTCGACTGTAGAATGAATCGGTAGGCGTGGCTCAACCGCGTGTCCCAAAGAAATACTCCGGGCATTCCGTGCTATCCCCTTTCACCCTTCCCGCCCCCATCTCTCGACCTCGTTCCTCACGAGAGAACGACGAGAAAAGAAAATGCAAGAAGTTGACGGTAGATGCGTTCATTAAATTCGAAGAATGTGTTCCCTTTTCATCGAATTCTTCTACCGAACAAATTCGCCCTTTGGAAAAATTGTCGATTTTTACAAACGTTACCTATTTTAAAGGCATAGGAAAAGTTTTAGAAGCAAACGATTTCACGATCGTCCTAACGTTTCCATTTTGACGAATAAAAAGGATACTATTAAATCCCTTCTTCCTTCTTTCTTTGCAGAAACATACAGAACAAAAAATTCCGTTTAATTTCAACGAAGAGGACACGAGGTAGATAGGTAGAGAAGTTAAAAGCATCCCCCTTCTCTGTAAACGCGCCAGCAGGATTTTCATCCTACTGCGGAATGTCGGCGTAATCGAACGTTGACGAGGGGTGAAGTTAATGGCGAGAACGACCGGTGGGACTCGTAAAGAAATTTATCGCGGCTTGGAAAGTGCGTCGTGTGCTCTACGGGCTATCACGCGATATTCAGCTTAATGAAAAGAGAGTAGATAACAGAAAAAGAAAAAGAAGAAAAAAAAAAGAGGACAAAAAAACGAGAAAAGGGAAAAAAAGTTAAGTGATGCGAACGCGTGTAAATCGATTTTTTCTTTTCCTTTTTTTCTTTTTTTTTTTTTTTTTTTTTTTTTTGGATCGACTTCATCCCTTCTCGTCGTTGACACAGGTAGACACGGTTAGTCTGTGTGTTTGAAAAGAGTACAATAGAGAAAAAAGAAAAAAAGAAAATAAAAAACGATAGGATAGGCGGCGAACATCTATAAAAGATTCGATGCATGTACCGCCATATATGCGTGTATACATTCTATACACAGGTATAGATATCGTTTTCCTCCGTTCCACTGGAGTAATAAAACGATATTGAACTGGTACGGGTTGGCGTGCGCCGTTGTGTAGCAGCCTGCCAAAGTATTTCCGATGAGAAAAGGGTAGAAGGCGATCCAAGACGGACGCATAAATGTAATAAAAAGTAAAAGTTGAGCCGAGAGAAATGGAATCCGTGAGAGAGCTACCGTGTCTGCATCTCGCTCGAGGCTGCATATTATCCGACAACATGCATGTCCTCTCCCTCCCCCTCCCGTCACAGCCACGAGAACACAGCTGTTTCGCACAAGTTACGATGGATATACGGAACATCGATTTGTGTGTATCCAGGCACAACTGACAGACAACTCGATGTTCCATTGCACGACCTATGATGAAATCGTCGTTTTCGAAGGAACGACTTTGGGTACAGTTTCTTTTTTTTTTTTTTTTTTTTTCTTTTCTTTTGGATCCTTCGGAAAGTATGAACAATTTTCTACACACGTATAAAGAATTTCTAAACATTTTATATCATTTGATACCATTCGAATCTATGAGAGATTATATTAAGACTTGAAAGATATTTCTAAAGAGTTTTAAACTTTAAAGATATAAATGCGAAGTAATGATTAATCCCTGAATGAGAAACCCACGGAATGTTCATCCTAGATGAAAAATATCTCCCGTCATAGTTTAGTCGCAGTCTTGCTCAAAGAAGAAGAAGAAGAAGAAGAAGAAGAAGAAGAAGAAGAAGAAGAAGAAGAAGAAGAAGAAGAAGAAGAAGAAGAAGCCGAACAAGATGGAGATGAGGTTCGACCGCTCGTGAAGTACGGGGTAAGAGGTGGAGTGTACTAAGGCGGGCTCGTTATGCGACGGCGTGGTCTCTGATAAATGAGAGATGTTATCAGAAGAGGATGAAGGCGAGAGGAGTCGAAGCAACCTTTTGTTGAAGGAGGCCAAAGTGCCTGTAACGAATATTCCGAAAGATGCTCAGCGTTGGAGTACTGTTCGACGCAGCGCGCGCACTAACACAAATATATCACACCATTTTTATCACACGAAAGAAACGACGAAGCCATTCCGCACGAAGATCCCGACCTATTTCGAAAAGAAGCGAATTTCTTGCCGTTTTAGTTAGTACCTTCTCTGGTAGTCTTGAAACGTTTCGCTGGTGAAAATCGACAATCGTAACGAGAGAAAGAAATCTTTTGGTAAACTTTTGTAGAACACGTACGTTCCTTCGCTTGGAAATGTAAGGGAGAAAAGCCAAAGGAAGAAAAAAGAGAGGCAAAGGAAAAACAAAAAAAAAAAAAAGAAGGAAGGAAAAAAGAGGGGAAAAAAGGAAAAGCAAAAAATTAGGAAAGAAAAAAGAAGAGAGAGGGAAAGAGGAGTAAAAGACAAAGAAAGAGATAGGATAGCAGGTGCATCTCTCGAAGCTTACAGCCGAGCCATGCAAGCTCGAAACACGAGGGAAGAGTAACGTTCGATGTTCCGTTGGAAGCATCGCCGGCGGAGAATACTTAAGATATGCTTTTGCCGAGGCTCCACCTCGACGAGCCGCACTTTGCTCTTCGTCTTTCCCACCCTAACTATCAAAGGGTTCCACGTCCTCGTAAGAGTAACAGGAAATTTACTTGTCCATATAGAGTAAAGGAAATAAAAGGGAAAAATGGAGGAAGAAGCCTCGCGCAAATGTTTGCGTCGTTCCATTTTCCACTAAGATCGTTCGGTAAAGAAACCTGTGCCTTTTTGTTTTTTATTTTTTACTTTATTTTTCTTTTCTTAAAGAAACTAAAGCCGTCCTAGATACGGATTCGGAAAGAGAAAACGATCTATTAATTTCTATATTCGATCAAATACCTTCGATAACAAACATTCCGCTGGTACTTTCGACCATTTAATATCGGCCGTATTAAACGATCACGAGGATAGAGTAAATCCATAGTATATATTCCTTTCCTTTTCTCTTTCTTCCTTATTAATGGCTAAGGATAATTGGTGGAGTGGAAACTTCACGATGGCTGGTCGATTCTACGCGACGTAGAACAAGAGAGGAAGAGAAAAGAGAGAAATAAATCTTTCATTGGCGAACTCTCGTTCGTATCCGGCCGCGTTAAGTATCTCGGAGAAGTCCTTAAGAGAAATATGATCCTGAAATGAAGAGCTCGAGAAGGGCAATTGCAATAGTCAGGAAAAGGAAGGGAGGGCCTTACCATCACAGAAGAAAAATAAACCTCTCGAGTTGACCCCGTTAATTAGACGACCGTGCACTTATCTCTCCGCAGTGCTCATATTTTAATCCTATTTCTCGTTAAGGAGAATAAAAATGAAATAAAATGGAAGGCATATTTAAACGAATGTACGAATGTTTTTTTTTTTTTTTTTGTTTTTTTAATGGTCGTTTTTCAAGCAGTCAAAGGGCTCTCGATCGATTCGAGTTTCTCGACGATGAAATAAAAAAAAAAGAAAAAGAAAAAAATCCTTGCTTTTTCGCAATGTTCCCGAGGACGCGTGAAATTTATTTTGGAAAAGTAAAGATCAACGATACGATCAAAGAGAAAGGAAGGAAAAGAGGAGCGTCGAACGGTTCAACGAAAACAAGGATAATCGTCTTTGCGATCCTGCAACTAGGGGAACTCGAGTTATCGGTGGAGCAGACATTTTCTCTCTCTCTCTCTCCCCCCCTCTCTTCCCCCTTCGACTCTATAATTGCATCCTCCAAGCTCCGAACATACAGGGGAGTCCAGCGATAAGAGCTCCTTTACCCTTGTTCACCTGTACGTGTCTGAACATGTGCGTTTGTCGTGTATCCTACGATGATACTACAAGTACTAAAACTACTACTATTACGAGTACACCATCGTATACTATCCTTACAGGTACTCCCAGGTATCTTTCAGACGTAGTGTACGAGCTTGCTATCGTCGAACGGCCAAACTAACGGCACTGAACTACATTTGTTTATGGCCGGTACCGTTCCACCGGTAGATATGGCAAAAGGGGCTAAAGTTACCCTCCGTTAGCTCCAAAGATATATGTTAGTTGGGAAAAGAATGGAAGTAAGATAGAACGTTACCTTGGTTGGAAAAATTTGTACAAACTGACGGAGAAGTAAAATATATTGCGTATTGTTTAAACGCGTTGCCATGACCGTTCATGAGAAATTAGTTTTTTAAAACAAATTTTTCTTCCGCCAGAACAATTTATTATCGTATCAAAGATTTACGAATTATTCACTGACTTTTTAACCTTCCTATCTGAGCTTAGTCGACTAAAGAATACTATGTTGACGCTATACAGATATCGTACGTTGGATTCCTTAAGCCGTCTTTGCGTAAGACGCTGCTTCACGGAAGGAAGCCGATGAATAGAAGTAGAACGTGTGCGTTAGACACATCTTCCCACACACACACACACACACTTTCTGGTAAGCTGATTGACAGACTGCGAAAGTTCTTGATAGTAACCTCAGAGGAGCTTATGCCTGCTTCTCTATAAATTTCTTTTTTGATCGCTCTTACTAGTCTTTGTCGTTGAAATTCATGAATTCCTTTGACGAAACTAATATATTTCCCGAAAGATTGCATTTTTCCAACAACGAGCGAACATTTTTATCTGGAAAATGCAATGGAAATGGAGTATCTCGTTTCTAGTTTGCTCAGATATATGTACATAAGTACATAGATGAAAAGCCATGATCTATCATCCGTCACAGTACCGAGAAAGCGTTTCAACTTCGCTCATATGAGCCTAACTATCCACCGTCTGTTTGTATTTACGTGTAAATAGAAGCCTGCGCGCAAACACACATATTCGCATGGGCCGCCGCCGTGTCTCTGCTCGACCTCGAGAGTTTTCGAACACGTTTGTTAGCGTTTGAGAAGCCGCAAAACAAGGCGGTATCGGAAACTTCCCGCGAAATTTCCCTACTATTCCCTTTCTATTTATCTATCTATCTATCTATCTATCTATCTACCTATCTATATAATTGTCCCTATGTTCTTAGATGAAATCATTCCTCCGAGTTAATTTCGTTCATAGACAATCCACTTCCTACCTTAATCGCGTTCTATCGCATTGTGTTCGACTTCACCGACTAGTAAAAAGCATCTTACCTGAAAGAAGAAGAAAATAATTTTGTTAGGAAATGTTACAAGGAAAAAGAAAAAGGGAGAAAAAGAGGAAATTCTTATAAAAAGGTTGGCCCGCTAAAACCTCTTAGGAGTATCGTCGTCCTTTTCTTTATTCTCCGCGAGAAATAAAAAGTTTGTTCCGCGTTGGAAAAGTTTCGTGCATGAAAATCGGCCGCTCATCTACGGAATGCGAAACTTTAGCGAGAAGATAAGCGAAGAATCTTCCTCGTGCTCTTCTTCTCGTGATAGCGAAATAAATCTTCGGAAGGAAAAACGGTGTATACGATTGTAAGCTATCGTACTTTTCAGCGTGCATGGGCGTCAAGTGCAGCGAAATAAGGAAAGATTTATGTTCGCGGCGTGTAAACAGCCGTGTAGGTACGCGCATCTTGTTCGAGAAACAGACATATGTGAGTATCGATCGCGCGCGAGTCGAGACACACACCTGTAACCCTTGTGTGTACTCTCGTAAACGAGTATCACACGTATTTGGCCGGCGTTTATCGGAAAGCTTTAATGAACCTGTACCGATGCGAGCTTCATACCCATATATAACACGAGCGTATTTATGTACGAGATGTTTCCTTTAACGAGATCATTTGAAAAAAGAGAGAGAGAGAGAGAGAGAGAGAGAGAGAGCGAGAAAAGAAATCTCTTTGCGTTCGACAATAGACAAACGGATGTAAAGGGGAAATTAATTATTATTTTTTTTCTCTTAAGCTCAACTTTTTTTCTTCATTTTTCTTCACAATTAAAAGACGCAAATTTATTTTTATCCAAACGATCGCAAATCGTATTGGCAAGCTTTCAAGGGTTTATACGAAGAAAGGACGGAATAAAAGAAGGAAAAAAAACGAATATCCATTTGCGATGATTCAATTCCAAAATACGACATTATTTAAAGTTCTATACGAATGCGAATATCACTCGACGAACCTCTTCCACGACATTTCCCTGCAATTCTCCGACTTTCATTCTTGTCCGAGCTAACGCTGCTATCCCCCGAGTCGAACTGTTTCGAGAAACGCGCGACAACTCCCGACGAGTGAGAATATTGCGACGCTTTTATCCTCAACCAACCCTCACTTCATCTTACTTGTCTTGCCAATGTTCTCAAAGAGACAACATGGGATTAACATAATTTCGTGTTTTGTAAGCATTTCTTTCGGAGGATGCCTCTCGAGAGGATGGAAAGTAAGTGGCAGGAGACAAGTTCACAAAGAAAGGAAAGGAGAAATTTTAAATGCGTTTACGAACGAATCTCGAGAGTTATCGCCTATTATTATTTTTTATTCATTTAATTATTTCTTTTTTTTTTTCCTTTCATACCAACAAAATGATCGAGCGTCGACATTGGCGAATGACTTTGACGATTGATTGGAAATCACTTATATCAGCTTGGTAACAAAAAAAGGAAACAAAAAAAAAAAGAAGAAAAAAAAGAAAAAAAAAAAAAAAGAAAAAAAAAAAGAAGAAAAGAAAAAAGCAAACAAAATTTGTAACTCTTGCTCGTACCATTGTCGATATCCATTTTTTTCCTCTCTTTCTCTCTCACCTTTCATCTTTCTATTCCTATCTCTCTGTTCTTTTTGAATTGTGGCGCACCGTGATTCATCTTCCTGGCCGGCGCTCGCTTTTATACTTTTCATTTCTTTCATAAAAGTATCCTCAAATTCTCGGTTCTTTCGTCGAGACTCGAACCGACCAATGGGACGAAGGTACGGTTCGTAAAAGAGATGAAACTTTTAATTACCGGCTGGGACTTAATGCGTTTCGCGTTTGCCCAATTTTTCTCTTCGCCTTTGTACCGTACCTTTGCCGTTCTATTTGTCCCACCGCCTCTCTGACATGCAACAAATAATCGCTATTATGGCAAAAGCCGGAGAGAGAGCTCGAGTAACGGCAATTTGTATACCGCGGCTTTAAAAGTTTCCCATTTCGATCGTGCGCGGCGATTAATGAGAACCTTTATCTTTGACCGATGTCGCGTTTTGTCGAAGGAAGGTGACAAATGACGACGATGGGATTTGTTGTTCGGCCTGAATGCTCCTCGCGAATAACAAATATCAGATAACGATTAAAATGGATGAATATTCATTGGTGGACCGACAAAAAAAATTCCAAAATGCGTGCCTTACTGTTAAAGATCCGAAGAAGAGCGAAGAAGCATTTAAATGGCGACCAACGTAGTTCCGATTTTCCTTGCTGAAATTCGACAAAAAGAAAGTCTGCAACGTTAATGAATATTCAACGACGGCAGAAGGGAGAGAAAAGATAGATGGATAGAAAGAAAGAGGGAGGGAGAGAGAGAGAGAGAGAGAGAGAGAGAGAGAGAGTAAAATGCGAATGGAAGAACGATTCGAAACGAAGAGCGATCAAGAGATCGAATCGTTGATAACGTTCGCCGGTGAAAAACAAGGAAAAACATCGGTGTTAGTACTTGGTGATTTCCATTCGAATTGCGGGCGACAAAGAAAGAGACGAAACGAATTTTCAATTTTACTTAGGACCGACACGTCGTAGCAAGAGTTTTGTTAATAGGATCGAGCCAGCTACCTTTTGATTAATTCAATTTCACGGAACATTCGAGTAACGCTTAATTCTGATAGCCAGTTAAGCTCGTAAACGGTGGTCGAGTCTAAACGAAAGCCGAACCTTATCCATTACCTTTTGACCTCTCTTCTTTGTACCTAGGAAAATCGCAAAAGGGAAAATGTGTAACGTAATATCCAGTAAAACAAACGATTTCCTTGGCATAATTTTTACATATTTTTAAGTAGGTACTTGGGTCTTGGAATTTTGGCAAATCGAAATTTTGTTCAACGAGTTATCTTTGCGAACGACTATCTCTCCTTTACTACCGCGATAGCGCATAGCCGCATATCCATTCTTGCTTCCTGCGAACCGGAGAAATTCCATTTCCTCGTGGCAGCTTTTAGAGGACCACCGGGAATTTCTCTGTCCTTCTTCGCGATACGCTTTCTTTTTTCTTTTATTATCCTTTCTCTTCGAAACGATCCGAAGGAAATGACGATCCATTCCCTTCGACGATAGTTCGTATAAATTGTTAAGTACTGTCGGTGATAATAGAGAACGAGTGCATCGTTTAAAAATCATTGCAGAGAGAGAGAGAGAGAGAGAGAGAGAGAGAGAGAGAGAGAGAGAGAGAGAGAGAGAGAGGGAATTGGTTCAGCACGATACAACGAATCGTTTTAATAAACTCGCGAATAAGCTCTCGCCAGGCAGGTCCGTGCAAATGAAAACTTTTCCCATAGCCGGTTAAGCCGCTCGGAAATTTTGTCGAGTAAATTGAAAGAGACGGTTAAGAAGAATGGCGAGAAAAGTCGAACTTGTTGCGAGTTTAAACGGAAACATAAAGAAATACGTCGAAAGTTATTTTCGACGTTATTTCAGAATGCGAATTACCTCGTTAAAATAAGAAATATCAAAGGTGAGGGTAATTCTATACAGAATAAGCTCGGCTTCACGCGTGGATTCAATGGAATATATCGTGAATAAACGTGAAGGACAGCTTCCCTTGCGTTTCTTCTTGCACGTCGAAGCTCGATCTTTTTCAACTGACAAAAATCGTGTTTTCTATACGAAGGGAATCGACGTAATTGCGAGTCACCGTCTTTCGATTCTGTCACCGTTTCTGTCCCCACCTGCCCCTCTCGCTCCTTCTCCCGTCGTTCTTTCGAAACGACGACGCGAGAAGAAGGAAGGCGGGGTAACGAGTCGCTCGAAAGTCTCGAAAACGTTTCTGGAATTTGATCGGTCTAGGGGTTCAATTTATATGGCATTCAACGATATCGTCTGCTCTGAATCGCTTACCTTACGTACGACTGTACAAATTTAACTCGTTTCAAAAATCGCATCTGCGCACCTGCGCTGCCTGTGCACCTTTTTTATTCCGCCGTTGCGAGGCTCCCTTTTGCATATTCGCGACGCATAAAGCCAAAGTGCGAACGTAAAGAGCGGAGTTAGCATTTTTCCAAAGGAAAAGAGAGATTGTTCTCTTATTTGGAAACGCGATGAATTCTTTTTTGTCGAATAACAATGCATCGCAGGGATTATTCGTGTTTATCGTTTATCAGGAACGATCGACGATGCGAGAGAAAGAGAAAGGTCGGCGTCATCCCGATCGGCGATGAATCTCGAACGACGATGGAGAATCCATCGCCGCGCTTGATTCGCGCCTGATCGATCATGGACTCGCATGATTATTCATGGGTATTCAAGTGCAAATCCCAACGAAGCAGCCGGCAAATAGGCAGCGTCAAACAACGCATCGACGTTTGATTAAAAGCGATTACGGGAGTCTCCGCCCTGTTTGCCATCTCAAGGAGAATAGATAATCGAGAATAGATTCCTGAGTCCTGCTAATAAATGACCCGAGTGAAGGTTTACAAAGGAATACGATCGTTAGATTTTCAACGGCGATGTCTACGAAGGAAATGCCGCTCGTCTTTCTTTCCCTTATTTGCGACGAGTTCGCCAACTTCACAATAGAACCGCCGCGACTGCCTCTATCGAACACGCTCCACCCTAGCTATTCCTGTCGGAGTCGCCATAATGCAAAACTAAAATCAATCGCTTGCATAAAACATTCTACGATCTCTCTCTCTCTCTCTCTCTCTCTCTCTCTCTCTTTCTCCGCGTAACCTCCTCCCCATCACGATTCACGTACTTACTCCTCGCAGCGTATATATACCCGATAGATATATAACACTCTGCGGTGACACCGTGGCATGAATAATCATTTACTCGGTGGTTATCCTGCGGGACGCGAATTCTGCTTGAACTGGTAAGCACCGATAAGCATTCAATCGTTTGTTCGTTGATATGGCCTATTAACTAACGTCGACGAGGAAACATTTTCACGACGATGATAACGCATTAACACGCTCAGCTTTAGGAATAATCAGGCTGAACCGTAGATCTTCATCGATTCGAAATGTGCGGCGAACTCCGCGAAAACTCCGAATCTCGGATAAAATAATATTCGAAGGAGAAAGTCGATGAACTCGCGATGCAAGAAGTATGGATATGTATACGTGCGTCGAACTAAAGAGTAAACGCAATCGCGATCGGGGTGGGTGCTTATGCGAGTAAGTCGAGCGTTAACTCAGGAAATTAAATGGGGTTAGAATCGTCGGGAAGTGCACCTAAACGCGGCCACGTTTACCTCGCTCGTTGTTCAAGTCTACTACTGCTGATGCCTTGTAATTCGTCGTCCTCGATGTTTGCGCTACCCAATGAGAAGAAGACGCCATCTAAAGGAATTACAAGTCGCTTCCTCGCCTTTAACCTTATTACCAATTCTCCTTGATAAGTCTTTTATCTTTTGCAAACAATATTTCTTGCAATCTTCTTGAACGTATTTTATGAATCTAACATCTACGCCATACACGTTGTTGGTAAGGCGACAAGCTTGTAAAGTTCGTCGATGCGTAATGATAGCGTGCACTGGCACTATTCTATTCCGATAATCACTGCACGATATCACGGGCTGCGCGCGATATACTATTCGTGCTACTCGAGTGAAATTACAAACCACAGCTTGAGTCATGGTGGTATTCCCGTTAACACGAATCACGATGCATCGTACGCATGTGTGAATCTAAACTTATATCTAAAAAAAAAAAAAAAAAAAAAAAAAAAAAAAAAAAAAAAAAAAAAAAAAAATATACGTATTACTTGCTAAACAAAAAACGTCCTCGTCTTTCCTGCGTTAAAAAAAGAAACAAAGAAGAGAAAAGCCCAAGTGCCTGGATATCGCGAACAGAAAATGTTGGCAGAATAAAAAGAAATAAAAATAAAAAAAGTAACAAACTGGAAAATGACAAATAAAAAGCAATTGGAAAGAAAAGTTGGGAAAAGAGGAAATGGCTCGTTCTCGATGTTGGACCTCCGTGAAAGCAAACTGTTATGCTGCTCTCTAGGCGAAGGCAACGCTTCGCGTACTCGTAATGATTATAAAACAAAATAGCCTTGATTACGAAAGAAAGCTAACCAAGTTTTTGAAATAAAGTTGAAGAGCTGTTTTATAGGGGGAGAAAAAAACACACAAAAAAGAGATAAAAAAGTGGAGAAAGAAACAGAAAAAGAAGAAGAAGCTAGAGATTCTTTTTCGGTAAGACGATACGTAATACAGTTTTTCTTTTGGCCAACGTGAACTTTATTCGTGATAAAAGTACGACGTTTGCGCCGTTAACGCTGTCTCTCTCTCTATCCTTTTCACGCATACTCGGCTTGAATTCTTGCCAAATGCAAACCACCGTTGTCGCTTGGCCATTACAAGCAAGCCGTTTAAGAGACTTATTAAAACACCATTGAACGAAACTTTAAAACGTAGCGAAATGTCGTTTAATTACAACGCGGCAAAGGGAATTCAAAGATTGCCGAGTGTTCTAATCTTATGCACGAATGATTCTAATAATGCCAAGTGCAAAGGAAGAGATTTCACTTTGAACCGTTTGTTGAAACTTTGCGAGCAAATTAACGATCGTTCATAGTTACGTACGGCTTTTTTTTTCTTTTTTTTTTTTTTTCTTTTTTTTCTTTTTCTTTTTTGGTTTTACGTGCATCAAACGTTTTTCTCAAAGATTCTCGACTTTATATAGAGCAGTTCATCGGGTTTAATATGTTCGAAATTTTTGGTGAAATTCGCAGATTATAGATACGTGCTCCTTGCTCGCGTTTTTCGATTTATGAAAATTTTATGCGATTTAATAATTCAATAATGATAACGACGTGTTCAGTGCAGCAAGCCGATCCGTATTTTTCCGAGCTTTCACATGCTTCGGTCAGATTTTCCATTTTTTAATGCCCACAGCAGGAGAAATAACTGTCTTCGAACGTGAAGTTGGAAAGAAACGAGAACGAAAAAAAGGGGGGGGGGGGGGGGAATAAATAAATGGTATTTTATTAATCGAAAATGCATTTATCAAATTTTGAAATATCAGCTTTGGATTTTATCAAAAGTCACTTTTCGAAAGAGTCAAACACTCTCAAAAAATCTGTCATGCTGGACTTCTTAAAGGGGAAGGTGTCGATTGGCTTTTAACGAAAAGAACCTATCGTCTAGGAAGAAACGTAGTTCCACTTTCGATGAGTACCTTACTCGTTGTTGACCGAGTTTCGAGGAGGGATACGATAAACGACGACGGCACGTTGAAATTCGCTGTGACGTCAATTTCCAAGTGGACAGCGCTAGCAACCGAATTTTTCTGAGTTTTCCGAGGCATCGGAATCTTTCCGCTTTGAAACGCGTTTGTAACTTCTACGGTAACGCTGGCTTTACGCGCCAACGAAGTTCGACGTTTCTTCTTTCAAAGAAACTTCCCTTTGATATACTCTTTCGCAGCGTAAGCTACATTTTTCGAAAGAGTATCGACAGTTATCATATATATATATATATAATTTTTTTCCTCGATAAAACCTATTAAACATTTTAATTATTTTACAGAATTTTTACGATATGAATTTCTCTTTCGAGGAACGAGACTCGATCAACGAGGACTCTTTCTCTCTCTCTCTCTCTCTCTCTCTCTCTGGGATAATTTATTCCCACGCGCATCAAGCCAACTTAAATTCTTTCTATTGAAATTCGCACGAAACGAAACGAGTTGTGACAGATTGTTAATCCACGACGTTCGATATATTACCCTTCCACGGTTTAAAAGATTACGAGAGTGCTGGTTAAATTGTCGAAAGTTGAAGACACTCGAGATACAAATCGTATGATCGAAGTGCACTAGAAACAATAAATATCGTTCAAACGGGGCCAGTGATGGTTTCGGGGAGGAAAAGGGGTTGATTTGAAAGGGCCAAGTGCCGTTAGCTTCGTATCTATTTCGAGGTAGCAACTGATCGATCGAAGCGATGTCCATGATTTAGATGGTTGATCCTGAGCCTTGTTTCGGAAGGAGAATCACATGCGATTCTCTCTCTCTCTCTCTCTCTCTCTCTCTACCTCTGCGACAGGGAGAGACCTCGCGGTTATGCGACGCATACATATTCATGTCTGCTCCTGAGGCACATGCTGCATATGCGATACAGTAACGATTGGTAGTAACGTAGGCTAAGATCGTAAGCCATGCTAAGCCGCGAATCATTCATACTGCTCGATGACCATCTCCGACAATTAGATGATTAGATACCATGACTGTGCGATAGTCAGCTCGACGATTAGAAAAATTAGACCTAACGTCATCCTCGATTCATAATTTTTGACAAGTTTTGACGATGATATACGTCTCGTCTGGGCTTCTGATAAATCCACGTCATGTCAGCCATAATAAATCCAAAGGTCACGAGGGAGTTTTGGGATCGAAAAAGATTCGAAGGATTGAAAGAGCTCGAGATGAAGTGAGGGAGGGACTCTGCGACTTTATAAAAACGTAATAAATCCTTTTCGTCTTTCTATTATACATAGATATATATATATATATATATATATATATATACACGCACACACACTCACATCCGCTACATATATCTACCTCCAGCATTCACAGAATAGTCAGACAACGACTATATCTTCTTGTTGCCGCGGCAATCACAGTTACCACTCAGGCAGACCACCCTTACGCTCGCTTCCGCATCTCTTCCTAGTCCTCACCGCAAAGCCGATACTCGATTAATTTGCGGATAACTCGGTGGTGCGAGATACGGAAGGTTCGAATCATTATCGAAGTCCATTCATGTCGAAAACACATGTTTATTCGAAAAATAAAAAAGTTCCCGAGGGAAAAATCAAACGAATCATTGTTTCAAAGAAACAATTTGATTTACCTATATAAAGCAGGTTAGAGCAATAGCCTCGAAATCTGGAAACACTTATCTCGCAAATCAAAACGATCGCTCGGTATCACGCACAGAA
This sequence comes from Vespa crabro, assembly GCF_910589235.1. Taxonomy (NCBI): domain Eukaryota; kingdom Metazoa; phylum Arthropoda; class Insecta; order Hymenoptera; family Vespidae; genus Vespa; species Vespa crabro. The sequence goes on along the minus strand of NC_060968.1, from coordinate 5,271,037 downwards.
GCGTGAATTATCGTACACGTAGCGCTCGTATGCTCAATTTACCTTTTGCCCTACACGTAATACGGGCTCGAATGGTGCAGCAGAGCTCGTCGATAAGCGCATTAATATTCCGCTGACAGAGCCGAACGTATGATTCGCGTATGCATCTCTGATACGTCATTAGGTATGTGTCTCCCGTTATTGATACAAGCTCGTGACGAGATCATACCAATGGCAGCTACGATATTTTCGTTAAATTAGCATGTTGAAAAGTACGTAAAAATGTTTTGACACTGAGCGGTTTTAACAATGCCAATGAAATTACGTTTGTCAAATAAGGATTAGAAGGATTTTATTTTGAAGGAAAAGAAACGAAGGAAGGAGGGAAACTTGTGAAGCAAAAGCAAATTGAGGGAAACGTGGAGTATAGAAATGGCAATTCGAAGAAGGTACGGTAGAAGGGAACAAAAGCATCAAAAGGAACTTTTACACTGCGGTGAACACCATGACTTCTTAGCACAGGTACCGCCGAGCGAACCAAGAAATCGCAAAGTAGCTGCTACCTTTGACTCGAACCTCTTGGCCTTCTATACCACGTTCGTATCCCAGAGAGAAATTCTATCTAAAGGTATCCGAGCCTATCTAAGGCTGCCTGTTATCGACTGCCGTTATGTTTATCCAGAAGAATTTATCTTATGTGTATTACATGTGGATTGGGATATCGTATCTTCCTAAGAATAGTCAGAGAGTAGACTTAATCCAATATAAATGACTGCTTATTACTTAAACATTGATTCTTCCACCGTTAGCACACACGTACGATCTACGAAACGATTCCTTTCTATGCACGTAAAAGACATTTATCGATATCTATCGAGGAGATTAGTATAGAAACAGCAGAGTTTCGTGCCTTCCTTACAGAATAAAGGAAGAGCAAGAGCAAGGGAGAAATCGCGCGCGAGAAAGAGAGGGAGAGAGAGAGTTTCCCATGAGCTAAACATGTTCACGGCACGTGCCCACGGAGTATCGTAGCAGATCTTCCAGCACGTTTACTCTCAAGCTGGTCGAAGCGACTCCTCTTGTCCCAAGAATTCTCCTCTGGTCCTAACCAGGCACACATACGAACATTCAACGTTACCGAGTCCGTGTATACCGGGCCAACACTTTTCCTTCTTTTATGAACGTTCCAAAGCTCCGCTGGCTGCCCGTTGGCGACCATAGCACGTAGGTGAGCTTAAATAGCGAAGTAAATACGGTTTTTAAGGTCCGCAGTCGACTCAATCTCGCCGATCGATCGTAAAGTGGTTCCTCAAACGCATTACGACAAACGTACGCCTTCTGCTTCCCGATTGGATCGTTTTGACTAATAGGAAATGATCGACGAGAAATTCTTCTTCCTTCCTTCTTCTTCATCGCGTATCTCAACGAAGAAAAGTTACAATTTCGTCGTTGGATTTTGATATCGGGCGTAATACGAGCTGAAATAATTCACGTTTGCGAGAAAAAAGATTGGTGTGGTGAAATCGGATGGATGGTGAACCACTGTGGCGAACGACGACCTATATAGAGGATTGACCAAAATCGAAATATACAACAAATCTATATGCTGAATTATTCGAATATCGCCGTTGGCATTTATTAATGCAACAAAGAATAAAAGAGAATCCGATCGATTGTGATCGAACATCAGCTAATACGGATGGAAACGTAAGAATGGTTCCATTAACTCTCGGAATTAATAAAAAATTCATCGTATTTCGATTGGCTCGTTCCGGCTCGTTTCGTCTCGAGGTAATCGAAACTTTACTGCCAAGTTTTCTCGTGACTTTCCTTTCCCTTAGTTAGCGATTCGGCTTCCTTCGGCAACGCAACGGTCTTATTAGGAGGGAAGAACGAGCAAGTGACCAACGGCAGTCAAAGACTTTCGTATTTCCTACGGGCCGATCGATGAAGTAGTCTCAACCCACTTTCCCACTTTCCCCACTGTCTTCCTCCTTGCTTTGGCCGAGTTTGTCGTCGGAAATTATACGTGCCGAGAACACCAGTTCGACTTTGTCTTAAACTATCGATATATCACCACGTCTTCTATCGAGCGTATCGCTCGTTGGAACTTGTCGTTAACAGAGAATATCATGAAACAACTTGCATATAACCTCAACATAGCCAAAAGTCAGCCGATAGAACAATCGATCTCGCGATCGGACACGACGAATGGATTAACCCTATTGCCCGAGTTCTCCTCCTCAGATTTGTCTAGAAATTAATTCCAAACTTTCCAAGTAGTACGAAATTTCACTGGAAAGTTGTTAAACTATCGCGATAACAAATCGCGGTGAAAGCGGAAACGTTTCGACTTTAATAAAACGCGCTACTATCCTCGATTTACGGTACATAACTGTTTTTAAAGTCTAAAATACATTTCTGAAAATTATCATCTACCTATCTCGCGCGTGCCTTCGCGAGCAGATTTAATGCGCTCCCGACGCGGGAGCATTAAAAAGTCTGCTAACGAAAATGGTGTAGCAGAAAATTGGATCCCGAAAAAGTACACCTGACTCAGCTCGGCTACAAATCTGTTGGGCGCATTTATATTCGTGCTGCCCGCTGCACGCGGACAGATACGAAAAGAACGGGAAAGTAATCGATTTTGAAACGAAAAGAAACTAGGATGGATTAGCTAAGTATCATTTACATACGTACATGGAAGATTCCTCGGAATATTATTAATCCGTTGAGAGCTTTGTCTCCTGTAAAGATTCGAAGGGTGAGAAGGCGAAAGAGAAAAAAAAAAAAAAAAAGAAGAAAAAGGAAAAAGAGATTAAGCTCGAGAAGACCATGGCGGCATACAAAATTAAAGGGAAACATAGAGCGACGCATCTTCACGATGCATCTGCTTCTTCTACGGTTCTTCTCGAGCAGGAACTTTGCTTAAAGCAATATCCTTATCTCGAATTTAGATAAATAGGATAAAGGAAAAATTACCAATACGAACGACAAAGTATAATCGGTACTTTAATTCGTACGCTGTCGTAATCAAAAGCATTACGATCATGAAATCGCGATCGTAAAACTTGGTAGAAATCTTGGAAGATCTGGCACTGACCGAAAAAAAAAGGAAAAAAAAAAAAAAAAACGGTCAATCTGTAACGAGTAAAGTCTTTCGCTCGACTTGGCACAAGCCTACGTGTATCTCTAATACGTACTGGCACGTATCCGGGCTCGATGTTTTTTTCCGCTAAGCTTACCAACGCGTAACAACTTTTAGTTTCCCTTCACATAACAAACTGGTTCTTCCTCAAGAACGATGATTAATTCTCCTCAAATTAAAGAAAAATTCTTTCTCGGCGCGAAAATAAAATTCCAGAAGGAATAACATCGCACCGATCGAATTACTCTCAAATCCAAAACAATCAATTTACAAGCTTTTCCATTTTCCAAATTGATAATTAATAGGTAAGAGAAGAGTTTGTAACGATGAACCCTTCATTCTGTTATCTTCCCTCGTAAAGTCATTCGAAGGTCTCAATTCGTACACGCGATTTGTGGAAACTCGCGTGCCGCGCAACCATTCGTCCAGAATTAATATTAATCAACGACGAGGGTTGCAATTTCGATTTGCGGTCCACTGAAAATGGTCTCGTGGTCTCGTAACCGAATTCTTGCAAGTCCCTATAACAGTTTGCCGAAAGCAAAAATACAGTTTCCTTTTTTCATACATGGCGTACCACCAAATTGCTTCGTCGTTTATGTTAGAATCGCGATGAGAAACTTTTTCCATATAACTTTTCTAGATTATAAGGCAGAGAATATATAACGAGAGAGAAAAAGAAATAAATAAAAAAAAAGGGGGGAAAAAAAAGAAAAAGAAATGAAAAAGGAAAAAAAGAAAAGCAAAAAATTTGCGGGGACCATGGACGTTCGACCTGACAACGGATCATTGTTCGAAGGTATGAAAAAGATGTTTATAAGAAAAATCAAATTCACTTTTATCAAATTCGTATAGGAACATTTTACTTATTTTAAGGCAAATAATTTCTCCTTTTCGTCGATCGAAGAGATACGTATGTACTTTCCTTCCCTCATATACAACCATATCTTGCCCTTCTCTCTCTCTCTCTCTCTCTCTCTCTCTCTCTCTCTCTGTGTGTGTTTCTCTGTTTCATGAGAGATGCAACGGACGCATCAATCTCCGAGGTATTTACCCCCTACATTACGCTTTCCTAGTTCAGAAAACGGTGCTACAAGTTCGAAGCTCCTGCATCTCTTCCACCACCATCACCACTACATCGCCACCTCCTCCTACTCCACCTCCATCTCCTCATCCTCCTCCGCGTTTACTTCTACCTCGACGTTAGCAATGGTAGTAAGCCGAGATATCTTGCAGCTGCGCATCCCTCAGGACCCCGGGCATTTTTAGCTCGTCGCTTTTCACGGGCACGAGACCCATTTGTCTCTCGTGTTGCGTAACGAAATCTCGTCTTTTCTTTCTTTTATATGTTTTGCTTTCTTCCCTTCTTTATCTTTCTCTCTTCGTCGCTTGCTGATCGAGAATCAAGTCCATGCTCGCAATGTAAACGATTCAACATTTTTTTTTTCTCCAAGAAACCTCCGATTGCATGTACGATAAATTTTCGTTCGATTTCAACAGCGAAAAAAGATATATATTTTCAAACTAGCCCTGCTTTAAATAATGCTAATTCGTTCTTTAGCACGTATAAAATCTATTAATCGGTACTATATTCGCAGAAAATATTGTTCATTAATAAGCGTAACGAGGATAATACTCGACGAAATTCGATAAGAGCGAGAAGAACGGCGATTTTTATTAGAAACATCGTCGACAATGGGTGCATTATCTTCCGTTAAAATTTGTTCAAACGTAATTCCATACCGGCTACTCGTTTCCTCGGTGCGTTTGACGCGCCAAGCGCGAAAAATACGGTTTTAGCAGGGAGCTCGTAAAAGCTCTACGGTAGATAAGTGAAACGACGGCGGCGTGCCTCGAAACTCGTTCCATTATCGCGTGTCACGTGAAAAAAGTTACCGCGCACGCGCGCACACGTATGTGTGTGTCTATGTCTTTAAAGTTTGCAGAAGCGTTTAACAAGAGTTCTATCTACATATGATTTCTTTAATAATACTTATACCTTTGTATAAAATTGAAAGTTGCATCGTAGTAAATTCTCTGTGGCATTCTTTTTCTCTTTTACAAACAAAATCCCACGAGTCTTCCAAGTAAATTCTTCAAAAGGAAGAAAAAAAGAGAAACGAGTACGTAATGCCGGCAGCTAGAATGACGAGATCTCGAACGACGGCCATCTGCATAGCGTCGAAATATCTAAAGTATCCGATATAAAGTGATATCGGAGATAGGGACGGTGCAGTAGGACCACCGAGAGACAACGAGGATGAAAGAAACACGAGAATGAACGTCTCGAAGGAAGGCTCCTGACATTATCCGGTGTCATCGAAGACATTCCTTCGATATTCTTTCGTCTATCTCACGCGTGCCTCACGAGATGAGATTCTTTTCGAGGAAAGAGAAAACAAGATATTTCTATCTCCTTCCAATATTTTCATCTACGAATAGTCCAAATATTATATACATATATACTAAGTAAGAGACGTTTTACGAATTGAAATCCCCTTTGCAACATCTTCCACTCGATCAAAAGGGGACCCTTGGAATAATCCAAAACTCCCGGGGTGTAGATAGTTGGCTTGGTGTTACATCCAATAAGCTACAGTGTAAATAATTCGATCGGCTCTTGTTCCTGACATCCATCAACCGATGACGAACGATTAGATTTACCTCGTACCGAGTGCAATCCTATATTGCTTCTACCGAAGAAGGGGAGAGATAGAGAGAGAGATAGATAGATAGACAGATAGATAGAGAGAGAAAGAGAGAGATGGAGGATACTGGATGGTTGCTCTCCAGTAAATTGGGTTTCCGAACAGTGCTCGTGGGGTTCTTCCTACGAAATGCGAAGGAAGCGGCAGTCTGCAGACCGAGATTGGATGTCGACGAAATCGTCCCGTGGGATATACTTCGGGCCAGTCTCGAACCTGGCTTGTTGCATACTTTCATCTAATGCCACTACCGATTGCCAAGTTCGCTACAAAGTCAGAAAAGGCTCGTGTCTTCTTGACTCCTACAGACTCGATTACCTTTACCTTGGTCCTTCGAATAGTCCATTCGATGTTCCAACCGATACTCCGAGAGATATCGTTTCGAAGAAAAGATGGTTGGTTCGCTGGCTATCGTTAAAAAGTGGGAAAAAAATGATGAATTTTGGAAAGAAAAATGAAAAGAGGTCAAGTTCGCGAACGTCTCACGACGTTTTCTGGGCACGATTGACGTGAAAAGCGAGGATAGAATGAGAGATGACTCGGAACGAATTCGATATCTCCTTTGGACGAGATCCAAGACTCGTTCGTTTCTCACAGCTTCCAATGATCCATGACAAATAGAGAATTACGCGGGACGTCGTCGCATGACTCGTTCGCATTCGCACGAGATATGGAAAAAGAATGACATCAATATCGTATTATAAACTTTCCCGTTTGCCTTTACATTTCTAAAGAGCTTTAACTTTCTTCGGTAAAGTCCAATTAAGAATCTGCTCCATAGTAGGAGTGCATAATTAGATATCAACTCTCTCTCTCTCTCTCTCTCTCCCTCCTCTGCCTCTCGATATATAATTACACGCGAACTTATAGCTCTATCTGCTCGCATATACGTAGATATTAAAATGTCTAAACCAACGGAACCGAATAATTAGTTTCTCGGACAAATTAACTCCCAATCGATCATCGAACGTTACTAGATCAATAATTAATAACTATCAAAGCAGTGAGGAGGTACTTCGCGTATAATTAATAATTACGGACGGCATCTAGGAACGCGTCCTAAAGGGGGTAGTCCTTCTCTGTACCAGTGCACACGATCACACGAACGAGCATACACCAATAGATAGACACCAAGTTTCCCCGCAGGATTCCACGTAACGACGTAATCCTACGAGATGGCAGTTTTCAGTGCGACAAGACTAAATTGCATAATTAGTGCGAGCCTTCATTTACGTTCTCTCCGTGCGTCAACCGAGGAAATCCGTTTGCGGTTGAGATTCTCGCACACGAGAGCCCTTGCAAAAGAAAGATAAAAACGTATCATTAGTATCGTCCTCGTTAACACTTATACTTCGATGTACATCAAAGGGACGTTACCATACTCGTAATATTTATCATTCGATAAAGGGAATAAAAACGAGCGTTGATCCGACAGTCGACGCGTTAAATTACTCCCTAAATACGAATTTCTCTTTCGTTAAATCGCACGATACGAGTAATTCATTATAAAATATTTTCACGTTATTTTCATTTTGCTGTCTATTGATTACTCGGATATAATCCCCAATTTTTTCCTAATAAATAATAAATTGAATAAATCACAAATCCATTTACAGTTTCCTTTCCCGGATATATAGATATCCGAGCGCGGTGAAACTTTGTACGACTCTACTGGTTAATTCGATTCAGTCTATTCATTAACATCGATGGAAACGCAATCGCACGAGAAAACCGCGAGAGGAAAAAACTTTTCGCAACGCCTGATCCTTCTTTACTTCGATGCCCTTTTTTTTCTTTTCCTTTTCCTAGAAAGCATCACGAGGGTGTTCTCGTTCGGCAAAATACGAAATTACGTTGCAATCTGCGCAGGAGCTCGTCGTTTTCGCGAAATTGCTTTTTCCCTTGGAACTCTCTTCCTCTCTCTCTCTCTCTCTCTCTCTCTCTCTCTCTCTCTCTCTCTCTCTCTCGAAAAGACGGAAAATGTCCGGTATCGTTCGTTCGACGGAGAAAGAAAGAAAGAAAGAAAGAACGAAAGAAAGAAAGAAAAAAAGAAAAAAAGAAAAAGAAAGAAAGAAGAAATACAAGGAGGAAGAAGAAAAACAGTTCTTGGAAGTAAAATAGGGACTCCTTCAGGGAAACAAGGATGTGAATAGGGAGAGACGAGCAAAATGAAAAGGAGGACGAAGAAGGAAAAGATAAAAATGGGAAGAAAGGGCGTCGACGGTATCCTTTTTATTTCCTGGGCGTCATCGAATATTCAAGCCTGCTTGGGATATCGATGGACTCTCCTGTTTACCTTCTATATTCCTTATTTGCTAGGACTACGAAAGACGACGACAATTATTTTCCTAGATCCTTCTTTCTTCTCCTTTTCGTCGTCTTCATCATCGACGAAACTCGAGAACGACGCTCTTTTTGTTTTTCCGTTTGTTCGACGATCGAGTTTCCCCCTCTTTATCCTTTTGTCCAACTAACGATGCAAAAAGAAATTTTTTTTTGTTAGGTAAAAAAATATTATGTCCATTTATTTTGAATACGAGTAGAGCGTAATCTCGTACGGGATATAAAAATAAGAGACACAGGGAAACGCGACGGGGTAGGATGAAAGGACTTTTCATAGAGTCGAAGAGAACGAGAACCGCTAACGAACGGGCTACCCCGATCGAAAGTGAATTTTAATAAAAGCATTCAATGTATCCCATCCATCATTTTCATCGTAACTTTCTCTCGAGCGTCCGACCACTTTGAAATTCGACGCTTTTCCACTTCGCAAGGCGTTTACGCGTTTCGGCACTTTGCCTCGTGCTAAAATCAAAAGAGAAAATCCATGGGCCCGTTAAAAGGCGTTCCTTCAAACCGACTGTTACGCTTTTACTTATGGCGTTTTAGTGAAAGGAAATACAACGTTAAAGCGTAGTCTTCGACAAACCAATGAAAGAGGAAAAAAAGAGGAGTTAAAGGGTAACGGGAAGGAGGCTGGTAACCGAGCAATATTTATACTTTGAAAACTCTATGAAAGTTCTTTGAGAAAACTTTGAAATACCATCGATTCTATCCGTCTTTTATTTGATTATAATGATAAGAAGAAGAAGAAGAAGAGGCAAAAAAAAAAAAAGAAGGAGAAGTAAAAAGAAGAAGAAAGGGAGGAAAATAGCGCGACTTGTCGGACGGAAAATTCTTGAGAGATATCTTAATTATTAAAACACGAGAGATCGATATGATTGAAACGCAAGTTCTCCGCATACACACACACACACAGACACACAGATATGTAACTAATATAAATATATACATACAGATAATCGAATAAATCGGAAGACTGAATTAGCTGATGATTCAAGTGGCTCATGAAATAGAAGCATTCGCAGTGCGAATTATTGATCTGATAGCGAGCCTTGTCCCACTCTGCAACTCGCTAGATTATCCTACCGTTTTCCAACTCTAATTTAACCACTGGCAGATGGCACATCGTCGCTACCCAGTTGTCCATGTTCCACGTTGGGTAGCTATTGCTCCTACCCTTGTTGTTGTCAAGTTTTCGAATTTGGCCATGTCGCAATTCAGCATAATCGATGATCCGTGCTCGTTCTATCGCAGGCTAGATTATATATCGAAGCGAGAAGCGTTCGTTAATCGTCCTGCCGTAAAATTGTTCTGTTTACAGACGCCATTAAAAGCATTGTTTCGTAGCACACGTATTCCCTTTCTATACTACTAACTAACTTTTGCGAAAGCTGCACATCGAGAGTTTAAAATTTAAATTCGATTTATCTCTCCAAAATTCACGATGTAAAAGGTCAATTCCCAGAGTTAAAGCGAGCTTGAATTTTGCAACGACGCGAGTTAAAGTGGTGGTAGAGGGTTGGTTTATGCGGAGAAAAGGTCGTAGAACCGGGAGACGCAGAGTCACGAAACGTAATCGAGGCCGAGAGAGCGAGAGAGGAAGAAGAGAACGCTCAACGTGGACTATGTTTGAAGCGTTCGAAATTTATAACTAATGCAATTACGGTTAAATACCTCTTTCGGAGTAACGCTGTGCAGAAAGTGACAGTCGGATTTTATGAAAGTCAGCCCGCGGGAAGGATTTATTATTCGAAGGGAGAGAATGAAGCCAGGTGGAAAAGTAAAACCGCTATCGGTGCGACAGAACGCTAGATATTTCTTTTTTTCCCCTCTGCTTTCACACGCTGTATTGCCTGGGAAATAAACGAAAAATGAAAACGATCGCATTAAATACATATTTACGATGCATATAAAAAGAAACAGAGACAGAGAGAGAAACGAGAAACTTTACACAATGGCGGCTAATGCACAAACGTGAAACTCATTTATCAATTTTGACATTTCCACCTACGTTTTTCGTAAATCTTGAAAAATGCGAACGAACGATAATGCAATTTCACGAACGATCAGAAAACCGAATTACGGGCACTACCGACTTTTATATATACGCGCATTGAATGCGTACAGATCTCATTCTCTCTATCTATATCTGTATCTTTCAGGCAGAACGGCCAACGAGACGCATTCGACTGAAGCAGCTTTCGATTTGTCGATAAAGTATAGCTTTTTATTATTTCCTCTATCCATTGTTTTTTCTTGTCATTTATAAAATCAATACAACTATGCGTGCGAAAAAAAAATTGTATAATAAATAAATCGTACAGCAAGCAAATACATATGTTCCCATTGTTTCTTCGTAATCTTTGACGTCTAAGTTTACCCTATAAAATAAAATATACGTTCATATCGGGAGACTGAGGGAGGGGGGAGAGAGAGAGATAAATGAAAAACAATTAATAAGAATTAAAATCGCGAAGCATTTTTTCCTGAAGAGAAAAATTTTTGCTATTTTCATGTCGATACTCGTGCCGATAATATCTGGGAAAAAAAAGAAGAAAAAAAATGAAAAAAAAAATGAAAAAAAAAATGAAAAAAAAAAAAAATGAAAAAAAAAAAAAAAAAAAAGAACGAATAGCCCTGCCCGCGATTTTCTGTGCGCAGAAAAGAAGAAAGCCGCGGGGTAACCTCCGTCGGACCACCGCTCGGAGGCTGTGCTATTGATTTTCCGTAGGCGCGTGCGGTTTTCCACTCACTGGCCCTGACTGCTTCTCTTTTACTCCCTTTCCCTAACGGCACGCGATCAGAGAGCCTGTCTAGACTCTGGACTCCCTAATGTGTAACTTTCCTGCACAAAGAGACTATCCTCAACGCGTCTATCGTCTTTCGCAGAATTTGACTTTCCTAGAAACGTTCGGCTTTTAACGACTTACGCCAGATCCATCTTTGCCTATATTCCAACTTGACAAAAACGAGAATTACATTAATTTTATCGATAGTAACATTTAACAATAGAAAATTCTCCATAGTGATCGTATACCTTGAGAAATGGCAAATAAATTGCATTTCTTGACGTGTTAAAATGCATACATGAATAATAAACTGCCAGCATATTAGCTCGTTTTCGAGCACGTATTTGTTTCCTTGGAATTTATGTTCGAGCGCATGCCAAAGTTTCGTGCCGGTAACGTACGACGATTCGTTTGTATAACACCAATTACATTGCGAACATTAGCGATGTTATTGTGTGTATCGTGAAATGCGCAAACCATATTCGCCATTCTGGCAAAGTTTATTCCTATGCGTATCATTATCCTTACTCGAGTAAGCCAACAATATGCGATTACTTGATACATTTATAAAAAATTAACAAAGTATTTTAACAAGTAGTTGAAAATACCTTTTCGGAAAAGCTTGTAAAATGTATTATTTCGCGATCTGTACGTCCAGAGCGAAGCGTCAAGAGAGAGAGGGAGAGAGAGAGAAATGGAGAAGCGAGAGAAAAACAAGGTTTTAATTAAATGCAGGCTGCTCGTGGCGTGCCACCCGGCCAGTCACCCTTCTATTCTAAAATCGAATCGTTCATCGATCGTTGCTCATCCTACCACCCTTCCCCTCGTTGTTTTGCAGGAATCCGTCGAAAGCTCTCGCCCTGCTGCTCGGAGAAAAGTGGCGCGACCGATGCGACACTGGTAGCGATATTCGATTAACAATTTAAACGATCCTCGATGAATCTCGCGTGTCTCGTTAAAGAATTTAACCCTCTCTATTTCCCGTTTGAAAAATACGTTATTCTCAAATTGATTTTACTTTGAAAATTGTGTTAATCTCACGTCCGTATACGCCTCACGAGTGAATCGTTTCGGTCGTGTAAAAAAAATATTATTAAAAAAAATTCCCTAAGAAGTTTAGAGAAAATCTTAGGTGTCGAGTCAACAAAGAGTATCTAAACTGTTCGTAGGAGATGCGAGTGCGAAAGGGTACAGTGCGCGCGCGAGAGAGAGAAAGGGAGGGAAGATGAATTCCCAATTACACGGACAAAGGCGACACGTATCCTTTGTCCACGAGTCGTATTATCAAGCTTCGACCGAGCTCCAGCTTTAGCTAGCCAAGAATAAGATTCAAAGGATAGCCTCGGATCCTGCTGTTCTTCTGCCGCGAACAGCTCAAATTGGTTAATTGGAAATTGAACTGGCTAGTCGAAATGATTTAGTTTAAATGCTCCACTTGTCCGAAATAAAGGAAAGTTCCGATATTTTAATAAAAAAAAAAAAAAAAAAAAAAAAAGAAGCTTGGGCGCTTTATTCCCGACTCACGAAAGGGACATAAAAATGAAGCACGTACTTGGATAGACTCGACCGCGTCTCCCTTTCCTCCTCTTCCTCTATTTCTACCAAGTCACTCTCTTTCTTTCTTCTTTTTTTTCTCCTCCTCCTCCTTCCCCTCCTCCTATCTAAAACCAAAACAAACCGTCCGCGCGAGCTAACGACGAGCTATTACTGTCCGTTTGTTTAGCGCGGTAATAAAGTATCGCGCCGGTTTTTTCCTTTTGCTCTGGAAACACATGCGTATTCGTCGATTATTAAAACGCAATATTTATATCATCGTCCGTTCTAATAAAGGACTAGCGCTTCTTTTTTATCGGAAATTTCATATACTTCCTCTTGTTTACCTTTTTCCTTTCATTTCACCGTTTTCCAATTTTCTGAATTTTCTTTGTCGCTCGTTATAACGATACGCCCTTCGTTCCTTTTTCCATTCTGGATAACGCTTACAAATTTTTTTTCCGAGCTACGAGAATATCGACAAGCTCGAAGGGGGCGGGGAGGGGGATGGAATAAAAAAAAAAAAAAAAGAAAAAAAAAAGAAAAAAAAATAAAAATAAAAATAAAAAACGTTTCAATGATTTACGGGAGTACATTGGAGAAACGATAAAGTCTACACGACGTTTGTTACGATACGCCGTTTCTAAGGGTAAAAGGGAAAGAGAGACTCTCTTCGTCGTTATGTCACGGCAGTTATGAACAGCTGTCTGCGCGATGGATCGATAAACGCCATTCGCATTCGATTATTTCATCGTGTAACTCTTTCGAGAGCTCACGCTCAACTTGAAACCGGTCTCGTACCATACAGAGCGTAAACTCGATCAATTGTTTGCACTCAACTATCGCTTTGGATCTTTTCCAATGTTTCGAAAGAAACCTCAACGATGACAGGGACTCATTGTTTTTGTACTTGATAGATCGCTCGGGTTTATGTATTACGACAACAAATTTTCAAGGACGAGTATCCTTACCATCTACGATTAGTTGTTATTTTTCACGGATAGACGAACGTATTGACTAATATGAAATTTCCGCTGTTTATTGTCTGGCTTATAAAAACTATACTTAAATCCTGGCACGATTTAAACATTAATCATTTTCTCATCCTAAAATAGCATGCTTCTCTTCGAAGCAAATCGATTAATAGCTATGATCCTTAGTCCAGTTATTAGTCCTCATTGTTTCGGACGTGCGACTACCTCCTAACTGTGGCCCATATTAGCCGAGCATAGGAGCGAACTAGAAATTATAGTGCAACTTCTCAAATGACGCCGTTAGAGAATTAATTTCGGATATCCGATAATCCGATGGTGCACATCGGCATACTGCGTCGAGCTTTGAAAATATAGGAACGTTTCGACGAGATACAAAGACAGAGAGAGCACGCGAGCGAGAGAAAGAGAAAGAGAGAGAGAGAGAGAGAGAGAGAGAGAGAGAGAGAGAATTCATTGAACTCGATGAAAACGGCTGTATATCGAATCCTCGATTTAGACTTTGTTCCCAGGCGAGCTTAAAAACTATTTTAAACGTTTCTACGTTCGCGAAGATTATTATAACGAATAAAATATAACGAAGTCTTTTCTATACTTTGTTGTTGAATTTTTTAAATGTCTCTAATTATGTATCTATTCGTATTGGCAATTCTTCATCGAGAAAGGTTCATCGTATAAATTATCCTTCAACGATTTTTTTTTTTTCCTTCTTTCTTTCATTCTTTTCCCTTCTTAGATGCCGTTGAGATGCCTATAAAATGTTCGTAACATCTCCCTTGGGTCTGATCGTTGGAGAAAAGCCCGAGGGCAGAAGGGAAGGAAAGGACCAAAAGGAGATCTCGGTAAGTCTCTCTTTTCCCCCTTTTTTCTTACAAGGATCGAGAGCAAAGACCCGAGAAAGAAGATAGAAAAAGATAAGAGATCCGGTGGATCCCAATCGCGAGACAAACGGGATTTACATCGTCTTCGATACGCAAAGCCTCGTGTGAAACTTTTCAATTATTATTCTCGGTCTATTTGGCACATAGGACGATCGATCGACATTAACCAACGACGACCTTTAAACTTAATTTCAGCTTCGAAGAAATAGATTAATCAAAGTATGTAGACAATAATTTGTAAAAAAAAAAATAAAAATATAACGAGGACAATTACGAGCGTCTTACACCATTTCATAAAGGAGAGGATCGTCGGCTAGTATCCGCAAGAATGGTCTTATCCCACTAATTGAAAATTCCAAGTAAGCTAATTACCATCGATGTAAGATCGTTACGGAATTTATTACCTCGCGATTCAACAGCGAGTACAAGACTCTCTCACGTAACCGAACGACCCGCCTAAGAAAAAACATTGTTTATCGTTCCACGCCTTATCGTTTTACGTTGCTCGTCCGCGAGAATATAAATATTTATCGATCGTGCGCGGATTACGAGCCACGTTTCTTTGAAGTCTTCGTGTCTTTGTCGCTAACGTAGATAGAGAGATGTGCAAAAAAAGAAAATAAAAAGGAAAAATAAGAAAGAAAGAAAAATAGAGAAAAAAAAATAAAAGACAAAGACAAATAGTAAGGTGTATGATAAGGAGATATCGACCGAGAGGTCTCGTTATCCCATCGATGGACGATCGGGCTTCGAGAAAAGGATCTCGGAGAGATGATCCCGACGGAGGAAAGGCCGATTGGAAAGCTTCTGGAAGTGGGCCAAACGGCTGCCGCTCTTTTCATCCGCGGATACGGCTACGGCTAAGGCTACGGCTCAGTTCGATCCAAACGTGCAAACCGCGATGTGCTTTGCGTTAATCAATCTTTGACGTACGATCCAACGTCTATCTTAATTATAAATCTCTCGTGAATGAAAATTCAGCAAATTCTTTCCTGCGCCTTATTCTTCCTCTCGCGAAAAATTTTCACTCCCCTTACCCTATTATAGTTAATTATTTATCCTATTACTTGATAATAGTAGGTAAAGAGAGTCCAAAGCGTTTTTCTTCTTTCTCTTCCTCCTCTTCTTTTCTTCCTTTTTCTTCTTCTACAGTTTTTTATTTTTTTATTTTTTTTTCTTTTTTTTTTTTTTTTCTTGCGAAGCGCACGCTATTAAAGTTGT
This sequence comes from Vespa crabro, assembly GCF_910589235.1. Classification (NCBI taxonomy): domain Eukaryota; kingdom Metazoa; phylum Arthropoda; class Insecta; order Hymenoptera; family Vespidae; genus Vespa; species Vespa crabro. The sequence goes on along the minus strand of NC_060968.1, from coordinate 5,255,446 downwards.
CAAGCGCAAGGAGATTTGCGGTGGCGAGTCGAAATCTGGAAAAGGACTCGCAGCGAGGTTGAACTATCGCGGCCGTTTGCATATCCTCGGTTAAAGCCTCGGAGTTGGAGTTTCTCTCTAGCCAAGGCGAATAACGGCGGCTGTGCCAGGAATGCCGAGTAGGAAGTTTTGCGGCGAAGCACACCTATATCCCTGAATACGGAATACCACGAGCTATAAGATCCACCCCTTGATCTTTGGGAATGCCGAATTCTCGAGGATACGAGGGCCCTTTCTATGTCCCCTTTCTCTCTCTCTCTCTCTCTCTTTGTCTTTTCTCACTATCCACAAAGAGAGAGAGAGAGAGAGAGAGAGAGAGAGAGAGAGAGAGAGAGAGAGAGAGAGAGAGAGCTACTCTAAGAGTACGAAATTCCAGTGAAACTTTGTCTCCCTAAACATCGTGGCGAGAAGTAGTACCTATCGAAAATGAGGACAATGTCGCCGACACATGATAGAAGGAAAGATACAATGAAAACTATCTTTAAACGATTACGAATCCGTACAACTTTTAGGATCATCATATTTTATTATCGTGATAAATCAAACCCTGCTAACTTGAATCGATATATATATATATATACATTTATTTAATCATATACATATTGAAGTTTAAATTACTTTTCCTTTCCTTTAGACCATTTTTTTCTATCCGTTCTTTATCGCGACAAAGTTTTGCAAAATGGGCAAAAGGAAGAATGGCGAGAGGAAGAAACGCTGTAGCTTATTTCCATTCGTCCGAATAAAAACGGACTATAAATTTCTTCAAGCCGAGTCCCGACACGAACGTCTCGACGTATGTCTCGGACGGTTTTTCTTTCGAAGAAGAAGGTACGACGAAGAAGCGTGCGAGAAGAAAAGAATAAAATGAAAAAAGAAAAAAGAAAAAAAGAAAAGGAAAACGTAGACGGTAAAAAAAGAAGCAAGAAAGAAAAAAAAGAAATAAAAAAAAAATCTGAAATCTAAAAAGACATTTACGCCATGAGCGTGAGAGAATATTCTCCATCGCTATAAGTGATTCTAAAAGAGAAATATATATTTACATAATTATTGATGCACATATCGATTTTGACCTTCTCATTGTTATTGAACTCGGAGGTATATATTATCGAGGGCTAATAGGCAAGACATATGTATGATCGTATAATAAATAAACGAATTAAAAGAAAATCGTACAGGATTTTGTGCCGTTGCTCTGCTACGTAAAAGGAATATAAGTCGAAAAAACTGAGAGACTAAAATTTGAAGTAATTCTTCTCTGTTAGCGCCAGACGGTGGCACGCAAGGGTTCCATCGGTAATGATAGACGATGGACTGCACTCGGTGGATCCTAATTTTAGGGCACACTAATATCAGACTATGTACTTCAATTTAAACTTATCGTTTTGTCTTTTCTACGCGAAATGAGAGAGGGAGAGAGAGAGATAGTGATAGAGATAGAGAAAGAGGAATGCGAACTGCGAAGAAGTAAAACGTCGCTATCGCTATCTCTTTTCTTAATTCTATCTTTATATTCCAAGACGATTCTCATCTTTCCGATGTGACTTCCTCTAGGAATCGACGATTTTCCTCTTTGTCTTAGAAAAGAGAGAGAGAGAGAGAGAGAGAGAGAGAGAGAGAGAGAGAGAGAGAGAGAGAGAGAGCGGTGAACGCGACAAGACAGCGTTGTTCCTTTCGCTCTTCCTACGAGATTTTCATTAACCAAAGAGCTTCCGTCGGCTCTTTTCGTTAAAAGCACACTGGGATCTCGTCGTCTACCTTCCTATGGAGAAAGAAAAGGATAGCTAAGACAATGCATGAGAGCCAATAACGCTAGCAAATTCGAATTATACAAGCTCCTAGCGTTAGGAGGAAGGAAACGTTTCTCTCTGACGGTGCAATTTGAAAAGAGAAAGATAAAAAAAAAAATAAGAAAAAAGAAAACTGATATCTCGCATAAAGTAAAGTTATCGCGTTTGATTTTTACGATCGCAAAATTGTTTTTCTTTAATAGGTAGGAGGTAGAGGATGGGTGGTTAAAAAAAAAAAAAAAAAAAAAAAAAAAAAAGTACTTCCATTCCAGAAGTAGTTCTCGAGTAAAATAGAGAGATCGAGAGGATCGAGACGAATCGACGCGAATAGAGACAATCACGTCCGAGCAGATTGTTTGCCTTGGATGAAGCTAGGATCTCGAGAGTTCCCCTCTTTCCTTTCTAGCAGTCGAGCGACCTCCTAGTGTTCCCTCGCTCGTACATGCATGCACACGTTTAACTGTGCGATGACGTAGCTTCAACTGTGTGTACCTATCACCCAGTCACGTCAAGGGCCACTGATTGGGACTTCCGCTGATGCTAATCCTACGATTCAAAGTTCCAGGAAGGCTCTCGCTGACATTCGGTTAACTCTTCGGTATAAAAGGTATTCTTCGTTATGGCTTATCGCTAAATTCGATGCTATCACATTTTCAATGGTAAAATGGTCCTCGTTAAAAGCGTTTCTAAGATAATATTTAAAGTATTCGATAAGAATGATATCGATCGAAATGGCTTATCGCGGTTAATACGTTCGTACAGCTGTAAAAAAGCATTTTACGGTGTTAAGTGACAATGAGAAAAAAAAACAAAAAAAAAAAAAAAAACAAAAAAGAAATTTCTTAAGTATCCTAAATAGGTCTAACATATCGTAAGGAGAGAAGAAGTAGAAGGAAAAGGAGAAGAAGACAGAAAAAAGAAAAGAAGAAAAAAAAAAAAGAAGTAAAAGAGGATCAAAGGAGATTTCCCACGGATGCATCTTTTAACGCGAGTAACGAAACTCGCGTACGTAATATTGTGTTTGCGCGTGTGAGTTGGTCGAGGAAGAAGAACACACGCGATGAGCTCTCTTCGTGGAAGGATGATTCATGGTGCATGTATATAAAAAAGAGGAACGAGAAAAAGAGAGAGAGAGAGAGAGAGAGAGGGAGAAAGAGTTCTACACTATCAGCTGCTACATACATATACGAACGACGCATCATCATCACGCAGGTCTCTCGTTTCCTCTGGTACGTGTCGAAGCTCGCACACTAACGCACACATTATACCGAACGGCCGACGTCTCGAGGGTCAAATGCACCAATACTCGCGTACAAGAATTACGCATGGTAACATACGTACCTATGCATATGTGTTTATATATGGCATGTGTATGTGTACATATATATATATATATATGAAAAGAGTAACACGGACTTACCGCTTTCGATGTATGGAACCAGCAACAGCAACAGCAGGAAGAGGACGTATCCGCACGTATCACTGATCATCGTAACCATAATTCCTTTCTACTATCTCTCACTTTCTTTATTCTATCTATAAAAGTTCTTTATCGAGGAGGATCGTTCATCAAGGGGACGGGGAATGAGGGGAGGGGGGAAAATTACAGCTGATTGATTTTTCTTCCTTCTTTAGTATGTGCTCTTGGAGACGACGATAAAAAGAGGAAAAAAGAGAGAGAGAGAGATACGATCGTAAACGTTGACGATGACGATGATGCCGCACGATGACGATGGAGCGAGGTTAGGAAGAAAATGATTATTATTATTAATTCAACGAGAGCTCGCTTATGTACGTTTGTTTCACGGGAAGTCGGTGACCGAAGTGAGAAGGACGTACGTTTACGAGTACGAGGAGGATCGACATGACGCGCGGAGACGCGAGCTAACGATAACACACGCACACTAGTATTATATATACACAAACACACACACAGAACGGAGAGACACAAAACACACCCGAGGAGAACACGCGACGACACTACGAAAACGCGCCTTTTTTTAACCAGTCTCGTTTATTCGATTTCTCGACACCGTCTCTCCTCCCTCTTTCTCTATTTTCTTTTTATTACTTACGTACACGTATACTGTGTAGATACCTCTCTCTCTCTTTCTCCCTGTCGGTCACCGTCGTTCTTGCTCGATAAACTTCGCTAGAAATATACCCGTTGCTCTTCCCTCTTTAATCGTCCCTTCGTTTTTCCTTTTTTCTTTTTTTTTTTTTTTCCTTCAAAGTCACGGTCCTCTCTTAGCGGGTGAAAACTACGCCATCGTGTTACAGCTTCCTCGTGATAGACGCGATGCGAGAGAGAAGAGGAGAGAGAACAACGACGACGACGAGGACGACGACGACGACGACGGCACGACACGACGCACAAAGAACGCGCGTGCTGGACGACAGCTCGACAACGTTCCGCCCTTCTGATTATTTTTCTCTTTCTTTCTTGAGTAGCCTCGCGACGCACGGCTCGCTTCTCCTCTCCTCTTAACACAACACCATGAACCTCTCTCACTCACTCTTTTTCTCTCTCTCTCTCTCTCTCTCTGTCTCGCGCGCGCAAGACCCTCACTCACGCACACGTTCGAGACGACAACTTGAAATTTGGCAAACGCATCGCACCAGCAAAATTCGTCACACGCACGCTCGTCTCTCTCTCTCTCTCTCTCTTTCTCTTTCTCTCTTCTTTCTTTATCTTTTTCTTCTCAGGCCAGTCGCCACTGTCGACGCACTGCTAACAGTCCTACCACTGCTCGAACCTCGACTTCCCTGCCAACATTATTTTATCCTTTCCTCTCACCCTCCTGCACGACGCGTTCAACTACAACTGGCTCCCACTAGGTCGCGGCCATTTTGCCTTTGTTACTAACTCTCATGACTAGGCGGAGCCACCGTAGCGGTTTCTCAGCGCCTCTGACGACCCTGATCGGAACTAATATGCCCGCAACGCGCGTAAAACGAATTCGCGTTTCACGTACGCATTATTAATTCTCGCGCGTTAGAATTTCTCTTGTATATATATATATGTATGTATATGTACATACATATATATATATACAAGTGTTTGCAAGAGTGAAACTTTTGTTGTACTTTTATAAAATTTTCTCGTAAACGTGGTACGCCTTATTTTTGATCGATCGTGTAAATCGATTCTCGTTCAAAGTTATTCGATAACTTAAAACAATTCGGCTATTTGGAAACTCTGGTTACTTAAATCCGCTCAAATTTCTCGATTCTTACCGAATTACCAAAAGCCATAATTTTATTGGTGGAAATTATTAAATTACTACTTCCATATTGGGTTACATAAATGAAATACTTTGGAACTGCGAAGATATTTCGATTGCGAGCTATAAAATTAAAACGTACGATAAAAATATTCACTTAATCTTCGAATTCCTGTATATTGTGTGATTAGTGATAGAGAATGATTTTAGACGCTTCCATCTTTGAACGTATTAACGACAAAAGAAAACAATTACGATGACGTTTATTATCGTGACACGATGAGGAAGTTTAAATAAAAACAAGTACTATCAAAGCATTTTACCGGATATAGCTCAACGTTAAAATTAAAATGTATCAATTCCAGAAAATGGATCTCTGATATGAATAAAACAGGTAAAACAGTTTTTACGAATCTAAAGATTAATTTAATCCCTTTGACGCTATTTTCTGACAGAATCTTTTAATTTGGACGGATCGAAAAATCCAAGACAGCCGAAAAGAAAGGATGGAAGCGTAAACACGGAAGAGGAAAAATATTCGGGAAAGCAAAAGAAGAAACCTAACAAGCTTTCATTATGGTGCGGCAAATTATGCGGATGGAGAAAGAAGAAAGGTGAAAAGGACAAGAGGAAGCTAAATAAAAAATCGAAACGTAAAAAGTCAAAAAGAAAACGTTACTGCGGATTTTGTAAAAGGAAGAAAAAGAAGGAGGACGAGGAGGAGGAGGCGACCTTTGACCAGTCGGATTCAAAGATATCTGTCGAAGAAAGAAAAAAGTCAAGAGCAGAAAGAAAGAAAGAAAAAGCGCTTAAACGGAGAAACTCTGATCATCTGGAAAAGTCAGTCTCCTATGCTAAGGACAATCGATATACCGACGATCAAAGATTTAAAATTAATCGAGATCGTGATAGATTAATAGGTGATATCACTAAAAGTTGCTGCTTTTTATGTGCCGAAAATTCTTTAGCGATCGCGGCAGCTATCGGTCCTAGGCCAATATGTTCCGATAAGAGCGTGGATGCGTATGGCATGAAAGGGATCGAGACTAGTTGCAGTCCGATTAAATTGCCGGTACACGTGAGGACCGTCAAATCGTCCTTACGAATTAAAGTAAAAGACACGTGTACGTCCTATGGGAACATGCCGAAAGCAAAGAAAAAACGTAAGAAATTTAAACTTTTTCCAAAAGTTAAAAAGACCACGTGTCCTAACCATAAGGTTATACCCAAACGACGTACGGTCGGTTGTGTTACCGAAAATCCATCGAAATCTGAGAAACCAAAAGAGAAAAAGATACACGAGCCTTGTTGCAAGGACAAAGCGACATAATTATTTTGCTATTTCGATCCTATTTTGCTCTCTTTCTTCTTTTCTTTTTTTGTTTTTTTTTCTCTTTCACCAAACTTCGGCGTATTTGAAAATCGATATTTTCAATAAAGATTATACGCTCGATTTATTTCTTCTTCCTTTCATGTGATTTCTTCATTGACAAGATTTCTTTCCACGTGCGATCACCCACGATCGTCGTATCTTCCTCGAAATCTGAAAAAAAAAAAAAAAAAAAGATAAATCTTTCATAATTCTTCAATCTATCATTTATTTCTATCATTACGAGCTATCTCAATTTTTAATACCACAGACCGTATTAGATTCTTCTGTCGTTAAATCCTTTAGAAAAGTTTCAATCCACTTTGGTCCTTGGATCACCTGAAAAATATAATGCTGGTTAATAAAGTTTAATATCAAATAAACAATGGCTCTGTGTTTCAATTAGTTTCAATCCCACGGGTAGAATCGAGTATGAGATATTGGACGTCGCTGAAATCGCTCGAGGAAAGCAATAATCCTTTGAGCTTTTGCCCTTAGAACGGCAAATACCGAATTACCTTCGAACTATGTTCGAGACGATTCAACGTCTTCGGTAGATTTAAATGAACTCTTAAACGTGTATAAAATATTATATTACAATAATCCGTAAGACAAAATTTCCATAAATTTCCATCATAAACGTATATATACATATATATATGTTTATTATCATAAAGATTTATGTACAAGTCGAAACGCTGTCTCGAGTGTTTCGAGTTATCTAATTATTTAATATCTTAACTATTAGATCCTGATCACAAAGATAGAGGATTTGCGATGAGACCGATGGCTTTAAAGAGGAACGATTTGAAATAGAAGAAAAAAGACATTAACAATGAAAATAAAAAGGAAGAAAACATTGAAAGATTTTCGAAAGAGTCGATGTGTTCTCAGACTGTATCGGATGATGGTAGGACAGGACGCGGCTGTATCGTTGTCGTGACGTTGCTGCCAGCTTCATCTAACGAAGGATTCCCGAACATCAAGGGTGCGGCATAGTAGGGTAACAAAGGGTAATGGTTTGGTGGAAAATAAGTTGGCGGTAAGAGTCCTTGTCTCTGTGCTATCTTCAGTCGGGACGTCAGTTGCTTCTTCCATTTGGTACGTCGATTTTGGAACCACGTTTTGATTTGAACCTCCGTCAAATTCAGAGATTTCGAAAGTTCCATTCGTTTGCTCACACTGAGATACTTGTCGATCTGTGAATAGAAAGAAGACGTGTTTCTTTTTTCTCTTTTTCTTTCTTTTTTTTTTTTTTTTTTACGCTTTTTTCCTCGCTCGGAACATTTTTCAAACATTAGGTCATTAGGAATGCTACCTTGAACTCCGCTTCGAGTCTTTCCAATTGTTTAGCGCTATATGCTTGTCGCGGTTTTCTATCGATTCCTGGTTTTCTCGAACGCCTGCCATTCGGTTTTGGTGCTGAAAGAATATGTGGCATTTTAAGTAAACGATCGAAGAAAGTCTGTACGAGAAGTAGTAAAAGATAAAATGGAAGAACGTATATAAGAGTATGACAGTTTGGTCTTCGGCAAGATTTATCGTCGTGATAATAAAAATTTAACATTGTAATCGCGTTTCTTAATTGCTTGGCAAAGGCCCCTCGAGCTTGTACTCAATTACCACTTTCACCGACTCCGCCCTATACGCGTTAGTTCGTCTAGAGTTACCAAACGTGTTTAAAACATGCGGGATTGTTTGAGGAACGCGTGACATCTTACTGTCAATATCGGCCAGAATGTGGCAAAGAGATGAGCAAACAGTTTATGCCGAAGAGCGTTTGAGTACGATTATCATCCTGGTGCAAAGATCTACCTAGGATTTCCGTTCGCGGGAAGGTGCGAGCGACATTGTAACGTAATTAGTTGCATCGAAATAATAAAACTATTCGACCATTAACTCGTCGTCGTTTTCCTTGGAATAGGAGAAACAAAATTTTCTATCCCAACGATCGACACTAATTTTCTCTATTTGATCGTGAGCTTCCTAGAAAGAACTTTGAAGAATTGCTGATGCTAGTAGAATCAACGTCGTTCTCTCTCTTTCTCTCTCATCTTGTTTGATCTCTTATTAGTCTATTGGCCCTTACGCGACGCGTCAACAAATGAATGTCGTTTCGTTTGTACAAGACCTTTTAGTCATTTTTACGAGAACCTTTTGGGAATGGTGGAGGTATCGGAGGATGAAGCAACAGAAAAAAAATCGTCGGTGTTTTATCCTCCCCCCACCCCCTTCTCTCTCTCTCTCTCTCTCTCCTTCCCCTGCCTCGTAATATAATGACGGTGCAAAGATATTCTTTGATTCCTCGCATCGAAGACGTAGAGTCTAACGAATTCGCAAAGACCCATTTTCGAGGTGTTTCCTGGCAGCTGATTCCTTACGCACGCGATGCAGGTGAAATATGTTCTCGAGAATGCCATGATATATGGCCATTAAACTTGATTTATGGAGGATTTTAGCGGATTCTTGTATTGGATGATTCACACCGCGAAATCCCGGTCGATCATCGCGTTAACGTAAAGTACATAAGTACGTGAGCTTTCGTAGGCGCGAAACATGCATGTAGATTGAAAAGATGGAAGACCAGTGTTCAGGGTACCTTTAGTACGTCGTGTAAAAAGTGGAAAAGAAGGTGGAGGGCACACAGCTGTGGTATTTCTTGGAAGATGAAAGACTGTGAGAATGGCCGAAAAGAGCCGTACGTAGTGACGAAGAAAGAGAACCGGCGAGAGCAAGATTTACGAGTGGACGGAGACATTTAGCACGTACGCGGAAGATGGTTAGAGCAATACCGTTGATAAATGGCCACCTAACAGCATGGCGGATGTTTGTCAGAGCGGGAGATGCTCGATGATTTTAAAAGAATCAACGTGTTATCGTCAGACGATTATCTATGGGGATTAATTCTTATTTCTATAACCACCAGTTCGATATCGTTGGCGAGAATCGAACTGGTGACGATTGTTCGTGTTTCTAGATAGATACATAAATAGGTGTTTCGCATTTAACCGTTAACGCGTTGGAAATGAGGGAGATGTAACACGTTGCTCGTTGATGCGGCGTTCGCGTGTCGAAAAGCTCTTACCGTAGGCGCCTCCCGTAATATCCAATATTCGTTTGAGACGTGAAAGAACGCTCCGATCTTTCACAACCCCTCTCTTCCTCTCTCTCTCTCTCTCTCTCGCTCGCTCGCTCGCTCGCTCTCTCGCTCTCTTCTCACCATTGTTCGCGAAAATAGAATTACGGCGATAAGTTATTACGTGCGGGTAATTAGAGTTCTTTGTCGTGAAGAAACGAGATGGTCGGCTGATAATTCACGAATATACTAGGTCCGACGATTGTATACGAGTTCATAGGAGAATTCATAGGGACGAGTTTAATTAATAAATAAGTAGTTCGAAATAGTTCGAACAGTTTACCTTGAAGACCAAAAAGTTGACCAGGCTTCGACTGTGCGAACCAGCTGCTGTACAAGAGGGATGCTGATGCCAACGAGGTCGTCGAGTAACTCGAAGGATCCGAAAGGGTCCCATCGGTGTAAGGAATAGCCGTGTGCGCGTACAACATACCACTCACGTCTAAAAAAATGTCAAATACTAGAAGGATTCGTAGGAAATAAGGAAGGAGAATAAATACGATAAAGGTACTAAAAGAAAGAAACATACTCGGATGGGCGGCAGGAATAGCCGTCGGTCTCACAAATTGTCCCTCGATGATTTTCTCGTCCTTTTCATCCTGTTCGTCTTCCTTATCGATGTAACAAACCTTAGAAAAATCTCTTTCCTCTTCTCGTTTCTCGTTTCTCGTTCCAAGAATATTGTCGATCGTAAATGCACTCGATGTTGCGACCGGCGACACGTTCCTTCTCTCCGTGATACGTTGCCTTCGATATTCTCTGTAGCTTTCACTGCTCGAATCGGATGCATATTCCATCGTCTCTCGATGATTACTCGGTGATTTTGCACGTCGTTCGGTGTCCTCGCTTCCTCGGTGATCGTACCTCGCCTCCTCCTCGATAGAACAAACATCGTTGGCATTCTGATGCGATCTCGCTCTTCGTAGATCGCAAATATCACCGTCCGACGCCTTCTCCTGGCTCTGACAATACTCCATCTTGACAAAAGTCATCGGCTCTAGATATCTAACGAACGCATCTCATTGTCGACGTTAATGTTCCTTCGAAAAGCTCACTTACAATCGATTACTGCACGACCGATTGGATTCAAATAATTCCTATGGAATCATATTCAATCCGTACAATTCTTTATTTATTCCATTCACTTTTTATCTTTTTTACGATTGTGAAATGTCTTTCGTCAAAGGATCAAGATCTAATCTCCAACTAATCTCCTCTTTACAGTCTTCCGAAAGCGAGTACTTCCGAATGTATGACAGGTGGCACGTGTCCGTGGTCCAGAAGGACCTCCCAACATCCCCACCATCCATTCCCAAGGGAAGGTCATCCTCCTAGGAGGTTGGAGGAAAGTCTCGCGCCTTCGATCTTCCCCCCTCCCTCTCTTTCCGACTATTCACTATTTCTTCTGGTTATTTCGCAGAAATGGAGGGGAATGCTCGAAAGATTCGTAATACCTATTGTTGATTTATCGTCGGAGATTGCATCGTACTGTCGACTTTTTCAAAATCAGGTCGTCGATCAGACCTTTTTCAATTCACAAAAGACCATTCTCAAAAGAATTTTCTCAAAAACCGAAACCCATAGAATATTTATTATCCGAGATGAGTATTCTTTACAATTGAACGTTTACTTATCGACAGTTCAAATGCCATAATTTGTAATAGTTCAAATGTCATAATCGCGAGCGATAAAGATAGGAATCTAATGAAGTATAAGTATACATTCGATCAAGTTTTATCCTAACTCCTGTTAAATTTCAATGTTGTCGAAATAAGAAGCGAGATGCTTCGATTGGAAGTTTGAATGTTCTCGCCTAAAAGGATATTTGGCCGGGATATACTATACGCGCTTGTAACAACACGCCTTCGCTTCTCGAGAAAGAACTCATCGCGGTTTAAAGAGCGGTGCTCCGATTGGTCCAGTAGGCGCATGCTCCAAACTAAACGTCCGCCCTCTTCGAGCACCCTATCTCCAGGATTTCTGTCAGCAAACTGATGGTTCCTTCTCCTACTCTTCTTCTTCCTCATACTCCCTCTCCAAGTCGAACGGATGGATAAACGCTTCTGCCTTCAGAGAAGAACACCACGAAAAAGCACCGCAAAACACTCCTTCGTGCGTTTAGTAAACCACGAGCAGTGGTTCTCTAAACGGGCCTTTGCAACAATTACTATCTTTTTCTTTTTCTTTTTTTTGTTTTTTTTTATTATTCTCCTCTTTTGCTTCTTTTATTACGTCAACCGTGGTGTGCATATGATTAAAGTATTACTTTTTATAGGCGCAAGGTATATATATATATATATATATATATATATATATATATATATATGTAATCTAAACTTTACACACTTTACCTCGCTCGCTTTCGAGAACAGCTAAGCGAATTATTTTCTATAAGTGAACAGTATCGCCTCGTGGAAAATAAATCAGGATTTTATTTGGCCTGTAGCTGACAACATTCTATATCGATGATATGCTTTATCGAGACCCATTGAACTAGGCTGGTTCCTCTTTACGCTCTCACAATGGACGCCATTTCTACGAACAGCACTTCCATTAGTCTTCGGATCACCCACGCGAATTCTCACTGTTCGTCCTTACACGCGGTAGAATCCATCGAGGAAAATTTCGCAGCTAGCGACGTTAAAGGGAGCAATGACCATTGCAAGCCCTTCATATCAATAAACAGTCTCTTTCTAAACACTTTACCCGAATTCGGTTTATAATTACGTGAGGCACCATTTAAAAATTTTCTAAGAACCCATCAGGATTATTCGGATAATAAATTATGATAATGGCGTGGTTCATTAGCGCGTTTCTACTCTCTACGTCCTTTTCAAACGACGTTTACGTTTCCTTGCGAGAGTATTCACGCGAGATTTCTACCTACGTAGGCGAGGACAAATATTGAGCCTAAAATACCTGAAACAAAATGCGCCCCTCGCACCTTCTGTCGTTAGGTGCGAACGGACTCGCATGATTTCACGAAAGAACGCGTTACGCTTCTCCGAAGCCATTAACGACCCTTAACGCTACTTTGCAGGTTCACGATCACACGGAAAACGCATCAGGTGTGGTTCGCTTGTAGACTCTATTCGCTAGTTCGCTATACAAATGTTCACGTACGATTCGGAGAGTAATATTTTTTATCGCGGAATGATTTTACTTATAAATTCGCGAAAGGCATTGACGCATTGTCGATCGTAGAATTGTGATCTATACGATCACATTTTTCGGAATACCGAGAGGGTGGGCGATATAAGTTTTACTCTCGTATTTGGTGCACGCTGCGCCATGTAATTGGAACGATCAATCAAGCACCTGAGAAAGGGAGGCTGAGATCACGCGTGTAGAAAGCATCCCTCGATGGTCTTGCACGCACAGAGCTTATACGACGGTACCACACCCTATTCAAAACCCGTGTGATTCGCAATTGCCACGGTTTCGTATACGCTTTGAGTAGAACGATCATGATAAGAGAATAAGAGGAAAATATTGGGAAATGAAGTAACATCTATAACGATACGGCGGGTGTTTGTTTCGCACGCAGAAAGGGAAGAGTACGGGGGAGGCGGGCAGGGTGGAAAGGAAGGAAAAGGAAAAAGAGGAAGAGATGGAAGACGAGAAGATTTGTAAAGAATTCTTTCAAACTGGGCGATTAATTTTCAGTAAGCCCGATGTATAACTGGCCCCGAATAGGTAGGGTGTACACAGATATAGCCACTCTCGCGAGATATTAGACAGGTGAGCGAGTTCCCAAGGGAACAAAGCCCCCATTACCTCGTCTTACCATCCCGTCCCGCTTACCTCGACAAACTCTCTACTCCTAAAACATTCATAAGACCTACGTAAGTGGTTTTTAATAAAGGTATTTAATCATAGGTGTCGGATTACTCGTAAATCGGCTGGTAGCGCCGTTGGAACCATAGGGAATTAATCGTTAAATCTAATACAGCTCTTCCCTCTTTGTTAGGGCTGCCCAAGGGACATACGAAAAATAAAATTCGTATCATTTTCTTTTCGTCCTCTTCGAACGCGAGTTCTCCCGATACGGAGAGACGCTCCTAGTAACGACCGTCGTTACGGTCAAAGCAATTATTTCTGGTAGATAATTATTCCGTCGGAGAGAGAGACCACATCTACTGTCCAGTTTCTTCGGTGCTTTCCTCGATCTCAGTCGTTTAAATATTTTACTCCTTTCGAATAATTTCTTTTAACGATGTTCCTATTACTTTATCTGCTCTTAATAGTCCATTACGCGCAAGCGGAGGAATGTTTCGACGATGGAAATGAATTTTGCATCGATCAAGACGACATATTATCGGTCGATCTATTGCCGGGATCCTTTTTGTTTGCCGATTCATATCAGAATAAAAGTAATTCGAAAGTAGAGAAGGAAACGGTAGACGGCACCTTCGACAAGGCTTTGAACGAAATGGATTATCACAGGTAAACACAGGGAAATTCGAAAAGTCACAGAGGAAAATGAATAAAGTCAATAATTTGATAATGAAATTAATTTCTTTCATCGATAAGAAAACGAATGAACGAGTATCTTTGTCACGGATACATGGCAGAGGAAATCGTCAAAGAGGTGAGCATTCCCAGGGTTAAACGGAAACCCAATTCGGCACCTTCCAAACCCATTATGCCGGATTTCTTGGGCGACGACAACGTGACCATTCACGAGAAAATGTTGTGGGACGAGGGTAGCTCCAAGTATAAAAATTGGCTACAAAAGTGACGTATCTTTTCTATCGAACGTACCAAACGACCTGTCTGACTTCTATTAAACGCTGATAAGTCTCTATTCTATAGGACGACTACTTTGGACGACATATATCGTCATTATTCGCCGCGCAGAACGTTGAAGAAGAAACAAGGAGTCAAATACGATCACGACATCGAAGAATTCGACGGCGAGGTCACCGGTTTTGCCATGCAAGCACCCTTACCTTCCGGAAAAATTGAAGTTTATGAGCCTCCAAATTCAAACGAAGGTGAGAATTGGTTTAATGATAATAATCAGTCTGTCTAATGATTAAAGATTATGATTTAACGTGAATATCGTGACAGATCATATGCCTGCCGCTTCGGGACACAATTATCATCATTACGGATACGGTCACGGTGAACATTTCGGTCATCCTGGAGAATTTTTCCCTGCGATTCAGGAGGAACATTATTATCACGTCCCTTATCATCAGGAACAACAGGAGCATGAGGAGGAACATCACAAGCCTGTCTATCATAGCAAAGGAAAGGGACACGATCTTTCGTTAAAAGATTTCTTTGAAATTGCTCTCACCGCATTAGCCTTCTTGGCGTTCGGTCTATTCGTCATACAGCTATTGATGAATGCCACGGTATTGATACGATTTAATTTATAAAAAATATATAAGAGTTTATGCCGACGATGATATAGAGTAACACGATCGTTATGCGCAGCAAAATATGACGAACGTCACTACCTCTAGTAGCCTGACAGACGCGTCGGATGGGACGCGTTTCAAGAGACACGTCGGTGGCTTCCCAATGACTTACGCCACTAATCAAGAATTGAATGAATTGTCTTATCGCGTTTTGAGATCGGTCGAAGCGGCTCTGGTCGCTGATATGGATTCTGCCAATTGTCTACGGAGAATTCTCTGCGAGGACAATCAATACTCAAAGAGTACTAACGATGGTCGTAAAATTTGGGTACCCGTTTGGAGGTATGCTATTCTACAAAATTAATTAACTATTATTTCATAATGAAATCTTATTTTTCGGTATCCGTTGTTCCTACTGTCGATGATCTAGAGATCTAACGTTACCGAGAAACACATCTATTCACATCTATTCCTTTATACGATAATAAAGGCAGCTTCCTTTTCAGCTTAGGGATGAGCTGGATCACAGGAAGAGTTTCTAAAGCTGCACCTTGGTCGGCAATGCTGGAATCTGTTAAGGCTTCGGTTCTTGGCTTGGGCGGAGCTAATTGCACTTTGCTCTATCCTAATTGCGATCTTCGCAAAGAGAGAATCAAAAGACGTCGTAGACGTAGAAGATAGATCGTTTAATCCTCGTTAATATTTCATCCGATATTTATTAGTTTTAATTTATTTATTAGTTTTATTTTTTACTTAAGGCGATAAAAAAGCATTGGGTTGGCTGGATAAAACAAGCTGTTCTCTTGATATTGGTAAAAGGGTAGCGTGTAACGAGCCCGATGGACGAACGTGAAAAATATGTCTGTTTTCTCTATTCTGAATTGCTCGGCAATTTCCAAGAATCGGCTTAGTATTCTCGTCGTATAAAATTCGAAATTCGTCTATCTGTAATAATTCCTTCCCCTTTTACTATTTTCCAAGGAAATACGTGATATGTCACACGTGCATATTTTCCATCGATTATATTAACAACAATGTATTTACTTTTTAAACAATTCGTAAGATTCGTTGCAGTACCTGTTCTTTGGCTATTCCAACAGGTTCTCTGCAAACAAGCCACATTATACGGCGTGTCCATTGTGGCGTTATCGTCGAACCCCAATATACAAAATAATCTTTGGTAAATGGTTTAAAAATATTCGTCAGTACGATCGGTACTAAACGAATGCTGGAATTAGCGATTTTAATGGAAGGCAAAGCGCTTACTATCTCCTTTAAAAATATATTAGGAAATGTCTGCAACTGTATGTAAAATGTAATTGAAGTAACGTGAAAATGGTCTTTCGATTATTCAACATTGAAATTCAATATTTAACCTTTAAGAAGTAAACTATTATTATAACGCCGTCGACTTGTCGAAGAGCTTGCTCGAAATTTAAGTATTGCGTTTTAAAGTGTACTACGTGAAGTTCCATCGGCGTACTTTAAAGTTAAGATTATTTCAATGAGATCAGTAATAAAGAGAGAGAGAGAGAGAGAGAGAGAGAGAGAGAGTTACGAAGAAAATTCGCACACTTTGCACCATCGGCCCGATGCTCGCTACCATACATTTCCGTTTTGCCCCAATGAAAATGCATTTGTGAAAAAACGTAATTTCCATTAAGAGGACCACCAGTGATATATGGCTTTTCCATTAGCCACTTTGCACCGAGAACAGCTATGAAAATTGAGCTTGCGTTGCATTCGCATTACTCGGGTCGTTATTTTTCATTGCGAACATATTAATTATTAATAATGACTTGAAATACGAGGAACTTGTTACCAGTTTGTCCTGTGTTGGTGATCTTTAATTTTCGCGGTGCAACGTCATAATAAATCCATTGCAATAGCGCCAAATTAATCGGTGTCATTTTACTGATATCTAAATCGATAGGAGATGGCAGTTCTCCTTCTATAGTGCCGAGTCCTTGAATGAATTTTGCATTTTCTACGTTGACGTCGTCGATATTCTCTAAACACGCAAATCTATCAGCTTAATAATCGGAATATTTAATCGGAATTTATTCAATATTAATTAAATAAATTTGTACCTTCCATTGCTATCGCGAATAATGATTATTCATTTATTTAATTATATTACGATAGTAGTAAGTTCGATTGTGTCTAAGTATCGATCGTAGATATGCGATATATATGAACTACCATGCGAGGTTAATTTTTAATTAAATTCGTAACAATTAACCTTCCTAAAAGATTTTAATGAGAAACGCTTCGAGGGATTCGTTTGAAGATTAAGTATAATATAAAATATAAAGATGGATTATGCAAGGAAAATAGGAAAAAAGAAGGAACCTCACGTCTGGGCGAGGACCGGTATTACAATGGTAACGGCGTTTGATTATAAACTGATAAAAGACGTCCCAAAGGATATAGAAGATCGACGTTTAAAAAATTGGAAAAAATGGTTGGCCGAGAGAGAAAAGATCAGTCGTCGTATAAAATCTGTAACGGGTCGTCCGAAAATCGATCAGATTATAAACTCTTGCGAGAAAGTACGTTCCCTGATAGAATTGAAAAACTTGATGGAGTACGCCTCGATACCTGTTCCTGTAATACCTGATAAATATCGCGGTGGTCCAGAATTTTGGAAAATTCCGGAATCCTTGGGCAAACATGGCAATGACATTTGCTTGCCCGAGATAACAATGGTACCAACCAAAAGGGATTTGAACCTTCCACCGGACCTGACGTACGTCGATGTACCAGAACTGATCGAGGAAGAAAAAGGTTTACGTGGTATCTCGTTGAATGAGAGAACATGGGAACGAAATTTGTATTTTAAACGACGAGAAAAAGAACTACACGAAGAGATAAAGTTATTGATGCCTAAAAAACCAGAAACGAAGGAACTTTTAATTCGGGGTAAGACTTTTGTCGAGCCAAAGAGAGAGCCAATAATACCCGTTATAACGATCACCGCACCGGAAGAGGAAAAACCCGATGATCTGGATTTGGCGATAATTTTAAAGATTCAGGATCGAGAGATTGCTCAAAATTCGAACGACCAATGGTCCAACGAGAAACCCATAGAATGGGATTTAATATTTCGTGGAAGGATCGATGAAAGATCCGAGCAGAAGATCATTTTTGAGAACAAGGGTAACATCGTGATCCATTATCGCTGGAGAGACTCATCTTTTCAACCAAATTTTCAATTCTTTCGAAAACACGATAGCCCATTTCACTTCAACAAAAACGATGGCATAGTTTTACAAGGAACAATCGAGGAATTGAAGATCTGGTATTTGCCACGATCGTCCAATGTCTTCACCGAATCCTGGAGACTCTTTACAGACCCAAAAATATGCAATTCTCCGTTGATCTTTCGATTCTGGGGTTGTGCCGAAGAGAGAGACTATAAGAGATCAAATTGTTTTGCCATATCGAAGATCGACTTGTATTTAAATCGTTGCATCAAAGACTCGATAATTCGAGAAATCATCGAGACGATAATGGCTAATATTGATTATAGAAAACCATCCGAACCTGCTTACAGTAGCTTGTTTCTTGAAAGCGACGTCTTCAGAGCTAAAAATCCTTATCACTTTTATCACACGAATATTATATTGAAGTTACGCAAACTTTATCACGAGGTGATCGATCGACCAGCCGTACCTTGGAATTTATCTCTGAATGATCTTCGAGAGATCCTTCTACTTATAAAGAGATCAGAACGGCGACAGCAAATGCTTTTACGATTCAATAATCTCTACAAGGAATGCTTGAAGCCTCCGTTGATTTCTACTTTCGTAAATGATAAGAAATATACGGCTGTTTATAATGCGTTGTGTTCTTTTGCAAATTGTTTCGAGATCGAGAGTGAATTTACTTTGGCCAATTGTATTTTGACCAAAGAGAACAAACCATCGAATTCGAATGTCTCCTCGTTGTTACGATTACCTCTGAGTAATATTAACGAGGATCGTAAAAAGAATGAAAGCAATAAATTTATGAATGCACAGACATTTGAAAGCAATGTGAGCTTGTCTCAGAGTCATATTGGCGGTCAACTTTACAAAGAGATATTTTTCGTTCGTATTCATGATATATTAGGCGAGATAATAGATCGTATTTCGGCGATAATCAATTCTTACAATAGATTGGATGGAGTAGACAGTTCGTTCTATCTGTCGAGATAAAAAGTACATTTTATATAAATGTGATATAATTGGAAAAATTCTTTTTACAATTCGTTCGATTGAGTACCTTGCTTCAAAGATTAAGATATACCCAAGAATATTCTTCTTCCGCGCAACAATTGAATTTTCCTGCAGTTATTTTTTATAGGATCACCTTTTTCATCCTTCAGCATTCGAAAAGCATCGATCTAGGATTCATTTCAATTTGCTTAATCAAATTCTATTATCTTCCTTTAAAGAAATGATGCTTACTTGGGAAGGACTTATCGTAATCATCAATGGAAAAATAATCCAAGTAGCGCATTCGGGATACCCAAGAATACCGCATGAACCTTCGTTGTACGATCCTTGGTAACTGTAATAACGTTCGCAACGAACTGCCCATCGTATCCAGCATAAGGAATCTTAATTAAATACATTAGATGGATTTTACAACCGACGAATAGAAAATTTCTTTTATTTTGCAATAAAACATACTCGCAGGAATATTTGTCTCCGTTCCTGCGTCTACGACGTATTTCAAATTTTCAGTAATCTTATCTAATTGTGGATTAGCCTCGACGCACTCTCCCGATGGGACCTGAAACGAAATTCTTTTTATGTTAGAGATATGTTTCAAGTATGCCTTTCAAATAAATTCAAATAACATGGGATACACAACGTACTAAAAATAAAAAGGATAATATGCAAATGCCATCTTTGTGTTTTAAACAGTCATCGAGCGAAGGGTACTTTCGATTCCAATGTACCATTTGAGCTTCCATAGAAAACCTACAAGTTTGATATATGTATATGAAAAAAAAAAAGTGTTGTAAGAATTACAAACATTATTCATGAGTAAACTCTGACCAAGTGCCGTTTATAGTGTGTTCCGAGCCATTACAATTCTCCTCGCCCCAACGAAAGTTACAAATAAAATATTCATAGACGTCGTTTAATAGCGGACCGCCTGAAACTGTGGATTGTATTCTATTTCCACCAAGAATTACGGTCGCTGTAACGAACCAGAACTTTTGCCGATCGATATTTAAATAAGCATGCTTATTTTATTAATATCCATTTGCATTTTCTTCTTACCGACGTTCCCATCGTTTCCTAAAATGGCTTCTCCGTCGTTCATCCAATGACCATTTAACATAAGAGGTGGATATCGTTTCGGACGGACTATTTTGTCGTCCAAGTCGATCGGAGATTGTCCACGTTTTGCCAAACCTTTATAATACAATTTTATTCAAACAAATTAACAATCTGACATAGACGCAATATATAATATCAATGGATATAACCTTTTATTTTATAGTCCGATAATTTATTCTTTACCTACCTATCAAACCCTTGTAATATTCTGGTAAAAGTGCCATACTGTAAATTTAATAGAAATTATAACCAATCGAAAATTTTGTCTTTAATGATACACTGATATTGAAATTTTTAATGACGAATCACGTCATTTGATTAATTAACGACGTCCATGATTCGTATCGAAACAACGAAACGATCGATCTTGAAGAAATTCAGAGGCTCTGTTATCGCTTCAATTAATTTTTATTAATCGTCAAACTATGCTGCAATCAGTGGCATATAAAATTCGTCTACGACAGCATAACTGTTGCGGTCTGTAATTACTCACTATAGGATCCCACTTGTAGTCATAAATATTTCTAAATGCATTCATCTATGTAGGAGGATAAAAAAATGAAATATATATACATATATATATATATATATATATATATATATATATATATATATATATACATAAAAATTATCTGCGATCCTCATTTGAAAACGTACTTGACGAGAAGAAATTTTTATCGCGTGCGAAATTATTATCCAAATTACACATTCGTTATACGGTGGCACAGTGAGAGAGCCGTGATACGTAAAATAGCCTGGAGCCGCACACGCCTGCAGTATCCACCACAAACAGTCTGCGATAATGATCAAAAATGAAATGAGATAGTCCAAAGACATACTCGTTGATTTACAAAATTATTTGTTTTTATATACCAGGTGTAACGGTTTTACTGCTACCCGTTTTTTTAATGTTTGCTAAGTGATCGGTAACACGAGCAACTGTTGGATTATCTGGCATTCCTTTACAGCCAACGACCTTTGTTATAAAAAAAAAAAAAAGGAAAAAAAAATGTTTAATCGATTTCGTGTATGATGACAAAAGATGAGTAATTGTTTTACCTGCATCAAATAAGAAAGTATTGCAATACCGTCAGATTTGTCGTAACACTTTTCCAACGATCCATATCGAGTGTTCCAATGCAGAGCTTGTGCCTCCATAGAATACCTAAAATTATATGTTTAAATGATTATATATTATTGACAAAATATACAATCAATGGCATCAAGAATTCTATGTAATTGTACAATACATTTGTTTGTTTCTATAGTTTCGTTTTATATTAATCAAGCAAATTAAGGTTCAAGAGGGACAATCTCCTGGTTAGATTGAGGACTATTTGGGTGATTTTTGAATTATCTAATAATCAGAATATATATTGATAAATGTCAGTGCTTACCATATACCGTCTATAGAATGTTCGGCACCTCGAGAGTCACTTGGACCCCAACGAAATTGTACATTTTTCAACTTAAACTCATCTTCGTTCAGTGGACCACCTCGTAAATAAGGATTGGTTGACAAGTCCATCAGTTCGATGTTAACTATAAAATATCGTGAAGGATTTAAAGGCTTGTTATTCATTGAATAAGAATTATGGAAACCTGTTTTTCCTGTGTTCGTCATCGTCGCTTTTCCCTTTTTTAACCAATAACCGGTTAATAACAAGGGTGGAAACTTTTGAGTCCACGTATCGGTCGTCTTCAAATCAATGGGCGATTGTCGCCACTTTGGTAAACCGCTCGATGACGTTGATATTATCGTGCGTAGATCGTGATCTAAGAAGAAGCGAACGTACGCGTCAGCAAAAAAAAAAAAAAAAAAGAAAATAGTTACGATTATCTACAAAACCTCTTCGTCCGTCTTTGAATTTTCGTAGTAAACGCATTGTTTTTACGTGGTTTTTTTTTTCCTATTGCAGTGTTCGAAATTAAATCAAAAGATAATTGAATAAATTCGTGAACCAAAATAGTTATTGAATTTTGAAAACATTTTGTAATTTCGTTAGTTTATCGATTTTGTAATTGTTTTAATCATGTCGTGTGTAGTGTAGTTCCATTGTGAAGTTGTTAACGAACATATATTGACGTATATTGTCATTGATGTGTTTTATTAAATCATACTAAACAAATATACATGTGTAGTATAATGAAATATGAATAATGGACCGATATACAATCTTTATAGAAATAGAAACGTAGCTTCAACAAATGTAGTAAATTATTCGGGAATTGAGCTTTTGAACCTCACGATAATTCTCTTTAATAAATGTTCCTTGTTTGTTTTTTAACATTCTGAAACATTGCGCTTGATTTTCTGAGATTCGTACGGGTTCTGGAAAAATGATCCAAGTCACGCACTCGTGATAGGGCCAAGTGGTAATGGAACCGGTGTAGCTATAATAGCCTGGTGTTTGACAGGCTTGTCTCATCCAACTCAAGCAGTCTATAAAAATGTTTCGACTAGAGTTGTAGGAGTTGCTGAAGGAAAAAAAAAAAAAAAAAAAAAGAAAAGTATTTTATTCCAGTGAAAAAACACGATACGTACTAGATGATATTTTTGCGGTGGACTCCGGTTCTGTGATCTTATACAAATTATCGGTGATCTTCGAGAACAATGGATGCTCGTCCCAAGCGGGAAGTTGATAGACCTGAAGAAAATAGGAGCAAATCGCGAGACCGTCTCTCTTATCCCAGCACTTTTCAATTTCTTCGTATCGAAGATTAAAGTGTATAATTTGAGCTTCCATTGTAAACCACGTTCCATTGAGAGTATGTTCGGCTCCTTTACAATTCGATGAGCCCCAACGAAAGACAACTTCCGAGAATTCGTATACGTCGTCTGTCAGCGGACCACCACGTATACTAGCTGGACTTCTATTACCCTCCAGAGTTATTCCGACTGTAGAAAAGATCAATAATTATGCAGGTAGATAATTTTGCACGTAGATAATTTCGATAAGATCGTCCCTCGTTTTTATATAATTTACCGGTAGATCCAGTGTTCCTTATATTCGCATAACCATCCTGACTCCAATGGCCACTCATAGTAAGCGGAGGATATTCTACTCTAAGAACATGATTGTCGTCTATATCCACGGGAGATTGACCCCACTTAGGGCTGTCACCTTTGAAGGATCACACCAGATTAGGATATACTTTTTATTCCATAGGATCGAATTTGAATCTTACCAGCGCACTGCATCCTTCCCACTTTTCTAAAATCTATTTCACTTTTTTATCGAGTGGACATCCTTCGCAGAATTTTAATTCATCGTACTTAAGGATTTTGAATTCTTTTCTCAACGTCGACCGTTTAACGGGAGAACAATGGAAGAGATCGATATCTACTTATCGATTTGCCGAGTGTTCCAACTTGAAACAACGTTCACGTATCGTTTAAAAATGGAATCGATGTCACGTATCATGAGTTACGAGTAAAATCGTCAGATGATTAATTTTCTGATAAAAAAATATGTTGGGCTTTTCGTGGCCCGAATTGATGATCGTATCTGGTAGCTTTTTATTCCTAGGTATGTGAGCGCGATCAATATTCAATTACCAAACGATTATAAATTTCATCTACACTTTGTCAACGACAAAGCGTTGCTGTCCAGCGAATTGTTGAAGTGGTCCCACATCTTTTCACGAAACTCTATCATCGAAGAAGAATGTCAATCGCCGATCTTTTCGTTTGGATATGCAGCTCACAATGGACCTCATACCTGGAAGATGTTTTATCCAGAGAGTACTGGTTACAATCAATCACCAATCAATATCACCACGACCATTGCGATCGGGGAATACGATAATATCGAATGGATCGGTCACAATACAGTACCCTGCTCAATGATCATGGCAAACGATGGAAATTCTGGTACAATAGATATTCGATTTTATATTCTAACGAATCGCGAAACAAGGTAATATACCTTAAGGTAAAACTTAACGCGTTTATAATATAGTTATAGTCTGTGGTACTTGGTGTGGCCGTGCACATCCCTTCATCAAAGGAGGTCCTTTAACCGATACATACAATTTTCATTCGATGATGTTTCATTGGGGTCCATCGGATAACGAAGGAAGCGAGCATACAATCAATCACGTCCGATATGCCATGGAATTGCAATTCATTCACGTTAAACGTGGCTTATTTTCACCTCTCCAGGCAGTTTTATTAGGCGCAAAGGACGGAGTAGTGATCGTGTCCTCATTCTTTAACGTACGACTATTCTCTCCCTCTCCCTCATTATTTTTATCCATATATTTACCATTATTTTATCCATTACCAAGGAAGATAATAAACGAAGCAGCCAACGAATTAAAGCGGACGTTTTCAGATAATGCCTGTTGACAATCCTTATTTGGATTGCATAGTAACAAATTTGAGATACATTACGCAACCCGGTAGCAAAGTGTATATACCACCTTTTCCTCTCTCATGGCTACATTATACGGAAGGAAGGAATTACTACGCCTATCACGGTTCCTTGACTCAACCACCCTGCAGCGAAATTGTCACTTGGCTTATCGATCCTCTTCCAGTAGCAATTTCCTCGAATCAGGTAGATGAGAGACTTTCTTCGTAATTAAAAAATGAGAAAGAGAAAATAACGAGTTAGTCCCGTAGGTCGCACAATTTAGAGAAATCTGTTCGAGCGATGGATTGCTTCTAACGAATTGCAGACCGGTTCAATACTTGAATGAACGTGACGTTTATCATTACGCGTAGCCTTCAGAGATTTTTTTTTAGTAAGATATTACTTTTAATTATACGTACCAATCTAGATGACCTTTTACGTTTTAATTCCTTTCAGACTGTCTTCCTCGATTAATGCGAGCAATTTTGCTCGAAATGCAAATTCCTATGAGAGTTAATAAGGGATAAAGTATTATGGTTTACATTTATAATGTCATATATACTATATACATAAATATTTTTTACTAAATATACAATGTAGAAAATAAAAACGAAATGAAATATACAAGAGTACTTTGCGCGCTACGTTCTCGAAAGATAAATGGGCTCTTGTATTGTCATGCCTAATAAAACATTTTATTACTCTCTTACGACGTACAATAACATTTCTACGAATGTGACATACGTTCAGAGAAACATACAGCTTATACTTTCGAACGGGAAATACATACATACGAAAAGATTCTTTGATTTGACACGAAAACTGAAATAAACGATGCGACGAGCTACCAAAGATATTTTTCTAGTATATGTATATACGGATATTGTTAATGTATACTCACTTATCGCTGCAAAGTCGAGTTTTAAATAAAAGTGTGTATATATATATATATATATATATATATATATATACATATATATATATGTATATATATGAGCGATGGGTCAGCTAATCTTGTATCTCCAATTTTGTTCTTACTTTCAAAGGAAAAAAATTATTTTTGGATAATAGTATAGTGAAAAATATGAAATGTATCTGAAAGTTACAGGGAAAAAGAAAAGTATTAGCTAACTCACCCTTATTATAAACGATTCCATTGGAATTTGTAGAAAATAGTATAAAAGAGAGTATAATGAAAGAAAAATAACGATAAATTTGACGCACGCTGTATTAGTCGCTATGGATTCTCGTGGCATATCGCATATTTACAAATTATTATGCGAGTAAGAATTCACGCTTTTTTGGCAAAGTTCGTGGCGTTCACTTGTGACATTTCTTCCCGAAAAATTAATCTCGATATTCTCTCAACCTCTTCCCCTTGAGTTCTTTAAGATGGACACATTTAGGAGTTACACGTGTTTATATATATTTACAACGGGTTTAACACACTGTACTTTTTCTCAATTGGTTCCAGAGAAATTGGTTCATCTTGTACGATAAATATACGATAAGGGACGGGAATGACTCGGAGCAACGTCGATCGAATAAATTTTCTTTTCGCGTCATTACTCTTCGTGCTTCACAATCTCGAATTTCATAAAGGCAGATCGCTACAAAAGTTGTCCCACCGGAGAGTCCGGTTCCTCTTCTTCCTTTCTATTGCGTTTGAATAGCAAAGAAATAAGTTGAGAAACGCTTCGTTCTTCCTTTTTCTCCTCTTTTCTTCCATTCAAAATATCTTCGATATCTCTAAGGGCTAAAGAAACTCTTGTCTCCTTTCGAGGACGTGAATTAATCCGTTTGCATATCTCGGATAGTTCGACAAAGGAACGCAGACGTGATTATGCCGAAGGTCTAAAAGTTAGATGTTTTAGAAATTGATTATTTTTCCTTCGAACCTCCGATAAATAAAATTATTATTATTATTGTCATCATCGTTATTATTCTTGTTGTTGTCGTCGTTGTTCTGACAATAAATCCAATTAAATTTTCATAGAGTAAAAAAGTTATCATAAATTAATTACCTGAATGCCAGCCATTGCCATGCCCAGGAAAACTAACGTGAAGCTCTCGCTCTGAAGCCAATTGCTAACTTTTCCGAGACAACCCTAATGGAAGTTCGTCGATTAGATACTTCAAGTACCAATACTTTTAGAGCTTTCATTAGATAGAAGGCAAGAGAACAAGAACACCCACCTCCTTGTGTCGATAACCCTCGTGACCCTCTTGGTCTTCCACTTGACACGCGGCTTCGTCCTTCGGCTGTGGATGAAGCCATGGTTTCTCGTTCTACCGTCATAATCAATGATGATCAATGAAACCGTGCTTCTCGTGTCTCTATAACGCACTCCTAATTAAACTACTCACGTTTTTGTGAAATACTCTCGAGACAACGCTCATTGGACTACCTGTATTCTTTACCTATAATTAACGTTATTTAAATGTCGATAATTATGAATAGAATTTTACGTGTACATCGGTAACCATTAATAGCACATAGGAGGATTCACCTATCCTAGTAAGAAAAGATTCTTTCTCTAAGGAAAGAAAAAAAAGAAAAATTGGGAACTATCGTATATCGAGATAGATTCTATTAATATTTATTTATAACAAATTTTTCACAACGAAAAATCCCTAACGACCTAAATGATGTAACGAGCTGATAGAAAAATATCTATTCGTTAAGATACTTTTTATTCCAAGTCTCTGCGAGTTCATAATTTCGAAGATATTCGTATTGATTCATTGACACCATTTTTTTTCACCACGTACGTTCTACATCTGTATATATAAATTTTGTACGAATTTACTATGCGATCGGTCGATCAACGTAAACACATTTTTCTTCTCTCTACTATCGCACCTGTTTCGGCTTCTTTTTATGAATCGCGAACTTTAATGGCAACATATCTTCAGTAGCAAGAAAAAGTCGTAAGAACTTGAGAAAAAGTTCTTTTGTTTTTTGTTTTTTTTCTTTTTCTTTTAACGGAAAACAAAAAACATTCTCGTTTTATAGCTACGTGCTAAGATATCGAGCACCGTAGGATACCGAGCTAGATCTTCCTATGAGACTTTTAATGTCACCGCAATAACGATATAATTTCCACTATAGAAAAAAAAGTTTCATTAGCGTGATCCTACGTTTTAATATTTTATCAATCGTTTATTTAGACATTAATTAAAGATAAAAATACCTCGGTATTTTTGAGAACGCAGCACGTGATCGGAACCTGTCGCCTGCTTCCTGAAATTTGACCATCCCTCCACCATGCTGTACCATTGTAATCCGCGTCGCTGTGCACTCCGCAGCAATTAAACTACAATAGATTAATTTGTGATTATGCATGTACACGTACGTGAGCACGAGCTCTTCAAAATATCGCGACATGTCTTGTGGAACAATGCTTTAAAAGCTTGTTCGTACGTGAAATCGAAATTTAACATTTTCTACGAAACATGTTTCCAACGAAATTTTAACAATGACAATAATATCGCACAATATCGTTACGCATTACTATTTTCAGAAAATGAATAAATTTTTAATCCGTACGACTTTAAATCGTAGAAGAGAATTGATATCGTGTTACATTGAGTCTAACGGTAGGTGTATCGATTTATCCCATCACATTTAGCCACATGTTACGTGACTAGCACTTCTCTCTTGTGTTTCTTACTGCTATTTGATTCATGAAGAAAATTAATTCGATTTCCGAGAAATTCAATTATTGACGTACCTTGTACTGAGCGAAATCAAGACTATGGCTAAATGATATATCGCTGGTAGTGTCGTGGCCGTAATCCGTGGTCAATTTGTCGGACAATCTTCCTTCCAAATCGGAAAGAATCCGAAAAGTCATGAGCCCACCAATTGCTGCTGTGACAAGTTCTGTTACGATCAGGGCGACCAGCATGCTCATGTACTAAATAAAAATGAGAAGGAAAAAAAAAAGTCGTCAAAACAATCACGACGAGAATAGAATATTGACCTTGACACCTTCGCGGTATCTCTGTAATATGTATTATAACCATAAGAATAGCTCTCTGCAGCAGCATTATACACAAGGTAAACTAATTATGAACACCTGAACCTTTATCGTTGGATAGAAATGACCTCGAGAAACTATTTTTTCTTATTAAAGATATTTAAATGTTTTCGATGTAAATGTAGGACATTATACGTGTAAGCGTCCTTACCGTTGCGAGAATGCACTGATTTCCACGCAGAGCAGCACGACAACCAAAGAAACCCACCATAAAGACGGTGAAGCCGAGGCCAACCAAGCTGTACGCTATCAAATCAATCGTCTCGTGGGGTTTGACGTCGGGTAGAAAAAGATTCAGAAGGTGTCCTTTGCTTGGCTCCAATAGTAACCATGCTCCTATAACTAGCACCGTGCAACCGGCCAACTGTCGGAAATATATTTTTTTTTATCCGACTTCAAAATGGAATGAGAGGCACGAACAATAATAATTTTTCAACGGAGAAGCAGGGGGAGGGACGATTTTTCCATTTTTTTTCTCTCTCCTTTTTTTCTCGTTCTTGCGCTTGATCGATGTATGGCATGCACTTACACTCCGACTACTATATATCGAACGTATTCGTGCTCTCTTGTTCGTTGATTCAAATTAAGTGCTAGAAGAGAGGAGAATCGATACGATTCGTTTGGCCGCTTGCGAGATGTCTTTTTTTTCTCTTTTTTTTTTTTCTTTTTTTCTTTAATGGAGTATAGACACGACTGAACTAATACTTGCACGGACTATCGTGAACACAATAATGATTTATTTTCTATCGTTTAATCACGAACCGATGGTACAATGAAAAGCTAGCTACGTTGACTTTCCAACGTGCTAATAAGTTCTAGGATTTTTAATAAACATACGAGAAAGGAAATAATTGACTATTTTTACCCATATTAACAGGTTGAACGTGAACACTGCCACTTTTAAGTATTTCATTCCGAAGTCTTTGCAAAAACGTCCAAGCAGTCATCAATCTGCGAACATATAAATAAATAAAAAAAAGTACAAATTCCTTTTCACGTAAACGAAACTAAACACGATCGATCGAGCATACGTTTTACGTTTCATTTGACAGATGCAATTACACCGAGGGATGTACAAAACGAGTTCTTTGAAAGTTACTTTTAAAGTGCGTTTGTTCCTCCTAAAAACGCCGTTAACTCGTCCGCACGTAATTTCTTCGAACGTATAAGAAATATTTTAACATGAAAAAGTAATTGTTATATTCACATACATATATAAATTTATGTATGTATATATATATATATGTGTGTGTGTGTGTGTGTGTATATATGTATATGTATATTGGAAGTCGCATTGGTTGAGATCAAAGGACAGCGCGAAATTCATTAGTCGCCAACCAACAGGGGTTTACGAGTATGCAAGAGACCGTCACGTGGCTCTTTGAAGTTGCACGACCGAAGCAAGAGTATTATGTCAACACATTGCCATTACGTATTTTCCTACGTATCCTAGACGATTACTAAGCAGCTAGCGAGATAACTTTAAAATTGCTTAAATAATCTAAATACTGAAAGAATTTAAAAATAAAATAATGATTATTTAAGAAGTAATGATATTCGAAAATTAACAATCTGCTAAGCATTTTATCCGCGAATTATTACTTGTGTTTTTACAAACTTGTATAAAACAATTGAGCAACAAATTAAATAAAAATTTTCTTCTTATCATAATGATTTAATGCTAGGTCAAAATTTATCGATCTTATCGCACTAGCAATCGTTTATTTGTAATTGAGCTAGATTTACCTTTGGTCAACAAGTTTTATCTTCCTTGAAGTGCCAATTATTCTTTCAGCAATTTTCCCCTTAGGAGAACAGCAAAGTTGAGTTGAAAAGTCACTTTCACGAAAATAAAGAAAAAAAAAATAAATGGCAAACTATAAAGAATATTAAAGCAGGTAACCATCATTTATCATAAATATTCGTTACATATTCCAACTAGCTAATTCCAAAGTGAGAGGAGTTCACAGGTGGTTCGTAGACCGCGCTAGATCACGTACGTCACAGAGGGTTGTTTTTAGATATATCTGCGGGCTCTTTAGAAATGAAGCTCGAGTAGGGAATGAAGGAGAGAAAGGAATAAAGCGAGAAAGCGGGAGACAGAGAGAGAGAGAGAGAGAGAGAGAGAGAGAGAGAGAGAGAGCGAATGAGGTAGCCGCCTTTCTCCGGAGGCTTCCAGGATCGATCAGGGAACACCGTTCTATCCATCCATCTTCTCTTTTTCTTGATACACTTGAAATTGAGAGGAAAGAATCGAGAGAGAATAGCGAGGATCTTTCGACGCGATCCGAGATCCTACCACGAAGAAGATCCTTGCCCGGTGGAGGATCCAAACTAAACGGGCGACCTCTGCCGTCGAGAAGGTTTCCACGACTCGCTCATAATTCGTATTTCTCGAAAGAGCTGTCGCGGATCACTCCAGCATTCTACGGGTCCCGTTTTACGTTCGGCCTCTCCTTTCCCTCTCTTACTACGTCTCTCTTTCATGTTCGAGTTTGCGTCGGCCGATGGTCCAGATATGCGGCTGCGTCCGCGCCGACGCTCTATCTCATCCCATAGTCGATCCCCGCCCGTAACCATTCTCTCTTAATTTCTTTTTCCCTCTATACCAATATTACTCTTCGTCCTTCGTCAGTCTCTTATGTATTATTACGGTCTAATCTAGGTATTCTTATTGTAAGTTTTACATTTTTTTTTTTTTTTTTTTTTTTTTTTTTTTTTTTTAATTCGATCTAGGTAATTAACTCGAACCTTTCGAAATCTTAATGAAAATCTTTCTTCTTTTTTTTTTTGTTCTCCCCCAAAACGAGAAATATTCCATGGGTAAAAGAGTTCGTAATCGTATGTTTAATTATTTATGTAAATATAATAAATTTTTATATTTAAGTATTAACAATTTATACAATCGTCGCTATTCTTCTCGTTCATAAATAATATTCAACCACGAGTGAAATGATACCTGTTAGAAATTTTTTCATTTCGGGCGAAACACCGATCACGTATCCGTCGAGCAAAATGTACGATCTCCGAGTGCGTGTAACTGTGCGCATGTATGTGTGTGTGCGTGCGTGCGTGCGTGTGTGTGTGTGTGTGTGTGTATGTGTGTTTGCGTGCGTGCGCGCACGTTCATGCGTCGACGTGTTATTAAATTCTCGTCTTAAGACTAGAGAAAATGTAGATTATGAAAGGATCGGAATTGTTCATCGGTGCCCCGGTAATCAAACGTTACGACATTAATACTTAATCCTAATTATCTCCCATTAAGTACATGGATTTCACAACACGTTCGACGATCGTCTAGATCGCGTGATAAAAACTCAATGGACTTTAAAAGGAAACGATGGATTGGCTTGAATCTCTCCTTATTCGGTTTTCCCGCGCTTTCTTTAACGTATACGTTAACAACGACACGCGTACATATAATACAATAAAATTATTCGAAAGTAGGCAATAGAACTTTACGCAATAATATAAATATTATGATAAAATGATATAATACAAATTCGGTATTTTTCCTTTCATACATTCCTTTGATCATTCTGACAACTCACTCTCGCACTGAAAAAACAAACAAAACAAAGACAAAAAAAAGAAAGAAGAAGAAAAAAACAAGAACACTCAGACAATTTTTTCACTCCTTTTTCTGCGAAAACGCTACATCCTATATATTTCTTTTCATTGGACGGCACATAGACTTTCGATAAAAGAACCCTTAGTACTATTCGTTATCCGTGCGATTAAAAGCCGTACGTTGTTGCGTTCAAAGAGAAAAGTAAAACGCTTAAAAACTTTGATGGATAAAAGTCCGTTGGCTCTCGATGGACTGTTTTAATTGATTGTCATCAAAGATTGCACGACTGATCGATGAACGAGTAAAAAATCGATTAATCGAACGAAGAAAAAAAAAATATACATATATTCCTATCTCTAGGTATTTGCCATATTTTTCTTCATTTCTTTTCTCTCTATCCCGATATTTCCAACGAAAATTATTTCTCACGGCATCCGTACTCTCGTTGAGATTCTCAAAGAGGATTTGTATCTTCAAAAAAAAAAAGAAAAAAAAAAAAAGAAAAAAAGAAAAGAAAAAATATAGTATAGGCTCGCGATCCCTCGCGAGTTTCTCTTACTCTTGGTAAACGTCGTTCGCTATCGATCACCGCGCGGTGATAATCCATACGGAAGGAATTCTCGTCGTTTCTTCTAGCTAATAAAAACGCTTCGATGCGTTCGTTTGAAAAAAAAAAAAAAAAAAATAAAGGAAAAAAGATCTCTGGCACTTTTTTTTAAATATCAGCGAGGTCATTATTAATAAATTCGCTGCGGAAAGACTGCTACGAATGCGAGCCTCTTTTTCAAAGGAACACGCTCAGGAAAGTGGAAGAAAAGGTCCCTGGTATTTCATTCGAAATTTAGCAAAGCACATTCCCCGGGAGAGAATTCTATTCTATTCCCGGTTAAATTCTTCCCTCTTCATATCGCAAAGTCGTAATTCACATGGAAATTTTTCGGTTGAACTCGATAACGGATCAAGCTTACAATTCAGTGGTCGTTTCCACGGGGCTCTGCTCGTACAAGTAAGTAAATCCAAGATGAGAATAGTCCTTCTTTTCTCGGAACGTAACGTTATCGTTGGAAGGACTTGCACTGAGTAGATCACCGCCATGATTGTAAAGAGGATTGAGGACGGGTGTGGTGGTGTCGTGATTATTGATGGTATTGCTGTTGCTGGTTGTGTGATTCTTACGACCAAGAGTCGATCGTCGAAGTGAATGGACGTTACCCTCCGCATGATTCCCGGCTATACTAGAGGCTCGAGCCGTGGTCGCAGCTTCCGAACTCACAGGACTTTGTTGGCCTTAAAACGAAGAAAGAAAGAGTAACCATTGTACCTATGCGGCGAAAAAAGATTGGTAAAATATCTAACGTAATATTTTTCCGATATGATTTCTTCCTTTTTCTTTACGGTCGGTCATATTTAAAATACTCATTCTACAATAGACCATTTTTCTTTAACCACCGTCACCAAGTCACGAAATAATATTTTAATACTTTTCATTTGATTTACGAACGAATAAATAAATCGATCGAATTGATTATTACCGGTACTCCCACCGTGGTCTTTGGTAATATAACTAACGTTGTCCAAACTGAAGGCATGATTCTTGTTGCTGAAGTCAAGTTGCAAGTCGTTGTAACTGTCATTGTCATCTACGGGCACGCTCATTTGAAGCACCTGCGTCTCATATTCCTTCAAATTGGGCTCGACGTAGACGGGATCGTAACGAGGTACAACATACATCCGTTGCATTCGCTCCTTGTATGCCTTATACCTGTATGATTTCATTTCATTCCTTTATATTTGTCTATATATATATATATATATATATATACGTTTATGTAAGAGTTTTAACGCGACGCAACGCTCCATTCCCGTCTATTCGTTCCGGAAACTTTAATTAGACTTAATGGTTCTAATAAAGGGAACAACGAATTTGTACGAGAAATGTGCCCAGTCGGATAGTACTTTAGAAAAAAAATACCATCATGAATATTCACATCGATAGTGGAATGAGAAAAAAATTCGTTTACGTACGAAATGAAACGACCAAACGCATTTATGAAAATGTTATGCATTACGATTATGTCATTCCTAAATTCGCATTTTCGTTTGTTTGGTAACAAAAAAATGTAGGTCGATCGAATAACAATAACACATATGCAAGTCGTTCGATTGATCGTTTATACGTGGCAGCGAACGACTATGTGGTCGAATAAAAAAGTGTAGAAAAAAATGACGCGAGTAAAGGAAGAAAATAAAGAATGAAAAATACCTGGACCAAGATACGCAGATGTAGATTATTCCGGCGATTCCAAGTATGAGGATGACGCAGGCTATGATGATCAGAGCATATGGGAATACTTCTCCGCTGAACGCCACAGCTGTTTGCGTGCGAACGGGCTCCGCGTACATTACTGGTGCGTGTATGTCGATTGCGTTAGCGCGTACCAACGTCGAAACGTCAAACGTGATGTTCGATACCGCAGTTCTTTCGACGATCGACCTGCAAAAAATAGAACGGCGCAAATAAATGCAATGCACGCTTCTATCGCGTCTGGCGTACCTACACGAGCGATAAGTATTCAAGGTCTACTGGAATTTACAAACCGGGCGGCGTACCTGCTGTTCGTAATTATACGTAGACTTGAGAAATTACTGCTCTTATCGGAGAATGACTTTACGATCCTTCTCAGAGTAATGCGAGTTACGAGATCGTGTAGGATATTACGTTCAAAAACAATATATGTCGTTCTTAAGATATTTTTCAATATCTAGGAATCATTTCGTCGCTACGAGATTCTAAATTTCGTTCGAGAAAAGATATATATCTATATATATAAAGGATTACCTCTGGATTCTAGAGCTATTGCGATCCAATATCAGTTCAGTATCGGGATCGATAGCGTAAAACCAAACGTCCGAGTCTTGGGGATAAGTTTCGACCGTTCCATTCTTCGTGCGAACCTTCCTAACGGCGATCCTATCGATACCGACCAAGAGTTCACTCTTTTCCTCGATGATGTTCGCTATTCTCCTGGCATCCTTCTGAAGTACCTCAGGTGCCGCATCCTGAACTACCAGGATCAATAGATTTTCTTCGCCTATTAAATTAACTATCACCGGGGCAACAATCGAGTTGAAGTTTATCGTCGAGTTTGGATTGTCACGTACGTTCACGTCGAATTTAAAGGGTAACTCGGAAGGATCGACGTTGTCAAAGGTCGCGGTAGTTCGTATTATTCCAGAGAAAGCATCCATCGCGAAATAATCAGAGCCACGTCCCTCGAGAATCTTATACTCCAATTTTCCGTATTTCCCGTTGTCCTTGTCGTGTGCTTTTACTTGTATAACACTCGATCCGAACTGTGCATTCCGTGGTATCGCAGCAAAGTAACGAGCCCTTCTCAGTTTGTAATCGTCCTCGGGAAAGATAAATTCCGGCTTGTTGTCGTTCACGTCTATGACTTGAATCTTTACCTGTTACCGAAGAGAAAATCATATATATATATATATATATATATATATATATATATATATATGATTTTGTAGATCCGATCGATCGGCCAGCCTCGATCGATCGGATATACTAAAATAGAAAAAATCTTTTACCATGGTTGTGTTGCGACCAGAGTTCAATAAACCGGACAACGACTCTAGCCTGATCTTGATCTGATAAAATTCGGTTGTCTCATAGTCGAGAGCAGCCTTTTTCAATTTAAGAGCACAATTGCGTTCCTCGGTGACATTTGCCTCGAACAAATCGTTCTCATTTCCGCTGTAAATCTCACATTTCAAGGGCGTCGAATCATGAGCGTGACTGTTGATGATCGTAATTATCTTTATCAACGTCCCGTCGGCAGCATCTTCCGGTACCTCGACGTTGTACGAATTCTCTGCAAAGCCCAAGCCGACCTCTGGCGGCACGGTAGCGACGTGTCGAACAAAAATCGGGACTGTTGTCACGGATGACAATCGAGGTTCGCCCATGTCGTATGCTCGTACGTCCACCTGTTAGAAGGTAAATAAAGAAAATTCCAGGATGATCCTTCCGTTTGTTCCCAGATAGTTCGTCTCATAGGATACCTGATATTCGGAGTCAGTTTCTTTTCGAAGATCATCTCGTATTCTAATCACTCCGGTATCAGGATCGATGACAAAGTATTTGCTGGCTATACCACGACCTATAATCTCGTATCGCACCTAAAGGAGGATATCGAAATTAAGGTTTACACGATTGGCTAACTCTCTAACGCGCTCTTCCGTTAATTTAATTACCTGATTTCCGGGTGCCGTGCCGTCAGAATCTGCGGCGACGAGATTGATAACCGTCGTTCCTATAGGTGAGTCGTCATCCAGTGTAATGGGTCGAGGTACCATGGTAAAGATCGGTGGTATATCGTTAACGTCCTATCAAGCCGTTAAACGTCGAGCATAAATTCTTACCTCTAATATTAATGCTTTTAAAATTACTTATAATATATGCATATCTGTATGCACTTTACCCATATAAGCGCATTTCAAAGGCATCTTTTTTTTTTTTTTCAGTCTAAAGGCTACGTCGATCGATACCTGGACATTGACGACGACCCTCGTGGTAGAACCAGGGAGATCGCTCGTGTTCTCGACCGTCCCGATGATAAGAATATGTTGGCTCTCTCTTTCATAGTCAAGACCACGAGTGGTTTTTATCACTCCATTCTTCGGGTCTATGGCAAAGAGTTCGATGTCGCCTTGCTTGATCGTATATGTGATTTGCTTCTTTGTGTCCGGATCATCGGCCTGAAATTAATCGCGTTAGCCTTAACCCGGAGAAACGTTCTATCCTTATTGAAACGGGTTTCATCTTTTTTCATTTGCCAGATAGGATGAGTTTCTTTCGTTTTTTTTTCATTTATTTACTTATTTTTTGTTTTTGTCACCCATCTTCTTTATTGCCATTTCTTTTTGTCCTCATGAAAAAACTCAATCCGACACTCACCATCACTTGTATCACCATGTAATCCGGGACGTTCTCCTTAACTCGGGCCTCGTAACTACTCTGACGAAATATTGGAACTTCGTCCTCTACGTCTATCACTTTGACGGTAACGGTTGCAGTTGCCAAGCGATAATCAGGTGCTCCGTCTCTCGCGGTTACCACGAATTTATATTCCTAAGAAGGGATATCAATTTTATCGAATTAGAAGTATTAAGAGAATTATTCATTTCGTTCGACAACAAACAGTACCGAAAGATCCGTTCTATGCGTTGGAAAAAGGATTCACTCGGTTGAATCGTACGAGATTAGAGCGATAAAATTTTTCTTTATTGTTCGTAGAATCCGATAAGAGAGAGAGAGAGAGGGGGAGGGGATGAGGAGAGAAACAAGGTATGCGAATAATACACTTCCCACAATATTCTCGCACAATAGCTTTCCGTGTAACGAGCTGAACGAGCTCGCCAGAACTCGATACATGTATTCGTAAAAGTTGTTTCGTTTGTATAGGTCAACGGGATCGGACATCTTCGCAAAGAAACCTTTTCCCGGTCGTCCTTTCTCTCGACGTTCTTGCCAATTTTTTCTTCGAAACTCAAATTCACGATAGAAAATTTAGTATTGAAAGACTTGGAACGTAAAATCGAGCAGGGAAATCGAAAAGGAAAAACGTGAGAGTTTCAAAGATAGAAATAAAAATGATTCTTGAAACTCTTTGAAACCCCTCGCGAGTTATTCCACCCACGAAGTTTATACGTTCACGTTCATATCGTATTTACGTATTTAATTAGGGGACTTTTAATTAGCTCTCGCAAAACTCGAAAGAAAATAAAAGGTATTTCGTAGCTTCGTCGTTATTAACACTTCCTCCAATTAATGTTCTTTCCCTTTTTTTCTTTTTAAAGCTCGAGCTCTTGAAAATTCTAGACTTCAATGTCTGCGCGTATATCAAAATCGTTCCGTTGGTAAGTACTTACGTCATTCTGCTCGTAATCCAAAACGATCTTCGTGAGGACGTCGCCGGTCTCGGGATCGACCGTGAATGGAATATCATCCGGAGCGAAATAAGTGATTTCCGCATTGATACCCTCGTCGGCATCCTCGGCATGTACGCGACCTATCAACTTACGTGCCTCGCCCTCCTTTACAGAAAATTGATATGGCAGCTCGACGAATTCTGGATTTTTGTCATTGATGTCGGTGACCTTGATATTGACCGTAGCCGTACTCGAAAGTCCACCGGTGTCCTCGGCTTTTATCAACTAAATCGACAATAATTATTACGATAACGTCCAATCAAATGATTATACGATTATGGGTAATACGTTTTTCGATAAAAATACTTAAGCTCACCAATTGATAACGAGTCAAATCTTCTCTGTCCAATTTTCTTATGACGGTGATAACGCCGGATTTGTCACCAATCGCAAACTGTCTCAAATCATTTCCCGAAACAATGGAATATGAGACGGGATCGTTTTCCGGATCAACGGCCTATGAAATTATTCGAATTCGCGAGTTAATAATACCCGATTATTTGTGATTCGTTTGATTTTCGAGAGAGGTGAATTATTCGTACGAAAACTTACAGTTATAGTGGCAACCGTAGAATTGATCGAAGCACCCTCGCTAACTTGTACCTCGTATACGGGCTGTTGGAAAATTGGACTCCTCGTATTCGGTCCAGGAATAACATTTACCTCGACGATAGTTTGAGAATATTTGCCACCTTTGTCGGTAGCCTGAACTGTTATGCTGTACTGTTCTCCTGCATTGAGTTTCCTCACGGACTCGATAATACCAGTTTTAGGATCTATTTTGAACTTGTGCAGTCCATTGTTTGACACGTGATAAATACTATACGTTATCTCGGCGTTCTCACCCTCGTCGTTGTCCGTCGCCTCTACCTATATTTATGTTTTCTTTCAATTAACCAGACAAGAAACTTGGCTTGGGGTTTGGGACGAAATCGAGGAAGAGAAAATTACTGCGGGATTTGAACGTAAAGTTAAAATACCTTTGTCACTTGGCGTCTCGTCTCACCGGCCTGGACCGAAATCGGTGCTGTCATTGGAAGATGAGGCGCGTTATCGTTAACGTCGTTCAACGTCACGACGAAAGAAAGCGGCGCCGATGCGGCCAAGCCCGTTTTCTCTCTGGCTACTACCTGAAATCGGAAACGGCCAGGATTCGGTGGGTCCCGATCGAGATTTTCCTCGTTAACGATCAGGACGCCAGACGGATCGATCGAAAAGTAACTCGTTGTTAGTTCGAACGTGTACGCTGGTTTTGGATCGTCGATACCCT
Source organism: Vespa crabro (assembly GCF_910589235.1). Lineage (NCBI taxonomy): Eukaryota > Metazoa > Arthropoda > Insecta > Hymenoptera > Vespidae > Vespa > Vespa crabro. The sequence continues at coordinate 5,215,941 of NC_060968.1, read as the reverse complement.
GCAGACAGATTGAAATAAGTTGAAACTACGATACGTTCGAGTATCTATTATTAATTATCTCTAATAGTAGAAATTCAAATACATTTCAATACATATATTCTCTCTTTTGACATCGTCCGACGATATTAACCTCTCCCTTTGAATTCGCGGCACGAACAACATTATAGCGCGTTACACTGACACGCAGATAGTCCGTGTTCTGCATTTCTAGACACACAGGTCCTATATATTATCGAGAATATCGTGGGCAGAACAAAAGGGGCATTGGGAATGAAAATGGTCGAGTTATTCGGCCGGTTGGTCGGCTATAATAACTTTCTTGAAAATGTGTCCATTAGTTTCTACTTCGAACGAGAGAACATAGAAGATATTCAAGGTAGGGCTAACTAAAACTCCGTACCATTTCGTAGACGTAATTTCCGTAAGATTCTAACTATCCAGTTCGTATTTTTCCAACTACTTCTGAAGACCGCCGTTAAGAGGCAAAATAGTCTCCTCTCCTTCCCTCGTTCTCTCGATGTTTGCCACGTAAGAGAACGGGGCTGAAGAACTCGTTAACCCATATGCAAAAGCAAGGAATTTTCGTGAAACTCAAGTTGCAAGCTTCGAGAAACTTTGGCGGTAACATATATCAACGATTTTACGTCAAAGCTTCCGGCACATTAATACACAGTTTTGCACTCGATAAGCTTCCCTTCCGATCGATTATCACGTTGATTAAATAAAGAACGAATTGATTCGTTACATTTGCTCGACCTTTCGCTTTTTCTTCCTTTCTTCTTTTCTTTTTTTTTTTTTTCTTTTTTTTTTCTTTTTTGCTCAACGCTCACGCGCCTTATTCCCGCGAGAAGAATCAAATAATTAGAAAGGAACGTCTTCGCCGGCCGATGAACGTGTCGCTCTAGTTACAAAATAGCTTTTACATCACGACTAAGCTGCATACATATGTATGTACGTACGTAAGTAACGTTCTTCACTCGACAGAGATCGTTCGCAAGAAGATACACACGTTTCATAGTTTTCAGACGAAACAATCGAAATCGGCGTACACGGCTCGGTAAATCGAGGATGATTACTCAAGCGTCGCTTTCGGCTCACTTTCACTTTTTCCTACGATTGTCGTAACGTTTTGCTCGAACTACCGAGTTTTAACGGGTAAATAGTTTCGTTTTCGCCAAACAATGACGAAAATTAAATGCCATGCGTTCACGGCTCGTTGCCCGAGAAACGAGTAAGAGATATTATACAGGAAATTAAAACTTACCAGATCGGCATCGGATACGGTAAGCGTTATTGGCTTGCCATTTTTATCGATGACCTTTGTACCGACCGGCGCATTCTCGTCGACAAAACCCTCGTTGTTCGAAGCTGTGATCACCGGTGGATTGCTGTCGACCGGTTTCACCGTGATTATCAGCTTCGCCGTGGCAGATCGTTTTGCTTCCGACACCTCTACCGCCTGTCGAAGATGATAATCGATTATTAAGGACGACTCGCTACCATGCTCCTTTCTATCCCATTAACGTCGATTAAATTACATCGAATTAATAACAGAGGATCATCGTTCGCTCTCCCGTTACATCGGACGCATTATAATATTCAATTTCGTTATCTCTAACCTTTATTATTATGTCGAACTTTTTAGTGACCGACGTGTCGACAGCCTTGATCTGCTTGACCGCACCTGAATTCGGATTGATCTCGAAGAAATCTCTGTAGTTGGATGGATTTCCACTGAGAAATGAATAATGAATAGGCGCGTTTATGCTGTCCATATCAACTGCCTGTATTTTCTCCGGTGATATGTTCAATATTCCCGACAATACTCCACTCGATACCTGTTGAAAGGCCATTCCATAGAGAGGAGGAATTAGAAAGGACACTAGTGCGCGCTACGATGAATTAAATTAAAAACTTCGAGATAATGGCTAATGATGATTGCAAAGGAGGAGTAAGACAAAAAAAAAAAAAAAAAAAAAAGAAAAACCAAAGAAAAAAAACAAATATATATCGCATCGTTTTTAAACGCCAGTTTGCCTTTCTTCGCAAAATAAATCTCACCTGACAGGATTAAAGAAAATTTTTACACGAATAGATCGTTATCGCTATATACGTACGGATGCCGAGTATTCCGGATTAATGCAGGCGCCATCCAGCAGCATACAACCTTGGTAGATGAAGGATGGATCTTGATCATCGTCGTCTCTGATGTTCACAGTCAAGGTGGTCGTGGATGTGAATCTATCCGATACGTTCAACGCCCTATCCTGTAAAAGCACGGTATAATTTATAATCTTAAAGAATATTATCCTGTATTATTACTTGTTTCCCTTTTGTAAGTTTGGTTGGAACGTATCCTACCGATTTACACCGATTTACATACTTAAAACAACGTAATAGAGTAAACTCGATAAGATAAGGGAGTTTACGGTCTAAACTTGCTCCTAAATCATTAACTTTTTCTACAAAACCGTGCAAGGAGGGAGAAAAAAGAAAGGGTAAAGGAAAGCTCTATTTGGGAAAGGAAAGGAAGAAAATGAATACTAATGTACGAATTCGAGTAGGTATTAACATAATTTAACATACGATTTTCGATGGAAAATATACTCTCTTACGTCCCGTGTATCTACAGGAGGATGCTGTTCAAGCACTTTCTAAAATCTCGTTCGATGGAACAGAAGGCGATCGAAGCGTTGTATCATGTCGTTGGTGAATCGAGCCTCGAGACCGAGGATTAAGATTCTCGTGACCCAGAAAACGAGAGCACCGTTGCTCGCTGGAGTAAAATCTCTCTTCCTGGATCTCTCTCTCTCTCTCTCTCTCATACTCTTTCTCTCATTTTTTTCTCAGCCTGAACCGGGTGTGGCCCGTTTACCGGTAATCTCGATGCAATTTCCTTTTGCTTGCAAAGGAAGAATAAGAGTAAGAATGGGCCGTGTATCTTGGGATTTCAGAAGCTCTGATAAATCAATGAAAATCATACGTTGTAACGTAAGGTTCTTTGCATCTATGTCTATTAAAGGTATTCTTTCAATTTAAATCCCGACTTTAGCATTATTTTTAGCGAAAATAGAAAATTATGAATGATCCAGCTAATATTATGGATTGAATGTAATACATTTCTCTTGACAAAGAAAAACCAAGCGTACTCGGGACTAAGAGTGAGAAAGAGAGAGAGAGAGAGAGAGAAAGACAAATGCGAACTGTTATCCGTTCTATGTATGTTACCTAAGTACATTTAACCGAGCGAGTCGATCGCGAATAAATTTTCTTTGGGACGGTCGAATCGTTCGACCGAATCCTACGTCTTCCTTTCCACGCTTCCGCGAGCTACGATGCGTTCGTTCCTCGACCAGAAACGCGGAATAAGGAAGAAGAGAGCAGAGAGAAAAGCCCTTTCTCTCTTTCAATGTCTAAATGAATAATGTTCCTCGTATAATATTCAAAGGAGCAACACTTGCATCAACCACAAACAGCTTCTGCAGTTTCTACAACGTATATCTTTTTAATTCGATAAAACTCGGCTTCGATCGATCAATTCGATAGCGTATCCTAGAAAATACTCGACGTGCATTCGTACGAGTACGGTAATTTTTTATGAGAAACAAACAAACAAACAAACAGAACGGTTAAGGGAGAAATAGATAAAGATGAGATATCCCATGGAAATAGAGGTTAAACATCGATCGTAGAGAGATGCAATGGCTCTAATATACGCAAAAGCCATTCCAATTGCCAATGGCTATCGGCCTCGATTGCGTTCAGGGAGCTCATTTACCTTCTTCCATTCTATTCCCTTCGCCCTCTCTCATCGTTCCTCTCCATATCTATCGGCTAGCTCCCTTAGGAATAGTTTAATGGCGTCGTTCGACTCGGTCGGCTTCAATTTTTTTCCTTCAGCTGGATATCGATCGCGTCTCCTGGAGCATTCGCAAAGCAGCAACGCCGACTATTGCCGGTATTGCTTTATGGGCGTAATCTCGAGCTTGCAACGCGAAATTGCTTGCAACGCGTCTCGCTACGATGCCGAGCTGTGATCTACCGCACGCCTCTTCGACGTGGTGCGTTCACCTGTGTAATTGTCTGCCGCTTTCGTCTCTCTCTCTCTCTCTCTCTCTCTCTCTCTCTCTCTCTCTCTCTGTAGGATCGTCGATAATAATCCTACGTGGTACGATTATCGATACGGTTAGATCCGTCTTCCCTCTTTTCTCGCTTTTTCATTGAATTCGTTTATTTGCTTTTTCGAGGCCATCGCAAGAATTCAAGCCTACTTAATCGTTCGTGGTCTTGGTGAAGAAGTAACAAAAAGAAGGAGGAAAAAGGAAAAAAGAAAACGCTCTGGAATCGTCGTGTTGGATCGTCGTGTCGAGAGAAGAACGACGTTGCGTGTTCGAGGGCGGTAACCACGGTCTCGTTTTACCGTTAGAATTCTTAAAAGTCTAGGATGCACGGTGGCAATGAGAAAGAATCACGAGTTTCTTGTATAATTAATGGACGACAAGATCATTTCATGATTAATTAACAGATAACATCTATTTGATATCGTTGAATAATGAAAAAAAGAAAGAAAAAGTATTCAAAGCTGTTATTGGAAAATGTGATTTCTAAAACTATTTCTTATCCCCGTAAAATCATTGCATTCGCGATAAGAAACAATTACCGCGCTACATTGCTACTTTCGAGCTATAGAGAAATACTTCATAAAGGTTAAATAAGAGAGAGAACTTTACAGATTCCGTCGATCGCGTGCCACGGGTACAAAGCCACATTCTCTCTATTCACTCACAGTCGAGAACTCGGTAGCGCCGTCGATAGTGCCACCAAAGGCTCCTATTAAAAGCACGAATGCCAGGAACACTTTCACCGGATTAAGGAGTTCCATTGTCGTGGCCGACCACTCGAGCCAACGATATTCCACCTTGGTCGAACTTTATTATCTTTCCCTCCTCTTTTTTGTTTTTCTTATTCTTCTTTTTTTTTTCTTCTTTCCTTCTTTCTTTTTTTTTTTTTTTTTTTTCTTTTTCTTTTAACAGATAGGAGACGAGGATTATACTGCGCCGGACTACATATATTATTATCGATCGTGCGCGAAGCTACGCGGAATGTTTATGCATATGTATGCACCGTATGTTCTTTCTCCAACAAAGATAAAAGAAACACGCTTCGCAAGAAGGAATTCCTTAAAGCGAACTTACCGGAAACAACGCGTCTTCGTGCACACCTTGCACGCGCGTGTCTCCTTTTTCTACGACCAGCTGATAAGATCGTTGCGTCGAATCGCGTTCCATCCGTGTAATTTTATACCTCCTTCTCCTTACTCCTCTCATTCTACCCACACGTCAAGTTACGTGAACGAAAAATTTCGCTAGACGTCGCGCTCGAGCCATTTCCATCTTTCATTGCTTTATTGCCGATCGGAGAGCGCAGAGAGAACTTGGCTTATCCGTTGATCGCCCATCTAATATCGAATCGAGTCGCTCGAACGAGGAAGAAAACGATCGGTAATCATCGTTTCGAGACGGCACGCAATTGAAACCGTGACGACGAAGAAAATCGCATGCTATCGAGTAGATTTCACTCAATGATAGAACTTTCGAACTGTCCAACTACGTTACAAGAAGAAATCATTTTAAATCACGATTCGTTAATTTACGGTGAATCGCTACCGATGAAATATTTCTCGAAATTTTCCTTTTTCTTTTCCCGGACACAGAAATGTCCATAACCAGAGAGAAAGTACGAATCGATTCGTGAGATCCAATAAAGCTATCGAATTGATAAAACATTTAAACACGCTCGTATAAATGCGTATTTCTATGCGCTATCGCGATACCGATTACCGTTCTCTTTTTTCAAAGGAAGCGAAGCGCGTCGAACGTCGAGATTCTCGTTAGATCGTAAGATCGTTCGGGAAACTTAAGCGCGAACACGCGTCCGATCAACGCGTCGACGTTCACACGTTACGCTAGTTTGTTTCCTCTTGTGTTTAAAGATCGACGTACTTCTTGCGTAAGAACGTAGAACGATCGGGATCAAAATCTTGAGAGTTTGATCAGATTCGCGCTCATCGAACGACTTGACGACTTAACGACGACTCAACGACGTTACTTTTGTTCGGATAATATTTTCACACGAATTTTTATCGTTGTCGTTGTCGTGGAATTAGGTGGAATAGTTTTTACCACGGACAGGTTCGCGGTACGAATCAAGAAACGAAATCATCATGGGTTTAGTATGCTAAGGGGGAACTCGCATGAGGAAGGACATGTTAATGGCGAATATGGTGCGAAATCGGAGACTCGTCGAGGTGACTCATCGACTTTGTCCTGTCCCATGCACGGCCCACACGTTCGACCGACCAACGACCATTCATTCTTCTTTCCCTTTTCCTTTTCCATCGCCACCTCCTCATCATTCTCCTTTTATCCTCCTCCTTCACCGTCGTTCTCTCAGTTTGTCGGAGATACCTCTCTCGTAACAATCACCGTTTAACATAGAATTAAGGGAATACTCGGCTTCACGGACGACTGACTCGACCACCACGAGGGACATTGTCTCAGGTTGATTATGAAACGGTAGCCAGTACTCGTTCCGATCGTTAATAAAACATACCGACGATCGCCTCGAGCCTCCACCTGCCGACACAAGACGATTTTGCGCTTTCCAATCGATTCTTTGTGCTCCTTGCGAATCGTTATAAAGGGAACAATTATAGAGTGAAACGAGTCAGTCAAGTGACCACCGTCTTTGTCGCTTTTACGACGACAATAGGAATCGTTATCGACATTGTTTTATAAATAATTCGAGCTGTCACGATACGCTTTTAAATGTTCCGATTGAATCACTTTCAAGTAGAAATACATTTTATGCGTTCCTGCATTTGACTCGATCGCATGACGTTTCAATTAAAATTTCTTGACCACATGAACGAGTCGAATCATTTTCAATGATATCACTCAGACGGCTATAAAGGAAAAAGACAAAGATAATAATAATTTTATCCAACGTATCAAAGAAAATGGATTATTACTACATAACGTGATTATTACTCGTGGTGAAAATCGAAAGGACGAGGAAAGCTTCATCGTATCGGAAGCTATACTATTCTAGATAAAGGGCTACCGTTATACTCGCACTATACGTATCTACCGTGTGTCTGTTTTTCAAGAGTTGAAAGCATACAACTCTGGTAACTACCGGTGGAAGACATTGCCGCTTAGTAAGCGTTATTCTCGATTATTGTCGTCGAATAGCCCTGTCATCGTTCTACACGTCGTATCTAACCTGTCCTCGTTCTCCTGCGACGAGAGAGTCTCTTTCTCTCTCTCTCTCTCTCTCTCTCTCTCTCTCTCTCTCTCTCTCTCTTTCCATACTAGATACTTACGTATAATAGTATATACGAATATATATTACGTATCATCCGTTGATACAGTACGCGTATGTACTCATATATATATATATAGGTAATACTTACAGAAGCCAGAATAGTGACCAAGTAACGTTGCGTTCTCTCAAAGTCAAGAGTACGATTGACGGTAACCTGACCCTGATGAGGCAAATTGATGCTAAAGTATCCATAACCATCCGCGGTTGTGATCCTATTGCGACCGACCCCATCGTTGTTACCAATTCCTGTTCCGTCTCCTGGTGCAATCGAGTATTCAACTATACCGTTCACTCCTGCATCGGCATCGATCGCAACGACGTTCTTAAAGATCGTCGAACCGACTGGCGTCAGCTAAAAGGATAAAGAAAACAAAGAAGAATAATACAAAAAAAAGTTCAAACTTTACTTTTCATCGGTGCGTATCGTGGTATTTGATATCAAAAGGGAGAGAGGGAAAAGGAAGAAGAAGAAGAAGAAGAAATATATCGAGTTTGATTTATAGGGAAAATAGAAAGAGATTATAATTTACGCGGTTTCGGCCGAATAACTCCCGTTATTCGAGCATCGAATTGCCTGTGCTAACGGTCCTTAACTCGAAGCTTTACTATCGGTTCCGCGACGTTGCTTTCGAAGCAACGTATAGATTTTTGCATCGAGGGATATCTTAAACGCATCTTGCGGGCCACTCAGACCGGTACACTCGTTAAAAGATTATGCATCCTTGTCCTTGTGCTCGTAACGAGATAACAGAAAATAAGAGGATCGAGTGGACCGTAGTGGACCGTAACATTGAGATTTAGACAAAATAAAAGGGATAATAACGTTTGAATCCAATAATTGTTAAGATCGAATCTTTCTATTTCGTTATCGTATACTTGATCGGCAATATTCGGGATTTTTCAAATTCTCGAGAAGATCGTTCGGTTTCACGATTCTGGTTTACCAATCCGGTCGATCAAAGTAATTTCTCGGTTAATCGTAGTAATCGTCGAAGCTGACACGCAGAGGTCTAACTGGTAACTCGCTCGCGTCGTTCATAGTTGACGCTTAACGTGAAATAATCGAGCCGTGACCCTCGATTAACAGACCATTATCATTTCCTACGATCTTGCTAATCGAGTCATGCAATTAACTCACACCAACGATTCCTCTTTCTGCTTTATCGCCGAGAAAACCTTTCACCTTGAACTTATATTTCTACGATAGAGAGCTACGCGTTATTACACCTTCCTTTCATCAAAACGTTCATTAAAATGTTCCTAATGTTCTACAGTCCGACTCGACGAATGTTTTTATTCTGTCTGTAACTTATAATTTACCGTCAAATTAGTAAACAAATTAGTAATTTAATATTTGTACGAGATAAAAGAGAAACTCACCTCGGGTACGGTAGTCTCATAAGGCGTATTGATGAATTTAGGTGCGTTATCGTTGATATCTGAAACCCTGACGATAACTGGTATCGTGCGCTTCTTGTTGGTCAGCTTGACGGTGCAGCTCAACTAAAAAAAAAAGAACAGAAAAAAGAAACCCTCACACTAAAGAATAATCGTTAAAATGTAAACGCTACACGACGATCCTAGTAAATTTATTTTCGATATCCTTCGAAGATCAGCACCTCAAAGCCATTGGACGCTACGTTTATGCGATCGTTCGGTTTTAACAACGCGCGATGAAGCAAGCGAAAGCCATAAAGGCTTTCGATTTCCTTCCTCGGATTACCTGGTTCAGTCTTAGTAACGCGGCAAACCTCGTCTGTTGATTGATTACTAATTTAATTTACATTCGATTTTACCATATGTATGTTTAAAAGTTAGATATATATATATATATATATATGTACATATATGTATATATTATACGTCGAAAACTCTTTCGAATTCGTTGTGGTTTTCAGTAATTTGTGTCAACGCGATCTGTCCGCTATCTTTATCGCAGTTTGAAAGCAGTTAAGTGATATTTCATGGTTCGTAGATATCACATTAGGAAAAGGTAGCTCGTAAACTTTCACCAGTCGATACGCCTTAATGCGTACGTCGATTGACAGTTCAGTTCGCCATTTAAATGTAATTTTCTAAATGTAAGGAGCACGCAGGTGTACCTACTCCAATTATTATTAACGAAACATCGGACCTATCTTTAACGTAATATTTAAAAAAAACACTCATACCGTAATGTTCAAATAAATTTCATTAATTTTTTAATGGATAATTATGAGACCGATAAAAGTCTGTGTCAGTTAATTAGAACCTATGAAATACTTTCAGTCGTTTTCTCTTTTCATATAAAAGAAATGGAAAGATCGCGTTCAATCTCGATTCGATCTTGCGGTAATATTTTATTTTTGCACCGAGGAGACACGCAACGAGTCGTAGTCGAATGCAGCTCGTAACTTTCTCGGGTTAAACGCCAAGACAAGTGACAAGCTGTTACGTAACGACAACGTGCAAGACCTTTCGGACCTTATAGGTTACTTTTGACGGGGATCTGGTTCTGCTATTAACGCTTTCCTGTCCCTCTAATATCACCCGACGAGGAAGTTCTCTTTCTCACCTGAAAGACAACGTGCGATAGATTCTCGTCGTCTCTATCCAGAGGTTCTAAAAGCTGAAGTTTCTTCCCGATCAATTTAAAGAGCGGTTGTCTGCCAGGAAAAATCAACTCCAATGTTGTCTCGTTGTAAGGATCGCCAGACACTGGTAACTCTTCCGGCGTTGTCTTCTGATCGATAGCTAAACCGTGAGAAAAAATAAAATAAATATGAAAGTGCTTATCGAGCGAGCTAAGAAACTTTTTCACGATCGCTTCTTTAAATACTTTTTGAAATAACGAAGCTACCTCTTTCATCCCGGAGATCGAGAAGCTTCAGGCAAAGGGTATTACGTGTTTAACGCGGCAACGGCCCAAGAAATAACTTCCTGATGAGTTACCCCTTCTCCAACTCTTTTTATGTCGGATAATTAATGTTATCCGTGCGAACTAGGTGCAATCTCGAGCAATAACTCATTAGTGACGCGTTTCCTAGTGGCATGCATACACGATAGAAAGGAGAAAAAGTGAAAAAGAAGACAAAACTTGATGATTCTTCGTCGTTCCTTTTATTCCCTCCCCTCTTCTCCCCTTGCTCTAATAGAATAAAATAACACCGGGGAAATGTTTAAAAGTTAGAACGAATTAATCCTCAAATATCTTCACTTTGAACGTCAAACATTGTAAATCTCTTTTTTTTTCCTCCCTCCGAGAGATTAGACGAGAAATAGAAATACATAGGGAGACCCACCGTTTCCTCTGCTCTCCTCGATGTCCAGAATAATGTTGGATTGACCGGATTCCACCTCGCACAGACCTGAAATAAATTAAACGACGTGTCAATACGATCTTGACGATAAATCGAGCGTCAACGGGTCATTAATAATTTCACATTATATTTTACTCGATTATGCAAAAAGAAAAAAAAAAGGAAAATAATAAAATTCGTTTCTATTCAATTTGTATTACAAAAAAACAAGCTTATTTTATAGTTTACTTTACTGTATCCCCTGTACGGTAGCCGATAATAAACCAGAGCAATGAAATAGATAATTACGATTAGATCGGAACTACGACTAGTTTTGCCTTGTGATTTAGAGTTCCGTTCTTTCGACAACTATCTCGAAAGAAAGAAAGAGAGAGAGAGAGAGAAAGAAATCATGCAACATTGTTTATTGCGTTCGTGTTTAACGTTAATTCGTCGTTTAAAATCAAGTTTGGCCGGTGGTTTTCGATTTTTAAACTCTTACACGGTTGAGTAGGTAACAAAGTGGGCATTTTTAAGTGGACAAATCCGCTTAGAAGGTGCCGCAAACAAGATGGCTCGACAGATGGGAGAGAAGCCCTTAGCCGGAAAGGTGACTCGGCGGAAGAGCAGAACTTAACTCGCGTTAAGAGTAAAAGATTACGGAAAGCCGGCATTACGTGGTATAGTCTTGAATGGTAGAACGTAAGGCGCCACTTTCAAAGCGGCAGATGTTGCGAAACACTTGTAATGTCACTCGCGTGCACTTGCACGCTTCTTTTTCCTTTCTCTCTCTCTTTTTTGTTTGTTTTCTTTTATCCTTTTCTTCCTCTCCCTTCTTTACTTTTCCCCGTCACTGTTTTCTCCGCCATTTCCTCTTCACGAGCTGAATTTAACGATATGGCAAATTAATCGATTTACGTGCTAACGAGACTTCCCCGAGCATCGATACAGCTATTATCATTAACCACGTTTATCTTAAATCCGTGCCTACGTAAATACACGACGAAACGAATTACTCGATATCCGCGTAAGCCTTTGGGATTTAACCGAATAGGAACATATCGTTTAGATGCCCGATAGGCTTTTCCAAGTTACAACTGTAGAAATAGCCGATAAGAGGGACTACTGTTTCGAATAAAACTTGTAATATTCGGAAGAAGAGGAAGAGGAGGAGAAGGATAGATGTTAGAACGTTATTAATGTGACATGTGATAAATTATATTCTCTGACAATTAATTTCATCTGAGATCTCAAGTGGGAAAACAGAGGACGGAGATTGATAGGGAGAATAAGAGGAAATGGTCTCTTCGAGTTTTCTTCCTTTTAGTTTTCCTTTTTTAGTTTCGGAACGGTGTACGAGAGGAATATTGGCGTGGTATCGATCCGAAGAAAAGTGCGTGTCTTCTTCGGCACGGAAAAAACCGAGAAATCGAATAGCATCTCTCCTCCTCTCGATCGTGCACAACTTTCATAATAATTCACTGTCGAGCTTGCTCCAAAGCCATAAACGCTGCAAACTATAGTATTCTTTTCTTTCGCACTTAAACGGCCGAGAACGAGCGTGTTAAATGAAATAATTCGAGGAGTCTTAACGGTCGTCTTTCAACGAATTATCTCGACACTTTTTATAAGTACGTTTAAGACCAACCCTTCTACACCGTGGTCCACCATTGAAAGAGCCATGAAAATTCATGAACGCGTACGTGCCTGCGACGCTTTTCAACACGGCCGAGAATTTTCTTACTCGTCGTGCAATAAACATCGACGAAGGCGAGATCAAAGCGAGACGTCAACGGAGTGATCGATCCAAGAGCAACGACCTTCCATTCCGAGCACGAAGAAATAAAAAGAAAAAAAAAAAAAAGAAAAAAGAAAAAAGAAAAAGGAAAAATTCCTTCCTGTCTAAAGAATCTTACCTCGACTCTGACGGAATTCAACGAGCCATATACCCTTTGACGTCGGCTAAGCGCGAATTTTTCTTATCGCTTGAGGAAAAACTTGGAGCTTTATCGTTTCTAGCAAAGCCAAGAAGAAGATCGGTTTTCCTTCTCGTAAACGTAACCAAAGGAAACGCGATATGATCATGAACGAGGCGTGAATTTCCTTTTCCCTGAATAGCTTGCGACAGATTTTTTTTATTTTTTGTTTTTTTTTTCCCTTTCCCCCCGCTCCCCCCTCCTTTAATGCACTCCAAGGCAAGTACATACTCTAAGAGAGAAGAAAAGGAAACAGAAAAAGAAGAGAAGCCATTTCCAATAAATAATACCTAAAGAGATAAGATCTTCCTTAATAATAATTCAAAGATGTCGCGACGGTACGGAAGGTGTAGAATGCACCTTACTAAGCATGTTTGTGGCACGCTTGACGCTCACCTCGACAGGGTCATTTGAGGTCTCGCAGAGGGACCTCGACACAAAAGGTAGGATACGTACGTCGTAGCCTGTGTTAGTCGTAACGCAAAAGGATAAAGAAAACGAAGAAGATGCGCGTGCCTCCTGGCTGCGATATTTCTCTAAAAGGTTAACGTATAACTGGCTAATGGCCGACGAAGAAAACCTAAAGAAAAGAGAGAAGATGCAGCTCGATGACATTTGCCTTCACCGTATGCATGGCTTACCTACTTACGTTTGCACGACCATCGTTCGTTTGCATCCAACGTTCGGCCTTTACTCTCTCGCGACTTACTAGGTCGACTATAAACGTTCATACGTTTCGTCTAACTCAACGCTTTATTTTCTTCCTTCCCTTTTTACTTTTTTCAAAGACTTTTCTTAAGTAAACACTGTCATCAACGTCATTACTCGTTTACTTTTTCTTATCTTTATTATCGCTTTAAATCCTAATGCGTAGGGTAAAAGCGTTACGGTTTCACGATACCAGAGTTAACGCGGAAAGAGAGATATTCCCACGGTACCGTGTTTGACCATTTACAGAGACGGAATTACTGCCAAGTTTTGCCGATCGTGATAATCGCGTACACGCTCGGATTTCCGTCTTTTATTTTAAAAATAGACAACGTTTTAGAATTAACCACCGTTCTCTTTACCTATCACGTACTTCTCTTTCGCGTAAATCGCTAATAAATCACCGAGCCATCGGCTCCTTATATCGTAGCCACTTTCTATAATTTACACCGATCTTGTTCAACCCGACTAACGACCTATATTTTCTCTGGCCTACTATAAACTATGACATTTATATACTATTTGAAATCTGTCCAATGTTTTAAGCTTGTATAAAAATGATTGTTTAAATATATACATATATATATATATATACATATATATACCGGCTTTCGATGCGACGTCATGGAAATGAAGGAACACGCAGAACAAACACCAGAGCCAACCGGTTGATGCCTGAAAAAATAAAAAGATATCGATTATTAAACAAAGGATAGAAATAATCCTACGAGAATGATGTCTTTCATAATTCGTACATTATTGAAATATATATAATCCCATTTCTTGATAAGGTTCGAAAATCCATGATCTCTAATGTTTGCAATATCACGAGGTAAGAAGGTAGAGTGGGAGAAGAGAAAATCAACTCAAGATGCATACGAGGAGTAATCTTCCTAGAATGAATGGGGAACGTATTTACTACATGAATCCTGCATGCATATGTGATATGTACAATGTCTGTGTACCTGTATGTATCAAGCTGTGCAGCGCACGCATACACGTAATCCTAATATAAGCTCGTTGAATATGAGATTGGCTGCGGCAAAATTGATGTTACGAATCGCGTGAAAATTGGCACGCTACCTATACGGGTATAGGTTATACGTGTCGTGGCAAAGCATAAAAAAGTATTAAGCTCGATATCGCTAGTAATAATGGCGAGATATATGTCGTAAAAGGTTAATATGAAAAATAAAAAGAGACGGTCTTATGGGATTCGTCATATATTCCAACGAGAGTTATTTTTCGCATTCAGGAAACTGTGGGAAATCGTTCGACGAGATCGGGACGCATTGAAATCATGCCGCGTTAATTAAGAAGCGAATTTATAACACAATGGCTTTACCAGCTATTGTAACTATTGTAGCGCGAACGCGTAAAGCGAATAGTGTGTAACGCGAGATGTTAATTAATATGAAAGCCCATTCACGATATCCATGGAAACCCGGTCATAGAAAGAAAGTTTATTCGTTGCTACATAATATGTGTGAAATTCGTATATACGTTGTATAGATATACGTATGTACAAAAAAGTAACACGGCAAAAAGAATTTTGATCGAGAGAATTTATCCTAATTAAGACGAGACAATTCCTCGGGTAGCCTTCCGTCGTTTATCGCCTCTCTTCGTCGCAATATAAATCTTCGGTTAACTTCTACGGATGCGTCTGACGCGCGTGGGCGAGGAAGCGTCGAGTTATTACCATTTTGCATACCTTCCGTGCAAGTTCAAGCGTATATTCGTTCTTCCTACGGACACGGTGCGCTTCCTCGGACACGTCAGTCGGCCTTTCGAAGAGACTTTGGAACGGGTTCTCGTTAGAGAAAACCAAAAGGACGAACGTCTTACGTCCCACGAAAGTTATCTTTGAGAATGTCTCGGTGTGAGATCTTGCCGGGTATATACTAAAAATTATATACTTTAAACGATTCTTTATTCTCACGACGATCTTTCTTCCCAGATACTCTTGAATCGCACGAAACGGGAGAGAGAGAGAGAGAGAGAGAGAGAGAGAGATATGCAGAACATAGCAGATTCTCTCTTTCTCTCTCACGCTTTAACGACTTGCATCCGCCATGCACTTCCACATGGCGGCTGAATTACCTCACTTTCCGCTATCTACCTTATTAATCGCAAAACTATGGCCGTATCTAAGTCGGAAGTAAATCAGGCAGCTCGCCACGGGACGCGTTGCGAAACGCCGGTGGTCGGATTGCTCTCTTCTGTAAAGAGAAAAGAAGAAAAAAGGATGGAGAAACGGTTTGGCCCGTCCTAGTCCTCGGGACACGGACGGAATTCAAGACGATCGCTATCAAGACGGTGAAGTAGCGTTTCGTTCGCACGATTAAATCTTCTAACGTTCAGGGAGATTCCCATTAGATGGACAGAATATCCATGAGGAAGAGAAAACGATTCGACATTTTTTTTATATTTTAATCCCTCGGCTAAATTTAATTGTCTCTCGATATAAACTTTCTAAATTTCCTTCTTTTCAATTTGACCAATAGAAACGGAAATAGAAGCACATCGGCAATTACGAAACGATCATATTAAAGAATCCAACGTGTGATACGTTTTACGAGCCGATCGTAAAAATTTAATTTACTGGAAAAGCGAAGTAAATGAATTTAACTCGATGAGAGAGTACGCACGTTTTCGATGATACTTCCGACGTGCCTGTGTTGCACCGTGTAACTAAGTACGTTTGTATGTCTACTACTAGAAAAGGCGTGCACCTGCCCTTTGCTCGTACCCCTTTCCTCCTTGTCTCTCCTTCTTATAATTCTCCTTCTTTCTCCTCTTCTGCTTCGTGTACGTCCACCGTGAGAAACGAGCCTCGTGGTCGTGCAAGCTCGCCTCGCGAGGGTTCCTGAATTAAAACCCAGAAGGAACGAACTTGTATTTATCGTACGACATGGATTACTACGCACGAAAGCTTCCATGTACCTTCTTATCCGAGAAGAGTAGTACGTACGAGTCTTTCATCAACGACAACGTCTTTTTCTTTCCGTTTATTTCACGATCGGTTGGGTGTACCAACTATCGCCGAAGGCACGCGTTTCAAATAATTTACAAACCAAACGTATTCATTACGATTTATTCCGAACAAGGAAGAAAAAAATAACGAAAAGAGAGAAATGTGATTACCGGTCGATTGTAACGATCTTATCGAACACTTGCACTTCATAGACAACTTTAATCCTTCCTCTCGACTCATCTTGTAACAAGAAAAGCAAGGAAGAACGCGAAAGTAGAGAAGTCGACGAGAGGAAGTTACCCGAGATTATTTATCGCTCATTATAATGCGGGTGGGTAGTATCTCGCAAAACGGTCCCGACACTTCGGAGGAATCGGCAGCGCGCGCGCTGCAGATCGAGATGCCGATAAGATCCTACTCACCGCCTACGATTTATTAAGTTCTGCCTTTTCTCTCCGTTCCCTTTTTCTCTTCTCTACTCTTTCGAGAAGAAATAAGGAATACGAAGAAACGGAGAAAACGAATCTTACGATTCTTTTTAATATGAGATTTATCGAGAATTAATAATTTAACGATAAATATTACGCGATAAATCGATGGCCATTGATCTAGAAAGGAGGCCGTCGAATTGATCGATCCGCACTTTTTTATTCGTCGACACGCCGTTTATGTAGGTCTCCGATTACTTCATTATCGAAGAAAAATGAACGGCGAATTTAATTCACGCATCGTCGAAACATTCTCCCGTCTTCCTTCTCATTTTATGGTTCACGTTAGCTCTCTCTCTCTCTCTCTCTCTTTATCGCACGCACGCTTCGGAATTACGCAAGCCAATTTATCGGAATTCGCTTAAAGCGAACCCGCGTCTCTTTAACTTTCTCGGCTCTTCGGCACGAACGTGGAATAGCTACGGGCAGGATATAATTGGCCCTCCGCGATTTGCCGTGTCTCTTACGAAATGTAAGCCAGACTCCTTTTTGCCCGAGAATGAAAGAAAAAAAAGAAAAAACATGGAAAAATATATCTTGAGTTTTCGATATACATATACACGATACATAATATAACGATACAATTTTCTCTTCAAGAAGCAATTCTTAAATCTAAAAGAAAGTACTTAGTTACTTCTCTTATGTTATGCAACGACATATCTCGTATACGAGAGGACGAAGAAATGGTCTATCCGCTAGTTCGAACCTCAAAAAGGATCGTCGTAAAGAGACGTCTCAGTCGTAACCGTAAATTTCTCGCTCGTAAATTTCGAAGACGCTGATCTCGCACGCTCGACGTCCAGCGGGGTGTCCTCTAACTCGAGTCAAGTTCGTTAGCAAGTCGAAATGAGCATGACGAGCGGAAGTCACTTTTAGCGTGATAACGGCCGGTTTGCTCGACGTACCGTAGGGAAACATTGCAAAGTGGAGAGAGGTGTGTAGCCGAGTGAAAGAGAAAGACAGAGTGACGGCTAACGTGGCGGGCCTTATGACTGGTTGCTTTATGAGTTCAACTACTGAATCCGAATATGATTTACTGGGCTGCTGAACTGCAACGGTAGCAGTTAGTTTCGTGAGAACCGGTGTTCGGTTCGAAGAAGCGGATCGAATGAATTCTAAACCAATGTTTATGCTCTACAAAGACGTTTAAAACAATATTTTCTTCGGTTTAAGCTTAACAAAAGTATTAAGTATTATAAAATATACGGGGGGGGGGGGATCATTGTCGGGGCAAAAAGAAGGATGGAAATAGATAAGAGAAGGAAAATAAAAGAATAAGCTCGAGAGCGAAACCGATCGATCGGGGAAAGCAAAAAAAAAGAAGAGAGTAGAAAAAAAGAAAACAAAAAATACCATTCGGAATTACCATCGTGGATTATCGAGAAGCCAACCGATCCAAGCCGGACATGATCTTATAGCTCTTAGAGCATTCTCAACAAGAACTCACGCAGAAGAGAAGCGAAAGGGGAAGAGAGAAACAAACCGAGAGCGGACTAACGGATTCGATAGAGAAAACTACGAGAATGTCCTGTCAGGGATAATAATAAACGAGAGAATTTGCCTCTACTTCGTCTTCTTTCCTCTATATTCTTATCCTGCCTCGACAAACGTGACTGGAATCGGTTTTCATCGTATTCTCCCTTTTGCCGTATGCCGCATCTAAGATCCTGTGCCAAAAATGTTATCGATGCGAATATCAAGAATTTTTAAATCTTTCATTCGTCTATTACATTGCAACAGATAAATAACAAATATTCATGGTATAGTTTTTTGCCTCGAATAGAATACGTTTTCCGCTTTGTGCCATCTTATCCGATTCGTTCAGCCCGTTGCAATCCCGTTTCGTTCGTCCATTGCGCTCGACGATCGCTATATTTAGTTCCACCTCTCCGTCACTACTATTTCCTATTCTTTCTACCCTTCGCGAGATTCATCACGGCCGGCGCAGAATGCAGTTTCGCATGGCAACACAGTATTCGAGATACAATAAAGGCCGTGGACGCTTCTCTCTGCGAAATAAGACACGTACCTAGGCTGACGCGTCTGCACGTATATACGTGCGCGTAAAAAGGGAAATACACATTCGTACGACGATTGTTGTACTGGCAGGAGTGCACTTCCGGAGTGGAAGTCGGCTTAAAAACGTTCCAACAAGGAACGTATATGCACGCTATAAGGGCACTTTTGTTCTTATTATTAGCAGTTTTTGCCTACTAAGCCACGGACGGCTCGTCCAAGCCGTGAAATATAATGCAACCCAATTTTCCACGCTATGCGTTTCAAGGGAAAAGAAAGTTTCATCGATTTACGCGATCCTCTCTTCTTTAAACATAGTAATTTACTTACGTCTATACGTATATGTTTACTTATTTACGTACCTACGTAATCTTATATAACATGGCAAGTCAATAAGGAATTAGCTTGATAAAAGTTTTCTCTTAGAGGCGACAGAAAGAAAACAAGAAAGAAAAGTAAATAAATAATACAGAATAGTATACGGAGAATACAAAGTTCAGAGAGTAAGAGGTTGCAGGTGCTTCTTGATTCTAATCTCGAGCGTGACAATGCTCGCGAGCGTAAAAGGACAAAGGGATGATGACTCGGGTCAGGAGAATAGGAGAAGAGCGACAGGGAAAAGAAAAAAACAAAAAAGTATCGAGTGAAAGCACGCTAGCGTCGACGATGGAAGTTCTTTGACTCGATGAGAATTAACTCAAAGATAAACAAATAATATAGAAAACCCATTAGATTTTATCGCAATCGAATTAGCAAAGCGTTCGTAAGACGTCCATTGAGGAATCGTATATGGCGATCAACGAATGTTGGAAGGCCAACGACAGGTGGACAAACGAAAGCGGATTTTACCATTTCTTTCTCACGGTGACCATGGATGTATCTCGACTTACGTATCTCCATGACGACCTCTTTTCATTTTCGTAATACACCTTGTGCGAACAAACGCGAAAGATTACACGTTAAACAGGATCGAAATGTCGAAGCTGTCTTTGATCATCGAAAACATTGCCGTTCGATCATTAAATTCGAATCAACGATGTCTCTCGATCACTATTTAGACTCGTCGATCTTCATTTTCCACCTTCGTTAATATGATCATTCTTTCTAACGATCAAAGAAAATCAAATTTTTCAACTTTTTAATCAAATATGTTAACGTGTCTTCCTTCGGCCATACGTACGCGTGAGCGTTGTAATTTTACTCCGGGTGCGTTCGACTCTCGAACTATGTATCTCCTGTACAAGTATGCACGTTACTTATAAGTATACGTATATGAGCGTGAATGTGTTAGAAAATCGACAATACTCGAGAGTAGACACGTGCAGCACGCACGCACGGACGCACGCACGCACGCACACACTCGCGCACGAGCTTGCAAAGACGAAGAGGGCGAGTTAGTCACGGAACTCGAGGTTATAGAGTCAGTGGGGCAGCTACACACATACGACAACACAGTCTTCTTGCATCGTGCTTGATCTACAACAAGTAGGCGATTGTGTCTTTGCGGAGAACGCGACGCGATTACGGAGAGAATGGTTATGCATATGTAAATGAAAAGAATGCATGTGCGTGAGCGTGTGCCTCCGTTTTTTGCGATAACTAATTCATCCTTTTTAATGTCTCTTTTTTTCTTCCTTTTTCCTTCCTAAAGATCAAACGACAATAATTTTATGTATCATTAGTATAATGTCATTTTAAAGCTCAATGATTTCGCACAAAGTGTATCAACTCTATGTAGTACCTAACTATATGTAATCAATCGAATCTCCGAAATACTGCACTCTTGGTAAATGTGCCGACTGAATAGAGAAAGCCACGTGTCTTATCTCCCAGCATCTTCGCGATCGTGAAAGGTACAACTCTCTCTCTCTCTCTCTCTCTCTCTCTCTCTCTCTCTCTCTCCGTCTCTCTTTAACTTTGGACTTTGGTAGATTGAAATCTAACTAGCATCATTGCAATCTCCTAGCAGAGAATATTCTCTTCCCGTTTTATCCTTGTGGGTCCATTCACCAACGAATTACGTTCGTATCGGTATCACTGTGTGAGTTTCAAGAACATTGAGAGTTTCTCGTAAGGAAGATCATCCCCATAATTCATTTCCCGTGTTCCTTTTCGAGATAGTACTATATTCAAACTCCAACATCTCTGAAAACAGTCCAACGATTTCGTTCACCGTTCTTACTCTATGCGAATCATTCTCAAGTAGTACACACGTACGTGGAAAAATGTAAAATCTACGATGACGGAGAACATTAGACTCGTATAAAAATGAAAACACGTGTTTGCGGTTCTTGGTATGACGTAATACACGAGGATACATTATACTCTTTCTCTCTCTCTCCCTTCCTCTTCCTCCCTCTCTCTTTATCTCCTTCACCGCAGCTCATTTTCGTTTAATGGATAAGATGATGATTATGTATCGAGGAAAGGAGAGAAAGGAAAAACGAGATAGATCATCTTGTTTGCGAATATGTCACGTCTAATGTACACGACGAAATAATCCACTATTCCTGTTCCCCCATTGTTTTTTTTTCTTCTTCTTTTTTTTTTCTAATCCTCGTATTTCTAATACTCACTTTCACATAAATCTACCTAGCACGATCATTACTTATTAATCTTTTTTCACGATCCAATCGTATGACGTTATGTACTATTATTGATGCATTCGATCCAGGTGGCCAAGTTTGATCTCGAGTGATACAAACGATCGTTCTTACGAAAGATCTCACGTGGGTGTTGCTAGATCTATACGCATGGATAATCGACACGACGATTGGTTCTTCTTAAAGTTTTTAATACGAACTTCCTGTCAATGATCGTCTATATTTGTCGAATGGTATGTTAATGTAATTTAATTGATTACTAACTATCTAGGACAATCGAACGTTTCATATAAGGAGAAATATATATATATATATCTAGCATTAAAAACAATGTCTGATACCGTGAAGCAAAATTGTTCTATACATTGTAAATATGGTAGATTACAAGGCTGGATTATAATTAGCCATGGAAGTGGATTAAAAAAATGAAATTAAAAAAGAAAAAAAAAACCAACTAGTTTCCTTTTACATAGTCGAGAGCTTTAAAAGATACGGGATACGTCGATCTACGGTATTTATCTCCTTCCGTTCGAGGTCCCTAGGAATAAAAAAAAAAAAAAAAAAAAAAAAAGGAAAAAGAAAAAACAGAAAAAGATAAAGGAAAAGAGAAGCGCGTCGATTTTCATCCGCAATGGGCACGTTGATTGCGAAAAATTGACTCCCGATGACTTCTTTCAAGTGCACGCTCGGTCTATCAGACGAGCCACGTTTCTAGAACGCCGGTATTTCTCTTAGACTTTATTTATGCGTGCCGCGTTATATGAATGAAAGAAAAATAAGGAGACGCCCGGTTCTCCGCGACCTGTTTCGTACAGGATAAAAATGGTTAAGGCTGAGCTAGCCGGCGTATATAACTGTCGGCATTACTGCCACCATTGCTATCGTTGCTGCCAGGAGGAATACCAGACTTTGTCGTCGTCATCGTCGTCGTCGTCGTCGTCGCCGTCGCCGTCGCCGTCGTCGGCGTTCTCGTCGGCTTTTGGAATTTACATTCAGACTCAAATACGAACAGTAAGAACTAAGTAGAGTGTCGTAATATTCGCGCCATTCTACTATTTGCAGTTACTCTACTTGATTGCAAGTTATTCCATAGTAAGAAGAAAATAGATAACTTAGGTAAATAAAAGGAGAAAAACAGCGTTAAGTTTGGATCCTTTAATGGATCAAACAAACGTTCCAATGATTTTTCTATTTGAGTGAACGATTTGAAGATCGATTAGCCATCATTTTTATTTTCTTGATTCAGATCACGCATACAAATTTTACTTAATGCTTAACGTACAATTTCATTCAATCGTTTCCATTCTCGTTTTCTTAATGACGTATATCTCTCGTCATGTTGCATTCGATGAAATCTATCGAGATTTCGTATCAATCTCCGTTTATTTCTGATTCATATCAGTCCCTCTCTCTCTCTCTCTCTCTATCTCTCTTTCTCTCTCTTTCTCTCTCTCTCTCTCTTTCTGCTTTGGGACTTTCCCTCGCATACCAGCGATCGATCGGAATGTGGAGAACACAACTTGTTTACTATCGAGACAAACAAGATCGATAAGTCGGATCGAAGAAAAAGCTCGTGTACTTTCGAATTGGATGAGAAAAAAGGGAAGGAAAGAGATAAATGATCAAGGTGGAAAAAAATATAATGGACGAGGTAATACTCTTGCATGATTAATAACCTCGGGAAGCAGAACATTGCTGTTCGTGTGAGATTGTACAAAATGTTCGATGATAATATCCGAAATTAAAATGATAAAATTAAAACGAGATCTTTTTTATCTATATAATGTAGAATAAAAAAAAATGCAACGTCACGTATTTGTAATATTCGTCTTTTTAATAGTCAGAGCCGTGTGAAAAATCGATAAAAATATTCCTAGGTACGCAAGAATGCGTCGACGAGAAAGGTCCTAGATATTCGGGTGTTAACGATGAAAAATTAAGAGCGAATCATTCTCTTACTTGCTTAACCCACGCGATGCTAATCACGCGTGGGCCGTCACGCATTGAATGTGTTCAGCTCGTGCGGTTGCACTCCACGACGTTGCTCGTGGAACACACCTGTTCTCCACTGTCGTACTTCGAGCAACGATCTCTTCGCCCACTATTCGCAATGGAAAGCCTTCGAGTTAGTACGGAATAGCCAACCATCTATCGTTTTCCTGTCGATGATTTTGAAAAAATTTACAAGCTTAATTTCGTTCGAAAATGAAAATTGCGAAAGGCGATTAAGTGTTTTCACTTTGTTCAGATGCAACTTTACGTTCCAATTAATCAGACACGCGATCCCCGTACAATTATTCAACGCGAGACTCCTGCGTTCGTTAACATTCAAACGTAAGACACCTGTGAGTATTTTCAGATACGCTTGGCACGTGAGATACCTTAGAAATCTGTCACAACAAAAATTTCTACTTCTAGTTATTGCCTGCACCTTGTTTTCTAAGATAAGGGACAATGAATAGAATGACACAATTAGAATAAATTAACGATGTAAATCTGTTCCTATATAACAGATATATTTCTTCTCTCTTTCTTTCTTTTTCTTTTCTTTTTTCCCCCTTCCTTTTTCTCGTGGTTCGATCTCTTTACGACCTATAGATCGACGCTGTGAATATACCTTCGTTGAGGATTTATGCACTGCCACGATTCGCCAAGAAATGGGTACACCTTATATCTGTATTGTTTATGTCGCTCCACTATCGTAAATAATTGTAACGAAGCGTACACACAATTCGCTTAAGCGCAACATTTGCTTTCCTACCAATGCGACCCTTATATATATATATATATATATATATATATATACATGTCTTTTTATCGTTCTGCCTCTCCGTTTCTCCTTTATCGATTCGATTCTCTGCTTCTTTTTCCGCCTTATCTCGCTTTTAAAACATGACCTTTCCTATCGTGGCCCATTAAAATGGAAGAGAGAGAAAATATATTCAAACTACTTAAAGAATGAAATTGGAATTATTTAGTACACGTTAATACATATACCTAAAGGAAAAATATAAGTCACCGTAGACAGACCGATGTGTATAGCTGACGTTTTCGTGCATACGTATACTTACTCAAACGGAAGATACTCTTTTGATCCTGGATACGCCAGTCGGCAATTAAAGGAAATGGAACGCTCGTTGGATACTCCTTGAACGATAAAATAGTGTCACGAGTCAAGCTTTTAAATGCTTGTCTCAGCAGTAAGCAATTAATGAAGAGTATTTGTAAATTGTGTGCATGTGTGCATTTTGCTCGTTAAAAGTAGATTTAGTGACGCGTTGTCACACGTTAACGTTCCTAATAATTTATGGTACGGATCTAGAATTCTTCTTTTTTCTTCTGATAAAATATGTAATATAAAAATTATTTAACAACTTCCTGCCTTGTCGACGTTCAGTAAAATCAACTGCAAGTGTTAAATCTTTTTTCTTCTTTTTTCTTCTTTTCTTTCTTCTTTTTCTTCCTTCTTTTCTTTTTTTTTTTTCTTTTTTGATAAGACACATTCCGTCTAAAATTCGTCTAAAAAAATAAAAAAAAAAAAAAAGAAAAAGGAAAAAAGGAAACAACGATCGTACGATTTTACATTAAGGTTAAACCCGTCGGACGACTTTATATCGGTGAACATTTTATAAGCAGAAATTTTTATTTTGTCGTTGGAACATCGTAAAATATTAGATTGAATTTATCTGGACATTGTGCGAGCGCTTTTGCGATACTATCGAGAGAAAGGAACGAGCTGCTTCTTTCTGCTGGAAGCATAAAGAGACACATCGACAAACATAGGAAGGAGAAGAGGAAGGATCTACGGTGGTTCTTTGTTCGACACGTAACACCGGTCCAAAGACTCATGCAAATGAATACTCTCTCTCTCTCTCTCTCTCTCTCTCTTTTTCTTTCTCTCCTTCTTCGTTTTTCTTCTTGCTTCTTGCATAGGAGATCTCAAAGAGTCGTAAACGTTCGGTTTCAGTACTCGAAACGAGCGGATTCATCGAGAGGGTTGAGTACCAGCCAAGAGAATGCCTCGAGAGATTTTCGAGAGTACCGTTGTTGGCTGCTCCTCGAGAGGAGAACGAATCGAGAAAGCATCAACGAAGTAGCTAATAGATAGGATCCCATGGGTATCCTATGATTGATTTTTATCAACACCCTTTCACGATTATTTGTCGTTTAATTTTCATATCAATTTTCATGTTAATTTTTTCCTTCGCTTTTAACGTAACGACAAGAGGTAACTACGTTTGCCCAAGTTTTTATCATCTAGTTATCAAATTTAAATTCAGAATGGTACTTCCCATGCGATAATAACGATTACATTTGGAACAACTACCGCCCATCGGGTCTCCATCCTTATCTTGGAAAGTGCGCGGTTTATTCTGGGCAAGTATCCCAAACCTTTCTAGGACTAGCAACTTTTTCGTTAATGGCTATAAGAAACTACTTTATTGCTACTCGTATGTATGAATGACGCTATTCGTTATTTTATTATTCTCTTTTATGAATCTCGCCTGAAATCGGCTTCCCTCTTCTCTTCTCTCTTTTCCTTTTTTTTTTCTTCTTCTTCTTCTTCTCTTATTTTTTTCTTTTCCCGTTCGATAACTTCCCATTCCTATTCGGTAACGTTAACGCTTTTATAAAGTTCACCAACTGCGAGTAGAATTTGATCTTATAGGGAACGTTTTATTCACGCATTCCTTTGAAACTTTGGCCGTTTACAAAATGAAGCTTTTGTACTTTTAAAAATCTCGGAATCATCAAAACTTTTCTTTTGGACATAGAGTTAAATTTTTCATATCGGTCCGAATGAATTTCTTGTTTTGTTATTTCAAAAAATAAGTTTGTCCTTCTTTTCTACGATGCGAAAAGCGATTATTTTAATAAATTCAAGGAGATTGAGAAATCATTAGATACTTATCTAAATAAAATCCTATCTTCCTTTTGCAACCGAGTCAGTGAAATCTCAAAGAAGACGATCACGTTCGTGGCGGAATTTCTAAATGATTCTAACACCATTCTAACACCAACTGAACGAGGAATACGCGCTGATTTACAACACTGCCACGACATAGAGCTCGAAGGTGAACGTGAACGAAATTGCAGGTGCGAGCATTGCTGGGGCCGTCGACTCGAGGTTTCCTCTCTCTCTCTCTCTCTCTCTCTCTCTCCCCTCTCTCTCTCTGTTTCCCTTTTCTCACTCTTTCCGCCTCATCCTTATCCTCCTTGATAAAGAATGCACTTCGAGATCCTGTAGTGCACGATCGAGGATACCGTACTTTATGGCTCGAGCTATAACGCGTCTTAGGATTAACCTTTACACATTCCTATTTCTTTTTTATGCAAAAAGAGAGAATAATGTATTTGCTTTACAAATACATCTTTTATATAATGTACACATGTTATAGCCTATGTACGACTCATGACAAAAAGATTTTTATTTGATCTCCGTAAAAAATACGAATAGAGTGAAAGAGAGAGAGAGAGAGTTGACTGAAATTCTTGCGCATTCAAGTCTTAGCTGACGATCGACGGTTTCGTATTTGCATTGAATACAATAACTTATCAAACTCGAAAAACGCGACTGTCTTTCGACGTATCTTGATTAATAACAAGGAAACTTCGTCGGCTGGCGATCGTCTCAATGTTCTATTCCCATGCCATGAAAGAATTCGATAAATAATAGTACGGCATGTAAAAATAAACGAAGTCAATGATCTTTATGGATTTACAAAAGAACATATCCAAAGATCCAAAAATCCATTGAAACGTAAAACGATCTATATAATTATTTCCTTTTGAAATAAAAAAAGAAAAAAAAAAAAAAAAAGAAAGAAAAGAAAAAAAATTTACTACCAAATTAAAATTCATCAAACACGCGTTACCTGTCTCATAATCCAACACATTTGAATTCGTTCTAACTATCTGTTTTTACTAATTGTACGTATCTACAATATTTGAAATTAGCTAATGGAAATTACGAGAGTCACTTGATAAGTGGATCTCCTTCTCTATATAAAAAGACGAAAATCCCGAGATTATCGATTATCTTCGTTAAATACGAGCTTGGTACCAGCTCAAATTAAGAATTATTAAAAGTATGATATGCAATCTTTGCATAGTTCTCAAACGAGACGAGTATATCGACCGACATGTATACGATTTACTGTTAGTACCGGTCCTTTGACAATCTTCGCTCGACTTAATTACACGTTCGACTATCTCTCCTTCCCCGTGTACACGAACTTATCTATTTGTATTCATATATTTCGACGTATACAAATATCTATAAAATAAGACGAAGTCGATAATTCCACAGGTAGACCGAGGGCTTCACTGCGTAAGATAATTACTAATTAACTACGTATAAGAACCCATCGTTGTAGGGCATAATGAGTACAAGCCTCATAGCACTTGTAATCGTAAATAATAAGAAAATAGTGTATACGCATTCAACGAAAAAGAAACGAATGATACTCCTCGAACTGGCCCATTAAGAAAAGAACAAAATTCACGATAATTTCTATCGATCCATTCGGTTAATATCTTCTTTCCTTCTATATCTTTCTCTTCTCTCTCTCTCTCTCTCTCTCTCTCTCTCTCTCTCTCTCTCTCTCTCTCTCGAGCGAGGGCGAGGCTTCGAATTATCCACGGATAATGTCTGGCCGATTGGTCCGGAGCAAATGTTCTCATATCCTTTCACTTTCTTTCCTCGATAGGAAGGCCAAGGGAGAAGCAACGAATTATCGAACTACATGGGGGCAAATGCAATAATATGCGGATTATTCTCTATCTTTTTTTTCTCTTCTTTTTTTCTTTTTATTAATTTTTATAATCAACTTTTATAGCGGCCATTTGCGTTCAGGCGCAAATCGATACATCAAAAATTCTTTTTCCTTTTTTAAGAGTCCTCTTAAACGTTTAAACCGTATTGATTCGTTTTAATAAATTTCTCAGTCTACTCTTTTCTCCTTTTTCTTTTTTTTTTTTTTGTTTGTCGCAAATACATTTCGCTCTGGTTAACCCCACGGAAATATGTAATTTCGTTTAATTAACGTTAGCGATCGTTCAAAGAGATAACTTACGAAAAGCCAAGTTGGCTGACCTATAAACGTTCTTTCATCTCTCACGATACCATTTCGGGCTAATTACGTGTCACATGTCAGTTAGATATATCCGATAAGTGAGCTTCTTTTCGTTCTATTCTACGAATTGGATATGTACAGTTTGAAAAACTTTCACTCGAGAGAATACGACATGAGAAAAATATATCACACGATATCATTAATCGTTCCTCGATACGTTAATTATCGCCACAGAGATCATTAATGTTCACCACTTGAATGATTTTATTTAACGCATTTATTGAATTTCTTCGTTGGCGTTTACAGCATCCCGATCGTGAGTCATAAAAAGAAAATAAAATCTTGTATTACTAGGAAGCTCCGTAACGATCCAACAATTATACGCTCGTACGATTTAGAAAAAGAAATAAGAAAGTAGTCTAATAAACTTTTTTTTTTTTTTTAAGAGAAGTACATGAGGTACAACGAAACGATAGATCTATGATTCTCACCAATCGTTAGACACCGGAACGTCTACCTTGCTAGCTCGCTAATGACAATGGTAGGTACCTGCTACCAAGCTAGCTAAAGTAAACGTGCGGATCTATCGATAGAGTGGTACCTCTCGATCCCTTCTACCAGAGAACTCGTGCGCGCGCACATCTTCCTCTAGTAGATACTCTTAGTACGGAAACCGGATTCGCTCTATGCGCGTTCTGCTAATGAGAAATCTACCCTGTTCTCTTCCTTTTTCTTCCTCTTCTTCTTCTTCTTCTTCTTCGTCTTACTGATCGCCCTTTACAAGGTGTCTTCCACGCACGCGGCGTGCCTCGAGAGTCTGCCACTCGGCATGAAGAACATAATTTAAGAAAGAAGAACTATCGCCTATCTCACAGGACTTGCCAACACGCGAAATCCTGGAAACTTGTTCCTTCGTAAATGTCGAGATCACGAACATCTTGGAATAGTTTCAAAGAGAAAGAGAAAGAGTCAGATAGTTATTACGCCAGTTGATAAACTAGCGTTCTGATCGCTCTAGTACAAAGAGGCAATGTTAGCAAATCGAAAGTCCAAGTCGATAGACTTGAATGCATTGCTCCTCGATTCTTAATCTATATCTACAAAGAGAATTGCATTGTCCCTTGTAATTCTCGCGAAATTACTCCTCTGACCTGGATTCGCGGTTTGCGTTTAAAT
This sequence comes from Vespa crabro, assembly GCF_910589235.1. Classification (NCBI taxonomy): domain Eukaryota; kingdom Metazoa; phylum Arthropoda; class Insecta; order Hymenoptera; family Vespidae; genus Vespa; species Vespa crabro. The sequence goes on along the minus strand of NC_060968.1, from coordinate 5,186,257 downwards.
CGTGATGAAAGCCGACACAATGAGACCACAGTGCTGATTCGAGCTTTACACCCGAGCCATCGCACAAAGCATACCAACAGTTTTCGGTCCATCTCGAGATAATGCAAATTCGATTGACACGACAACGTGGATACTTACACACGCGACAACACGCGAGTGAAATAGAATTACGGAGATTGCGTGATCTTCGTCAAAGAAACGCGATACGAAAAGAAAACAGTCGAGATTCGTGCGACGAACGTCTGCAAAAAAGAAAAAAAAGAAAAGAAAAGAAAAGAAAATAGAAAGAGAGAAAAGAAGAAAAAAAAAGAGAAAAGAAAAAGAAAGAAGATTAACGGTTGGATATGGCGTCAAGAAGGATCGTCTGCATTCGCAGGTGCAGAAAGATGCCGTTGCAGTTTGCCATTCTTCGATTACGTTCCGCTTAAATCAGAGTAATTATCCTCATCTAGCTCGGAGTTCCTAGCTTACTGTATCGGTAATTTGCGCGATCAAAAGGCAACCATAGCCGAGGATAACGAGCGTGGAAGGTAAGAGCGTATTTTCAGAAGAGGTTTAAGCATTCCTATCTGTCGGAGGATCGGTGCTGTTCGATAACACGCCGATAATTCAGGACAAACAACGCGAACAATACGTATTAGTCGTGCAAACAGGAGTAAACTCTGCTCGCAGCATGCCTACTACATAGCTACGAACTACGAACCTTTCCTCTTTTCTCTTATATACCAGCGAGAGAACGCGATCGAGATCCTATCTCACCTCGCCTGGAACTATCTTTCGATATCGATTCTTAATAGCTTTTCCATTGGCGAGAATCAAACGATCGAAAAGACCGACCGTGAAATTATTGCTTCCGAAGGAACGAGGCCATCGTTCATAACGCGATTCCATTTTTCCTCGTACAATAAACAAAAACAAAAACAAAAAATAACGAAGAAAAAAGAAAAAGACAAATTTTGTCTAATCTTTTTATATCCACAAAGTTCTATGAGAACTTCCTAAAGTAACGTTCATGTTCAGTTTATAAATGAAAATGATGTGATAAAAATTTGCGGTGTCGACGTAAGAGGATACCATTCTAGCTGGAAGACTTGACGGTACCAAGAAAAAAGAGACGGAAGATTCGCTCGAGTGACTCGACAATGGTGTATCCCAAGAAACGATACGCAAACCGGGCATCCTGGTTCGTTTCTGCGGCCAAGTAAGAACGAGACGCGATGTTAAAAGAAAATAACAGAACCGAGAAGAAAAAGTAAGAAATTAAAGAAGAAGAAGAAGAAGAGAAGGAAGAGGATCCGCAGAAGAGAAACGAAATCTGCCTACGGTTTTCTCGTCTCGTCTCTAACCACCAACCGCGTCGGCAAAGTCGATCCTTGCGGTACAATGAAATGAGCAACAAAAGCTACTTCCCCTCAGGCTTTAAAAAAGTTTCATTACGTAGACGCACGATATTTCCAGCGTCCCGCTCTGCCAATGATAATAAAGACGTATTTCAAGTGTATATATATATATATACATATACATATATATATATGTATATTACGTTCGACGTGCAAAATCAATTTCAAAAAAATTTCTCTTCATTTTCGCATCAACGATGAGTGAAATTAATTTATCTTATTAAAATCCCAATACTCTCGACGGACCTGGAAGCTGTGTCGACAAAAAATAAATCGTTTCGATTTCGTTCTCAATCGAGAAAGTGGAATTTGATGTGTGATTCATAAGACTTCTTTATCGCTGTAATATGTAACCAAGAAAAGAGAGAGAGAGAGAGAGAGAGAGAGAGAAACTCGCAACGGGAGTTGTCAGACGTAATTTTACGTTAGCAAGAAAATTGATGTTTTCACGTCGGGCTGATACCTTTCTCCTTTACAAAACACGCTTGGTGTCCTATTATTTAGACTTACTTTCAATCGAAAACAACACGCTTTACGCTAAGTAAAGGATACGGGATTAGAACAATCTCACTTTTTAGTCGTTATGCCTGAACGAAAGGGAAAAAAAGAAGAAAAGAAGAAAAGATAGAACGGATTCGTACGAGAGAGTTAGAATATTTTTCACGAGCAACAACAAAGGTAAGTACAACTTCGTTGGAATCGATAAATTAACTATTCGATCTTCGTAACGCCTCTAGTGGATCCACGAAATCCCGTTAAACGTTCGAACTTGCTTGTGATTTAAAATTCCTTGTGATTATGTTACCGTACGCTCGTACGTATCAACGTGTGTACCGACATACGTAAAATATCTTTCTATATAAGACACATTGTACATAGAAACGTATAAGCGTTTACGTATGTATTATATACCGCAATGTGCGTCGTGCATAATGAAGGAACGAGCAGGTCCGAACGGCGAGGTGGATGGCCGTTACATCATTTATCTCGCGGAAATCGTAGACTCGCATCAAAATAAATAACGCTTTGCCTGTATATTCTCTCCCTTTCTACAAGAACGCGTTGTGTCCATGGATATCGTACCCTCGCTCTCGGCTAATGAATCTTCTTAGTAAAAAGGTTCTGATTTTATGACGTTCCCTTCGATTGCCTTTCCAAGTGTATCCATATGCGTTCGTTGAGTTGTATCTCATACGCGCTCGTGCGTACCCGCTGAGAGATAAGCGTTTCCTTGCTCTCCCTGCGTCGGATTAGCACATCAATGTAATCCAATTTGACGTGAATGCTTCTTTACGTGCTTATGAAAGAGAGAAAAGACGTGGGATGGTAAAGAGAAATTCTTTAATGCCCGTACGTGCTAAAGCAAGAAAGTGAATGAGTATAAGGCAACCGCGATTACGCGGACCTATCTTCACCGATCCAACTAACGATATTTATAAGATATCGCTGATGGAAAACCAGTGGAGAAAATACAGGCTACTTTGCAAACGATCCTTGGGCGTGGTAGCTAACGTTCCAGATGAGATCTAAAAGATCCACGGGTTGGTTCCAGTCACGGCATCGCCTAAAGAACTTACCTGAAACAAAACGAGAAATATTTGTCACGTAGGATGCCGCGTATCAATCTGTAATATCGATTGAAAATATAACGACAGGAAAGATAAAAGGAAAACCATATGAATGATGATTTAATTTAATGCTTTAAGAAAAAATTAAAAGACAAAAATTAAATGAAAAATTAAATGAAAAATTAAACGATATTGTCGAAGTTCTTGCTCTAGAAAGGAAATTTTAAAGGAGCGCGCCTTGCTCGTAGCGCGACCGACCGAAACGGCTGAACCGTTCGTAACTGTTCGTAATCGTTCGTACGGTTTTCCTATCACCGTGTCTCACGTGCACGATCAGACGGCGCACGATCGTAAGCTTCGACGAGTTTCTTCGCATCTATTGAGGTCTAAAGTCCATTCGAAATACCCTAGCAATGTCTACACTCCGATAAGCAGAAAGGAGAATACATTCTTACGAGGTAGGTCCATGTTGTATCGTTCTCGTCTACGTCGCTAGCATCATTCGTTTCGGATCTTCTGCGCGTGTCCGACTCAATATATCGATGCGCCTGCTAGCCTAACGTAGATGGCAAGCATGCGCTTGCGTGATCAAAGTCCCTAGAAAATAGGCGGGCTTTTACGAATTCGATTTACTCCGACTTCATTTGCAGATACAATTTCGAAAGGGCATATTAAATCGAAATGTTAATCGTGCTTTCGAGGTCGTGACGCCTCGTCAAGTTTTATCCTTCGCGTTACTACGACTTTCGATCGCATCGACTTCTCGCTAACCTTGACATTTCTAGAAGGCACAATCTCCCTCTCTCTTTTATCACGTTTATTTTCAAAAGGCTAACTATTTTATTCGAATGAAAGAAGAAACTTGTTGGGATCGTCGAGAATTTTGTATGAAATATATCCGACAAAATTAAAGCCTAGTAGGGTAATGCATAGTACGCGTACGGGGACTAGTGAACCAGATTGCAGGTGCATGTATCTCTTATCTCGGCCATGGTGAAGTCCGTTAAGAGGAGCGTGGAAATACCATTACCTTATGGAAATACGATCGTGCTGTTTTCGAAATTTTCAGTCGTGAGCCGATAAAACTGAGCGAGAAACGCAGGAGGATGCATATTTCCTTGAAATACCTGATTCCTTAAAAGGATCTTCCAAAGGAATGATAGCCAAAAGGCCAAGAAACGTCCTAAAGGCGTTTCTTCTTCCTAAGACGACGGATAACCGAAGGGGAATATTTTTTCAAAGGGACAAACCACTCGCCTCTGAGGTACGAATCCTTTATCTATAGTCATTTGGAATATCGTACATAGGCATCGGATAATCAACTATTATTATTGACGCGAATAATCGAATGCTACAACACGGATTCGTAACTGGATTGGTATTTTTCTTTCGCGCATACTCCAACCTGAAATCTCATAGAAAAGATAGTTATGAGGACGATACCCTCCTGAACGAGTAGATCCCTGGTTCTCCTACGCTCCGTTATGCTCGACCAAGCATCGTGCCAACGAGAATAACGTTGCCAAGGTGTGAAAAAGAAATGGCTAATGTAACGGAGCAAACGATAGTATCTCTTACCAGTGAACGAATTCATCTTTACCATGATGTTACGTAACGACGAAGGAGAAACAAAGATCTGTTACATTTCCTATCAACTTTTTAGGTACTAACGAATTATCTTCTTCAAACGAAGGAGCCACCATGGACCTCGTACTTTGTCAAATACGCCGACGTTGTCAACGATCAGAGGGGCATGTCCCACTTCAATTGGTCAGTAGCTCATAGCAATTATCACGTATTAAGGACAGGCTGTTTTCCTTACATCAAGTATCACTGTACAAGACGACCAAGGCAGGACCTTAGTACCGACGACAAATTCTTCAAGGCGATCAAGATACTTAACCTTGGTAAGCAGAACTTGTACTTACAGTATACATATATATATATATATATATATACGCATGCACCCTATATCGCGTTTGACATACCCGTGCACGATTCCAAAGGGAAAATATACTCGAAGGAACAGCCTAGAAGCAGTTTAGAAGCTTTTCCAGTTTCTTGCGAACCAGTTCCTCCTCCTCAGCCCTTCCCTCTTCCCTTTTCCCTTCTCGTCTCTTCTCTTCTCTTCTCTTCTCTTATCGTTTATTTTCTTACCGGTTGTCATTCTTCTCGTTCGATTCAGGTATCCCTACTCTGATGTACGGATTAGCTGCAACGTTTCTGATACGACATCGAGAAATCGTAAAAACACGTCGAGGTGACGTTACGATTTATTTTTTACTACCTGAGGACAAAGGCTCTCTCTATTGACCGACTTTATCTGGTTAGATACGTTTGCTTATAAAATTATTAAAATAATTTCCTCTTTAAATCGATTCGCATTGATAATGATTTTATCATCTTTATAAACTTAATGAAAATAAAATTCTTTTCCAATTAACATTCGAACGAGAATGTTTGAATAATGATCCAAACGATTGAAATTCGCTAAAGCAATTACCGATCACGATTCGATCGGCTGGTTAGCAAGGTCCATGCGTTAGGGACAAGTTACAAGACATCGAGGGTGTGCCAATAATGTAAATCCTATTAATACTGCCCGAGGTGAGTGCGTACGAGGAACGAAGTGCAAACTTACAAAGTTATCATTAACATAGCTTTCTAATTAGCTACTCGTGTTCGCCATCGAACGACGGTGTCTATCGTTATCGTAATAAAAGAGATTTCTCATTTCCGAACGTTGACATTTCCATGTGAAAGATTAACGAGCGAACGCCTTCGATAGCGATGCACAATAATCTGTATTAATTATATACGACGTTAAGTAACGGATGATTGGCTTGTTTTACTTATAATGTATGGAGATAAGCAAAGGAATAGACACGCTTATGAAAGCGTGTGGGTCGTATGAATACTCTGGAAAATAAACACCCACGCTTTTCGTATGAACTCGGTAATGGCTAGTACACGTTGCAAGATTGAACGCCATTTATCGAAAAATCTAGAATGTCTGTTTTCTATTCTTCCTCTTTTTTTTTGTTGTTGTTTTTTCTTTTTTTTCCTTTTGTTTTTTTTGTTTTTTTTTTTTTGCAAATACGTCATACGACGACTTCCTCGTCAGGAAAGAACAGAGAAATATTAATTAACGTATGGCTTTCGCTCGTCTGACATCGAGTCCCTCGACGAGACAGAGACTTTCTCCGGACTCGTCGTCTCTTTCATAATGTCTTTTCATTTTTTGGGATAAGTATCCTCCGACCTTTCTGAGATAGTCATCGGGAAGTTACTTTTACTCGAGTCTTGCATGTCGGCATTGCGTCGTTCGATGTATAAAAAAAAAAAAAAAAAAAAAAAAAAAGAGAAAAAGAACTCACAGAAAAGGAAACAAAAAAGTATATAAATCATTCGATAGAATTGAAGAACAACTTTGGCTCGATTTTATATTGAAATCTTTCTCTCTGTGGATAATCGTGAGAAGTACTAATTAATATTCCAACGTCGTGCCGTTGAATACATAGCGGTACACCTATTGAAATTCAAATTCATTTCGAAGCTAATTAAACTCATCGTGATCTTATTTGCGAGCAACTTTTTCCGGTGTTTATTCGACAAAGAAAAATATCCTCTTGAGATAACCATGCTAATCTCGATCATTGTCATAAAAAATGTCTAAGAGGGAAGCATTTCGTTGGAACATCGCGTGCACCAAACGTCGATACTCGTGCACCTAACGTCTACGTGTCGATAGAGAGAAAGAGAGAGAGAAAGGGTGCGATAAAACGAGAAAAAGAGATGGAGAGAAAGGACGAGCTGAGCAACGAAGCGCGTCACGCGCAATTAATTTCACACGAGCTCCACGAACGCTCCATTTGCATGTCCGATTAGCCGTAGCGTTGAATTAGAGATTCTATCTGACCGTGATCAGGGCCTATTACAACATTAAATACTTTGATAGATCTCGGATTGTCGGATTTTGCGTTTGATCGTTCCTAAAAAAAAAAAAAAAAAAAAAAAAAAGAAAAAGAGAAAAAAGAAAAAAAAAGAAGAAAAAGAATGTAAGAAAATGTACAAATCAGGAAACATCAAAATGTCCGACATAATAATCCCTTGAAGAGAACGTTCTCGCTTTGTCGCGTCGTATTTTATCTCTCATAGGGATAGCCCGAAAACATTCTGCTGACGAGGGAGCCAAGCAAAGCAAGCTGATTTCCAGTTACCGTCTCTTATCTTCCTGGCATCGAAAGCGAGAATAATTATTGTACCGTCGGACGCAAAAATCAATGGCCGAAGACTTGGATGCACTCGAATAATTGCACTTTCCCCGAGGTAAGCCGTGATTCATATAGAAATTAGTCAGGCAATCCTTCTCGAGATCGGATCTTCTCTACGCTACCGATAGATAGCTTTATCTGGCAATCGTCGAATCGTTGCCACCTCGAGAATGCAAATCGAGTATTGATTTATCATTTTGAAATGCAAAAATGAAGACGATCTATGGCAGATGTATTTTTGAATTTTATTGTCTCTCTCTCCCTCTTTCTCTCTCTCTCTCTCTCTCTCTCTCTCTCTCTATTCTCGACGAATCGAAACGAACGCAAGTTAATAAAGACGATAAATAATCCATGCAATACACGTCCCGTTACTCGTATGTGTAGACGTATTATCGTCTATGACTGTAGGATGTTAGTACGAGTAATTGCCGACTGCCACGTCGCATCTTGCGTTAACAGTATGGGGAAACTTATTATACGTCGGTTAATTAAGAAGAGTCGATTGCGTGGGCTCCCTCGATTATACTTTTACTTCTCGACTATTTTTTTTAATATCAATTGTAACCAGACATATTTGGGATTGTGCTTTTCAACGATTTTGTGTTATCTCTCTTGATGATTCATTATGCAATAGAATTATTCAGCGAGTATCTTTGAAGACATTGAAACGTATAAGAGAATCGAGTAAGTCGTCGAGTTACAAAGCAAAGTCTCCCTTTTCACTTGTCTCATAAACAACGATATACCTTGGCCGTTCGTGATACTGCCTATCGTGTAATCTCGGTACCATCCATTCTCTTTTATTTCCCAGTACAATGGTACACATCCGCGTGGCACTCGAACTAGGAAATAATGGCATCGTTCAGACGCGCAAAATTTTAATATTACCGGCAGATGCAACAACGAAGAAATATGCAAGCAAATAGGTTTGTCCGCGTAAACCTTTCGTCGCGAATAGGAAAGTATTGTTAAATATTATTAACGGGGATCTAGGTAATATCTAAAAAGGATCATATCGGACGTATAAACAATTCGTTTGTCTCCGTGATAAAAGAGGAAAGAGGAAAAAGGAAGAAAGAGAGGAGGAGGAGGAGGAGGAGTCGACGTTGTTTGCCAGGGGCAGCGTCCCATTATCCTGAAACTCTGAATGTTTCGTATCTTAATCTTGAAGGAAGAAGAGGCTCGCACTCGAGCCGACGTAGTAATTCACGGTAGACGTGTGTGCACGCGAACAGAACGGGGTCCTGAGAAAAGCGTTACTTCTCATACTATGTATATATCGTACTAACATCACTACAGTTGCCACGGATAAAAGTAAAATTAAAAAAAAAAAAAGATTTAATCCCAATGTCCATTACGAAGATATCCATTCCATTCAACATTCAACGTTTTCTAATTTCATCTCTTAAGTCTTCGTCTTCGATCGTTCTTCGATTGAAATGGATCAATTCTTGACGTTTAACGTATCGATATTACGTGCTCGTTTCGAAAACTGCTCGTAGACATTTGCACGCGAGCTAACGATACTATAAAAAAGAATTTCACATTCAACGAGCATCGCTGACATCATCGTGTCTGGAATAAATAGTGACGATCAAACAGAGAAAACCTATACGGGACGATATTTGTAGTCTATGTTTTTCGAGTCAGACAAAAGAATCTTTGAAGCAATCGATTTTTCATGATCATAAAAATGTACCCAAGGAAGCAAGAAAAATGTGCTTCACATTTGACCGATTCGTAGGGTCTTATTAACGTTAATGAGAAGACGGCGAGGCTTCGTTAAGACCGTAACGGCTTGTAACCGCAAATCAATTTAGGCTTCCAGAGGGAACTTCAGGAAGGCTGTAATAAAGCTAGGTAAATGAGTTCCACGCGTGTTTCTTGTCGCGAAGTTTACGTGAAAGATCGCGAATGTCGAAAAAGATTATCTCGTTAGTAACACGAACGGAATAATTTCGAGATCTTTTAAACGATCACGCCACCGTAATTTATACCAAGACGAATTGAGACAGCTGGATTTGACACGCGAAAAAAGGGAGAGAGAGAGAGAGAGAGAGATAAAGAGAGGGAAACAAAGTAAAAAGAATATATTTAAAGAAGCGTCACGATAAAAGATCTCAATGTAAAGTGATGAATAAATCAAAGAATGTATTTTTTAATTTACCTTTAGATCCTAGAATGGACTTTATTACTTGGCGTAACATGTCGTACCTACTACGACTGTCATTCGAATCGCGTTTAGTATTCTCGAGCTGATCTCTAGCATACGTTTTGCCACACCCAAACGATCCTCTCGTATTATACGAGAGTGCAAGATACAAAAGATGTCTAAGAAAATAATAGCGAGTACGCGGTCGAACAGAAAAATATGTAAAAGATGAAATTTATTGCAAAAATATTTTCGAAAAACACGAATCCCAGATATACTCGTAAGCTCAAAGTAAAATAAACGATCTTCCCGGGGAGATAAGCGAAGGATTGTTATTTTAATGGCTCCGTCGTCGAAAGAAAGAAAGAAAGAAAGAAAGAAAGAGAAAGGAGCTTTCTTATTTTACGTAATAATAGTAATTTGATAGTCCCAAGACACACGATGCGGATAGTAATTTTTTTCTATGGCTTACGTACACACGATGGTTGAGCATCTGGGTGACCGTGGTAGGAAATACGAAGCCGAGGTCGGATTATAGAGGAGAAGATATACATCTCTTGGACCTTAAGTGCAGGAAGCTACACCTGAACCAGGCACGCTTATGCTCGACTTTAAAAGAGAGTACGTGATTCGTACGTATGATATTCCTCCGAGTATTGAATGGCAAGAAGATGTACGTAATGAAAGATAGAGAAAATAAGAGAGTGAAAAAAATTGGGATGTCTCGTTGGCAGGTGGCAGGTTAAAAAGAGAAAAACGACCTACTACCCACGCTCTTTCGACTGTGGGAATTTCGTGTTCGCGAGTTGTTCGCTTCACGCTTGAGCGTCAGAGCGACTTATACCCTCCGATTCTTCTTCTTCTTCTTCTTCTTCTTCCTCCTTCCCTCCTTCCTTCCTTCCTTCCTTCCTTCCTTCCTTCCTTCCTTCCTTCCTTCTGATCCTTCTTCGTGTCCTGCACCTGGCGCTACCTGCTTCAAGACTTGCTCCTCCTCAGTGGGCACGGTCAGTAACCAACCAATCTTTATGTATACGTACATATACATGACGCATTCTAAAGCGAGAAATAAAAGTTTCGTTCGAGTTTTCTTCCATTCCAATGGGTATTTGCCAAATATGGGTATATTTCGTCTGATCACAATGAAAGGATAAAATATATATTATACATCTATACGCGTTTAAACGTAATACTCGTATAGAGAATTTCTATGGATATGGCTATATATGTAAGAAGAAAATTTTGAGAAGCGTTAAACGATCCTTACCGAACGAGGATCATAAATTTCGATCATTCTGCTCGTTCGATCGACACTTTGTTATATAATAAATCGAATGCAATAGTTCGACGAGAAGCTGGCTGCCATTCCATTCCAAAGAGTTACGATCTAATCCCATCAAATGGCTTACGATCCATCCGTCATTCGAACAGATCTAGATTTACAAGCACGAGATCCACCTGAAAGAGAGTGAGTTCGTTCTAACGGTTTACGTTAAAACATGAGTCACGGATCGGTAGCTTCCGAGAACGCTCCACCTTCTTTCTGGGGGTCTCGTTAGCTGATATTAATGATCGTCGAAGGGCTACGCGTGTTCAATGTCAACGTTACAGCTGGACACGCCGTTAACGGTAATTTCCTGTATAATCTTGTTACTCCAGGAAGCAAAGATCGTTGTTTTTCTTCGATCGTAGACGGTCACCATAGACGGTCACTTACTTGTAAGAAGAGAAAAAAGAAAAAATATGCATGCTCTAGAAATAATCTCAATCATTTTTCAACCTTGAATTCGTGACAATGATCAACGACTCTCTGAGCCACGCGTCGTGCTCAGACTTTAATCATCTTGGCAACGAGTTCGCCTTCGACTTCAAAAGGATTAGATCGCTGACTGTCTTCCACCGAGATACCCTATGAATTCTATCGAAGATGCTGTTAGAAGGAATACGTTGATCTTGGTACGTGTCGACAAACGCGGAGCATCCTTTACCTTTATGTAATCTGCCCGTAAAATGATATATTTCAACATGATGCAAGAACAGCGTAGATATAACTCGAACGATTTACAATACGTTCGTAAACGAAGATCGAGTTTAAAGATTTAACGTACCGTGGTATATGATCGATGTTACCGAAGCTGGAAATAGAAATTTGTTACATTAACGATATATCATTGTCCATCTGTTCGAGAACTCGATTGAAAAATTAATTAATCTAAATGTAATTCAATGTACGTAGAAGAGACGTAAGAAAAGAATGATCTTAGAGGGATCTCGGAAAAATGATCCATCCATTGTGGACGAGCCGAAAGAGTCGAATACTCAGCGTCCTCACGTTCTTCGTGCTAACACGAAAAGAAATTTTCTCGAGTCGAGCCCCCGTCGGGAATCCAAGACGATCCGAGAGCTCCATTGTAATCCGACTGACAAAACGCGAAAAGATTAGCAATTTACATATTTCCAAGCGAGATCCTTGCAAATACGTCTCTACCTATCTACTACTACGTAAAATTGGTAGTCGAGTCCGGTCGTCGATATTTCTTATGAATACAAATTACTATCGCTAAACTCAAGGAAAAGGGCTCGGAGGTGGATCGAGCGTGTAATCGCGGAAACGTGGCTTTGAACACGACTCCTAGTACGCATGCCGTGTCCTCGGCAGACTTCTCTTCCTGTAAGGAAGCGCACAACGGAGCTAGAAAGCAAACCACGAGTTAAGCGTGTAGAACCGGAGGGCACGAGAAAGTTGAACAAGTTTTTCCGGTCTTATGCGTTACTTACTCGTACTTCAATCTCTGATCAATGCCTTTAAGTAGATCGTCGTACGATGAAAATAAAAGTGTTCGTATCTCATGGAGATTAAGACGTCAAGTTGGATATCTTGGAGTGATAATCGATACCTTTCCATCTAGGCGTACGTCTACGGATAAGTCTCTGTCGTTTCGATTACATCTCCCCAAGGAGTTTCATTTTTTCTCTGTTAAAGGGCAAACTTTTAAAACTCGATCCAATTCATTCGAACGTCTGTGGCGTGCAGGAGCAGCTCGACTGGCCTAACCTGAACAGGTGGATGGCAGAGGTCAAACGTAACGTCGAATCGCATACAACGTACCAAGTTGCAGGAAACTAGTCGTAAATCGAGCCGAGTTCGAGTACTTCGCCGTGGGCGCCGATATAACGGTGACGGTCGGGTCGCCTGTGGCCTCCTTTCCGTCCTCCTTCCATTCCTCTCTTCTTCTCTCAGAGACACGCGCGCGCTCATTCTCCGGACTCCTCTTCATCGACTACAAGACGACGATTCGTCTAACTGTACATATTCGTCCGTATTATGCCGGTCTTTTACTTTACTCCGAAGACGGAGTCTTTAATATCTACGTTTACTCGTCAAAATATGTTACTTGTATTACGTGCCTATTATAGATTAGATGTATAAATATACGCGCTTATGAATCATTGTTATATTACATGCCATTGGAAATAATTAGACCCTTTGGCGGTGCAAGTGCGTAAGTTATATCGTCTTCCTACGTCTAATTAACCAACGCATTTTCTTCCTCCTTCTATCAAGATGAAATAATAAAGAGCAAAGATTTTCTAATCATTCAAGTACCCATCGAAATATATTCTCTCTCTCTCTCTCTCTCTCTCTCTCTCTCTCTCTCTCTCTTGGACATTTCTTGATTTAATACGTCGTTGCGATCTTTCAAAAGAGAAATTAAAACGACGGACTCATCGACGGACTCATCGGTTTACGTCAAGATGAAGGATCGCGATTCCAGCGATCGAAACGATTCCGAAAATTTCGATGACGAGTAGAAAAGTATATAAGGCCTTTTAGCTATTTCGAGAACACATTTTTTAAATGTTAGTCTATCCAGGTCGAGTTCGTTCCTTGCGTGTCTTGGAATCACTTGTCAGGAACGCGAGCCCCGAACAAAGTCTGCAATTACAGATTCCCTCAAGTTGAGAAGAATCACCACTTGCTTACGTTCGCCGCGATTCACGCGTGCGACTCGAGGAAACAAACTGGCGTCTTGCATAACGATGACGCTGTGGAAAAATATCGGTATTTACCGTTGCGCAAGTACTTATTCAAAGAAATAAGCGCAAAGAAAAAGAATCCTACTCGTTCGAGGATGAGAGTGGACAAGCGATTAATGTCGACAACGTGGTAGAAAAAAGGAAAAAAAAAGCAAAAGAAAGAAGAAAATAACGGTTCAACCTTACAATTCTTTTCTTCTTTTTTTTTTCTTTTTTCTTTTTCTCTTTTTTTTTTTGGTCGTCGTACAACTTTACAATGTTTACTCATTTTCAAAAAGAACCCATGGGTTTGTAACTTTCGCGTATCGTGCAAAAAAAAAAAAAAAAAAAAAGAACGAACGGTGATGAAAGAGTCGACGAGTGGAAATTTCTCAACTTTGTTCTCGAGCACGAAATTGAAAAATATAAGGGCACGTTTTGCGACGTCGCGGTGCCACAATAAATCTATATTAGAGAAATTAAAAGAAAAGATGCTTGTTTCGAGAGAGGAAAACAACGAGAGTTAAGGATCCGAAAGTTCGATTTTGCAAACTATCTATAAAACACGTCTTATCGAGAAAAAGGATCGAAATTTTCTATCGTTTGTAATCCATTGTTAAGAAGTTATACTCCTTTAAGATCGTCAAAGAAGATTCAGGATCTTCTTTACGTTGATTTAGTCGCGTGTTCTCGTTTCTATTATGAACCCTTATAGTTTATGACTAATAGTTACATTGACAGACGATCAAGCATCGGCTCGCGCTAGTAATTATCGTCGTGCGTTCGCCACCTCGGGACAGTAGGTAGGTTGATAGGAAGGTTGATAGGTAGGTAAGCCAACTATTATACATGAGATATACTCGAAGTCTGGCGAATATCTTAAGACTTAGAAGGTAGACAAACGTTATGCCTTGCTAGAGCGCGTTATCTAGGTATTTAACGATATAATTGTCCGCTTCGTGTCGTGCCGTAGGGTCGAACGCGAAAAACGACGAAAGCATATCGCGAATGTATAGTTAATTAGGTACTCGATCATCGGCCAGTAAACCAACCGATTAACGAGCGGCCATTGATGCGAGAGACCAGCTACGCCGCCCTTTTGCATCGGCAATGACTATCGTAAAACTCTCGTACGTACTACATAGATACGATGTGGCTTCGTTAACCAACTAGATGAGACACGAACCGGTCTCTTATTTTCTAAAGAGCTGAACAAGAAACTTTGTCCTTTCCCTTGTCCTTACCTATTCTTTAACTATCTTTCTCATCCGTCCACATCGAGATTTTCCAATGGTTAATTTTCAAACGGCGATTCTACGATCAGATTACGCGAATCTCGGACGAGTCGAAATTCGAGATCACTGAGAGAAACTTAATAGCGAGACGTATGGAAATTATTCTCGGAAATCTTTTTTTACGATCTTATATAGCCTCCTGGCAAATTTCAAGCCGTTCTAAAACTATAGCGGATTCGAATCTTTCTCCCTTCGTTCGCTTGTTGCGATCGCAATTAGAGTTCCCGATCGGCATATAAGAAAGCCAGCGAAAGAGAGAGAGGGAGGGGGAGAGAGAGAGAGAGAGAGAGAGAGGGAGGGAAAGAGAAAAGGAAACGACAGGACAGTCGTGCCGAGGCACATTGGCCCTCGAGCTATCGTTTGCCTTCACCCGTTCTAAAGTCGAAGCAGAACTCGACTTTTATCGGTCGCCGGTCTACACGCATGACCGAATCGTTTCGTGACTTCTCCGCATAAAGAGATAGTAAGAGAGAAAAGTATCTCTTAGGTTTTACGTAAAACCTAAGATAACATTGTCTTAATAAAGTTGTTGCTACTGTAAAACGATTAAAACCTTTCACTTGACATTATCCTATTTCGTATTATCCTATGGATTACTATCTTATCTTCACAAATCATAATCGTAATATCTCGAATAAACGAATTTTCGTTAACACGTCAAAATATAGTAGATGAATGATCTTGTTTTTTTTTTTTTTTGTCCTTTACTTTGTCATCGAAAGATAATGCGAGTAACGTCAGGACGAATGGAACGCATTAAATTCTACATTAGATTGTAACGTTTCGAGTGGGAGTAATGGCACGGAAAGAGCAAATTGAAAGCAAAGATAGCGCCAGGAGGGAAGCGATATACTGCGAGAATTCTCATAGGGGAGCGCCGAGAGCCTATTCGACGTGTTCCTTGCTCATGAACATCCGATATTTGTGCTCGTGTGTCGACCTAGTGTATCTAAATATAGAGTCCACCTATAGACAGAGAGAAACCTACACGTTTACTTCTCTCTCTCTCTCTCTCTCTCCTTTCTCTTCTTAATATTATTTTATTCATTCTGAGGGACTATCAGGTTCCCTCATGCGCGTCGCGTCGTTCGCTAAAATTTCGTCGATTTAAATTCGACCTCTCTCCAACTTGGAACCGAAATAAATCGCGACTAGTAATGTTCCGCAAGGGGGAAACGTACGACGCACTTTGCACGTTCATCCGTTTTACCTAAGAAGAAATTTAAATCTCGAAATTGATGAGCTAAGGATAAATAGATGGGCTTTAATTTCTCATGCTTACCATGTCGAGTATTTTTTTACGTCCTGTATCGTCGAAGGCTACTGTCTACCGTTGTTGAATAAATCGAGCATGTCTCCTGTCGTTCGTTCTAATCGAAAGAAAAGTAATTCAAAGTTAGCTCCTTGTCGTCTTTGTCCTCGTCTTCGTTTACGCGGAAAATGAAGAATATTACCAGGAACACGTAACAATAACGTAAACACAAGTCGAATGTATGGTGAACGCGTGCGCGCTTATTATGAACGCGCCTGCGTGAGTCCACTCGCGCGCACTGGTTGAGAGAAAACAAAAGGACGAAACACACGGTTCGCGTAAACTGTTCTTTAAGGATAGTAATATAAAAAAAAAAAAAAAAAAAAAAAAAAGAACAAAATGAAAAAGATAAATCCGTTCCACGTTAAAGCGCGTTATGAGCGCGTTATATCCTTTTCGATAACGTTCGTGAGGAACGCGCAAACAACACACGTACACACACAGGCGACATGCACGCACACAAAAAAAGAAAAAAAAACAGACACACTAGGAGAGAAACGTATCTCGTCCGTACAAACTTTCGTCTTTCGCACCCTCTTCGATACTCTTATGCGCGCCAATTTTGGATCTTTCAGGTCCAACTAACAACTAACTAACTACAAACTATATGTTTTCCCCTAACTTCTCGGTAAGAATTATTAAGGCGTTAGAAAGTATCACGTGCGATAGTAAAGGAGCAGGGAGAAGCGGCGGATTTTCAACCTGGCGGACACCGACTGAGCTCTCTCGATCGGCAGGTAGCCGAGTTGGCTCCCCCTCCCTCCTCTCGCCGTCACCTCCACCAGCGGGCGCACCGTTCTCCGTTCCCTTTTCCTTCGACTCGCCGCCGCCGGTTTCTCGCGCGAACTTCCCCTTCCCGCGCCAACCCGTCGTCATTTTCGCGCGTCTGACGTATACTACTCGCGATGCACCAGCGCCCCTCGCAATCTCCTCGCTTCCGCTATGACGTATCTCCCCGATTTTCTCATTCTTTTCAATCTTACTCTTCGTTTCTCTTATTCCGAGAAATATGGAAAAAAAAAAAAAAAAAAAAAAAATATATATATATTTTTAGGATCTAAGGAAAATCATGTAGGAATGATTTTTTTTTCTTTCTCATGACCCCATATTTTGATTCGCATTGAAAGGAACAGCTATATGCCTCTAGAGTATCATCCTCTTTCGGACTTTTCGTACGGGTTAATAACAATAGTTTTTCTTTTTAAAATTTATACTTATATTCTATAACTATTGAGATGGTATGACGGCATACGAGATGTCTTCTTCATCTTCCTCCTCCTGATTCGGATCCTTTTTAGGTATTGTTTCTGGTAGATATTTAGTAAAATCTACTACAAAATATTCCTTTGTCGGTGGACTTAGTAACTGTGTTCTAACATACGAAATAAATCCATACTTATTATGCCTATGTCGATTTGTTATAAATTTTGGAATAAAATTATTTTTTTCAATGTCAAGATACCTTATGATAAAATTGGTATGTTTTTTAGATTTAACGGAATTGACATCATTAATAAGGGCAGCAAAATTTTCTTCCAAATGCTTATTATCCATATTAAGCTAAAACAAATGAAATTATTTTAGAGAAAGATTATAAATTATCCACGTAATTATTGCGCTACACGTTTACCGTTCCTATAGGACACTCGATTAAGCCGTAATGTTTTTCCAGTTTATCGGGTACGGCATCATACTTAACACCCAAAACAAATTTCTTTACTAAACTTTCAAGATCGGGACTCAAAGTACCTGGATAAAGATATAAAAAAGATTTTATCTCAGAGAATCTTATAAGAAATTTAATGTTTCTTACGATATCGACAAAAATTGATATGGAAAACCTGTTTTGGATGTTGGGAATTTCTTTTTCAACAAGCCTCTAATCAATATTAATTCGGCTAAAATATCCGGTTCTGCTAGACAATATTGATAGTCGTTTAAAGACAGATCACCTGCCTAAATGAGAAAGAATTAATGTGTGAAACAATAAATAAAAGTAAAATTTTATAATTAATATCATTGCCTTAATGGACTTTATAAGGTCCCTCCCACCAGCCAAGGTAGCACCTGCTTTCAAAACTTGTTCTATTACTTGCGGTTTTGAAGAAAAGACCATTATATTTCTGGCTTCTCCATGATCAAAATAATGAGGATAATTTACAATTCGACTAAAAGCACTAATAAACTTTCCCTTTTTCTCAATCTAAAACACATACTTAGATATAATTAATGAAATTAATAAAAGTATATCTAATGTTAGTCTATAAGTTATAACATTTCATCGTTTACCTCTAAATTCAATTCAATTTTCACATTGACTTCAGAATTGGGACAATTTAACATAGTGGGATGATGTGCTTCACGATAATTCTGCAGTGCATCTTCTACAGTATATACTTTACATCGATGATAACGTAATATCCATACATTATCCGTTGGAATTGATTTATATTTATCGTAATCCACAGCTTTCTTGAGTATCGGTTTATTTGATTGGCTGGAAAGCGTTATCAAAAGTTTCATATGTCATATCAATTTTATGCGAGAATATCGATAAAAGTGAAATATGTTAGTAAGGAAAAAGTTACATTTGTCTTTCTTTCAGTTTTCGTTCCATAAATCCAAGTTTTTCAATTTTTTCTACTTTCCGTTTAATTTTCTTAGCTTCTCTTCTTGCTCTTGTACCTTTCCTTGCAGCATAATCACGTGTTTGTATAATGAATTGGTTGGTAACTCCTATGTTGCATTTGGTTGTTGTGCAAAGATTATTCAACAATCTTCCTGCATATAACATACATTAAATAATTATGTAAAATTATAAAGAGCACTAGCATGTTGGAATAACATAGACGTCATGACTTTTTGCAATTTTGTTAAAAATTTTATTTTATAATTCATCTCTCGTACGTACTTCTGATTAAGATCACATATCGTAATTTACAATAATATACAATATTGTCACTAAATATTAATAATACGTAAACATAATTAAACGATATGAGAGAGATATATATGCCTCTTCTCATCATAAATTAATTATTTTAATTAACGTAAACTAATTTATTCCATCATATATTAAAACCTTACCTACAAACATAATCGCCATTTTCTATTCCTTCGATTAAGAATGATGAGAACGATCACGTGGCTAATTCTCGGCGATCAAAGCGCTATCTGTCAACGAAATTTCAAAGTTAAAATCAATGACAATTACTTCGTAAAGACTCGACGACGGAAATCATTAACGAACTACTTTGTAAAATTACATTTTTATCTCGCATATCATGCTTCCATTGCATCAATGTGTATTAATTTGTGTAGATTATATTTCTCTCGCGTATAATTATCGAGTGTGTGTGATAGAAATTTGTATATGTATAGTAGAAATAGATAATACATGGAATTTTTTCGAACTTTTTAAAAAGCTTCATTTTTATGTCATAAATTAGCTAAATTTATAAGTCATTAATAAAAGGAGAAGCGATGAACGATCTTAATAGGAATAAGATAAACGATTTTTTTATTCGTTAATCATTAATTCAATTAACCTGATTATTTATCACGATTGAGATAATATCTCCAATTGTAAACGTTAATTGTTAATCGAATGAAATAATGCAATATGCAGTACTTATATAAATAATTGTAAAACAATGGAAAGAATTCAATAATTATCTGTACGAGTAAGAGAGCTACGACGTTTAGTCGTCTGATTTGAACAGATGACTGATTTGCCAGCTGACAAAGTCATCCGAGCTACACACACTTGTTATTGTTTATATCATCGACGACGAATGATTTCGTATTTGAAGTCTATACGTAATAAGATTTTTAAATTCGAAATCGTTATACATATATATTGATATATCTACGTTGTCTCTTAATAGTTGTGCATTTAAATAAATGCGATATTGTTTAAGCAATTAAATGAAATTTTAGAGAAATCCGGATACAAATGTAAGGGCATATGAATATAATAATGAAAATATAATATATTACTAAATTAAGACTCGATAAAGGAATAAAATTAGAACAATTGACCTTAAGAACCGCGCTTATGAGACGGCATTATATTCGAATAAAGATGGCCACCGGAAGTAGACGTCACCAGTGCCAACTGCCAGCCAACTAGGCTTGATCGAGCTGCACTTTTAGCAAGAGGAAAAGCTTTTTTCACTGTCTCCGACGTTCACCCTTTACACTTTTTCACATTGGGTACGTCGAATTGATAGATTTCATAAATCAGCGTTGTACAAACGACTTTCCAATAAATTTATTGTTTCGTTATAAAACAGTGGTGTGTAAGGGATAAAGATCAAGAGTGTGCTGTCTATTATCAGAGGCTTCGTGCATCTGCTCTATCCTATAGTAAATGTTCATCTAAGTTTAGTACTAAAAGACATTTTCTTGATCTTTTTTCTTTAATTTTATAATAATTCATTTCAAGAGGTGCAATTTTTATCTAACACGAGATCACGTCGAGATTTGATCGACTCGAATCTCTTTCTTTATTCAAGGTTGCAACACGTTCAAAAGTCATCTAGCGTCATACTACGTCGATTATGTACACAAAGAATTGACTTATTATCTTCCTTTGTTGCAGTGTCATTCATTATTTAAACCATAGTGTAAGTAGCACCAATTCTCGTATACAAATATGTTTCTGTGGGACTGGTTCTCAGGAGTTTTAAGTTATCTTGGTAAGCGAATTTTAATATAATGTAATATTTTGAAATTGTTATTCCTTCCTTGCGACAATACCTTCATATATGATGTATATTAAATTTTCAGGGCTATGGAAGAAAAGTGGCAAACTTCTGTTTCTTGGTTTAGATAATGCAGGCAAAACTACATTGTTACACATGCTGAAAGATGATCGCCTAGCTCAACATGTGCCTACATTGCATCCAAGTAATTTAATGTTGCAATTATTCATTTCATCCTAATGACAATTGAAAAGCAATTTTTCCTAAATAATTTTTATTATTTTTCAGCATCCGAAGAGCTGTCTATCGGTAACATAAGGTTCACTACTTTTGATTTAGGAGGTCACACTCAAGGTATGTACCTTTTTAATTTGAAAATGTCTAAACAAAAGAAATAATTAACAAATAAATTGTCACATTTTTACAGCACGCAGAGTATGGAAAGATTATTTTCCAGCAGTAGATGCCATAGTATTTCTCGTAGACGCAAGCGATAGATCTAGATTAGCAGAATCAAGGGCCGAGCTTGATGCATTGTTGGGCGATGAGCAACTCAGTACTTGTCCAGTTCTTGTTTTGGGTAATAAAATTGATAAGCCGAATGCAGCATCAGAAGATGAGCTTAGAAATTTCTTTAATCTTTATGGTCAAACAACGGGCAAGGTATAATTATTATTATTATTATTATTATTATTATTCTGACGCACAAGCGTAGGTATTATTTACTTCGACATTGTTATAAAAACAAATTGTTTACTTTTAGGGCAAAATCGCACGTAATGATATACCCGGTCGTCCATTGGAATTATTTATGTGCTCGGTATTAAAAAAGCAAGGTTACGGCGAGGGCTTCCGTTGGCTCGCTCAGTATATCGACTGAATGCACATAATAATCGAAACACTCTGATTCCTAGCAGTTTCAAACTCATTTCCCTTTCCTCTGTTTCATTGTGGATAACGGTATTAAAACGATAGGACATTATCCTTACACGTATTGAACAGTGGAAAAGGAATATGTTTAATACTACAAACTGCAGTAACAGATTCGAGACAGTGCACGTAAAAAAAAAAAAGGAAAAAAGAGAAAAAAAAAAAAAAGACGAATATTCTTGGAAACATAACATAACGAGCAAGCGCGATAGGACTGATTTCTTTGATATGATAATATCGTATGGTGACGTACATTCTTATTTTACGTTTGCAAGCGATTTTTAGTTCCATACAAATTTCTGGAATTTATCATTCTCCAATTAATATTAGATCCACGTACACGCTGATGAACACCAATCTGAACATTTTGATAAATAAATAATAATAAAAATTCTAATCGCAAGTGTTGCCAAATTCCTTTGTTCTATTGCGACAGTATGGTATTTCGATTTTTACTGAAATTATTTTCTACGAATATATAGAAGAATTTTTAAGCAATCGGGCAGCCTCTTATCCTTTATTCTCTTTATCGTGTCTTCATATTATTCTTTAAAGCGCTTTTCTCATACCTATTATCTTTTTCTATTAATTTAATAAAAGACATCCCTCTTATAGTTTTAATCTTATGTTTTAACCAAGAGATATACGCGTTTAAAAAGTCATTTCAAAAGTAAAAAATGTACTTGATACATTTGTCGCGTGCTGTGAATTCTCAACTATAAACGCAAATGCGCAGGATATTATTTAATATTATCTTTGTTTCTTGTCATTGTATATACGTAACACTGCTGTTTCAGAGCTTTTTGGTTGCTATCTCAAATATAGTTAGTTTATATCGAATCGTCAAAATAGTATCATACTTAGGCGTTTAAATATTAATTGTTAATTTTAATCGTTTATAGGTAATGGGAAAACTACCGTATAAAATTTAACGCGATTTCTTGTTAATCAAACGAATTTATCAATATCTTGTAACTCTTTCAGAGTTCAAAATCAAAAGCATTAATATATGGCAAAACATTTTTTATGTATTGGTACTCTACTATAGTTATAAGTACTTATAATGTTTTCGTCTTCATTTTACACAAATAAAGCATATTGTTTATAACATACAGTTCATATCTATATAAACCATTGCTTATTTGTTTACTTATTTTTTTTTTTTTTTCTTTTTTTCGTTTATTTTTCTTTTTTTCTACAAAATATATCTTCAGAGTTGCACATAGTTATAATCGTCAATAATCCTATACCTATCTTCTCGATAATGCACCAAATCATCCAAAAAACGTTTACTACTCTCGTTATGCAACTTCACTAATACCGGAAGGAGTCGAGTTATTCCACCTGTATTTGCCAAGTCATCGTAATATTTACCTTGCTCTGTACCCATCATGTGAAAATGTCTTTTACTCAATCCATTTTGAATACGTCTTTCCAATTCTTCCGACTCTTCTCGTAACATCATTGCTTTCTCAGGAAAGGATTTTTCTCCGTGCCAAAACCGCAAAAGAAATCGTATCTTTTATTGTACGAAAGTTATAACGGGAAAAAATATATTTTTAATCTTTCATTAAGGAATTATTTTACGTACGTGAAATTAATAAAAATGGCATATACCTGCAGATCAAACATGCTAAAGGCGCAAACGTAAAATGGTAATCCGACAATTGCGAGAGTAGGATTTTCTATAGACACAAGATGTTTCCAAAGTGGCGTTACCATATTCGAATCCACGCGAATACCGCATTTTTCCGAAAGAAAAGGAAAACTGTATTTGTATCCTATAATAATGGATATACGTGGAAATGATATTAATGGAGTTATTCGTTTGACGTTTAACATTGATTACCTGTACAATAGAATATAACGTCGACCGTTTCCTTACTGCCGTCTAGAAAAGATGCATCGTGTTCGGTTAACTCTACGACGTCGGATTTCTAACGTTTAAAAAAAGAACAAAGTATTTAATGGATAAATTTTTAATTAAACAGACTGTATGATAGGTCTTAGAAATTATTTAGAAATTACCTGAATCACATTATCGGGAAATATTGTCAGTATCGGCTCCTTTAAATGATGACTTAAAATTACACGTTTTGCACTCGTCGATATTTCAAGAGCTAAGTCCATACCTTTGAAAAAATATAATTAGATACCGATTAACTACATCGTAGAAAAGTTTTATGTTATTTTACCGGAAGGACCTGCACCAAGGACAACGATAGTTTTGTCTTTAAAAATGGCCGGTACTCTGTAATCATGGCTATGCAGTTGATCTCCTTGAAAAACATCCTGACCTTTTAAATTTGGAGTAAAGGGTTCGAAGTAATGACCATTGCAAACCATAATTGCATCGAACGTCTCAGTTTTAACAACGTTCTCCTTCAAATTTCTGACCTTAACTGACCATTTACGATCCTCCGAGGTAGGTTCTACGTATTCAACGTGATGAAGAAACTAAAAAAGTAATTCGACAAATCTCATATAAATATTTTCTTTTTCTGCATTATCAATGGATCAATTTTATATGTACACCACACTCACGCGAATGTATTCTCTCAATTTAAAATGATCGCAATAGGAATTAAGAAACTGAAGTATTTCATTGCGCGTCAAGTAACTCTCTGGTCGATCTGGTATCGGAAAATCAGGAAAACCCATCACTTCTTTCGGTAGATTCGTCCTAAATTATATAAAAATTTCAATCAAGCTGATATATCGATCTTATAATTTTTTTTTTTTTTTTTTTTTTTTTTTTTTTTTTTTTTTTTTTTTTTTTAATTACAATAAAAATGCCAAATCTTTATGATTGTTTTAAATATTACCTTAAACTTTTGTACATGCTGGTATGAATCGGTAAATTGTACCGATCCAAACCAGTTTCTTCTCTATAAACCCAAGTGCCACCGATTTCTTCCGTTTTCTCGTAGCAAACGATTTCATCTTCGTAAGTACCGGAAGTGAAATGTCGAAGAGCCGCTAAACCTGCTGCTCCTGCACCGATCACTGCATATTTCATCTTTCGAACGAGTCTAACTGTTTAAGAATTTCAAATCGTAATACTACATATTGCAATAACTACAAAGAAAATATTAAACTTTCATTAATCACGATCTCTCCTATTTATAAATTAAGATTAAAATTAAGTAATTAAAATTGAGTTACCAATTACAGATAGCTATATCGTTGGTAATCACTCGATTGATCACTTACACTATAGAATATCGAACACAGAACTGATTAGAAATGTGAAAGGTAGATGGATATATATATATATATACATATATATATATATGGGTGTGTAGATGCAGAGATGAAAGGCAAATATTTACCTTTTTCTTAACTTGCACATTACTTACCAGTAGTAAAATAAAGCGCCAAAGAGCAAAGAATGTGTGTATATATATATACAAAATGTTTGTATATATACAAAAGATATTGTTTATAGTATAGTGAAAAGTATAAAAAGATAAAGTTCGAAACTCGAGAAACACTTGATGCACGTATCAAAGTCCAAGACAGAATAAGTAATGGGAGGACGATCTATTAAGAGTCGTCGTACGAGTATATCGTATAAAAACTGATATTGATAACAAGGTCGACGCGTTTACCATAAAAGAGAAAACGGTAGAGCATTTCTGATACAAAAATCAGTAGTAATCGCAATTCTGACCTTCGATCTTCCATATATGTCTAATATTACGTTCGTAATCTTACTGATTTGAATTATGAACTCTTTATAAATTTCTCCTTTCTACTCTACCATTTAAAAAAGTGCAATATCTTTTGGAATTTCGCCTTACAACTTTTATAAAAAAATCACAAAGATTCAACATAGCTTCTTCTCCATCTAATCTATATATATATATATATATATATATATATATAAAGAATAAAAGCGTGCATTTTATTAATACGTTTTAACAATAATTACATTGAGCTAATTTCGTATTATTTTATTCACAAATAAATCTTTTTTACTTTGACAATAAAGTAAGGCTGGATGGTCTTAACCATAGATTGAAATTGTGTTCTACGATAAAAAAATATATAGAAACCACACACGATATCGCATATTCCGAACCATTTTTACGTATCATTATGAATCTGTGTTATTATTTCTTGATAAAAATAAATGCACATTTTGAATTATGTATATTAAACGTACTATCGAATGGAGGATAATGATCATCTTTGTATAAAGCGGTAAGTAGGTATTTTATCTTTTTGAGTAGATTTCGGATTCCCATTTAGCTTTATATTGCATATACAATTGCATAGCCACTCTTGCATCTTCAACTGAATTGTGTTCACCTACTTGTATTTCTATTCCTAGCAATTCCAATGCTAATCTTTTTAAACTAGGAGTATTTGCTTTTGTAATTTGCTTAAAAGGTTTATATCTAGATGTGTCCCTTAAATTTTTCCACGGATGCGATAAGAATAGTACAGCCAAATCATTCTTTAAAGCATGACCAACAAGAATTCGTCCTCTTAATATATCTGCTACTTCTTTTTGTACAATAAAAAATTCTTCTCCATTCTTTAAATGATGCGGATAAATACCACTAACGGCTGTTCTATAGTCTTGCACTTTTTCTCTCGGCTTAACATATTTATCATAAAGGCAATAACCAAATTTATTTACGATAGATACCCTGGCAATCATACTTTCACTCCCATCACCAATTCCAACCATTTCGCAATCCATAGCGACCAATTTCGTTATTTTTTTCTTATTCTCATCCATAGTATGATTCTTATCCTGATTCATTGTATTGCCCTAAAAAAAAGAAAAAAAAAAAAAAACAAATCAAATTATTTTTCAAGATAACAATGAAGTTAATAATTTTATACAAATTTATAATACCGTTTCAAGCAGTGGAACATTATTTGATTTTTTGGATTTTTGACATCTATTTGAAAATTTCTTTGCTGGGTTATTTTTCTTTTTGTCATAACTTGATTCTTCCTTATATACTACATCCTTATATGTCTCCCAATTACAACCAGATTCAGAACGTTTAGTAATCGGTTTTATGCAAGTCCCACTCTCTTCTAGTCTTCTCCCATTAAATTTGTCCCTTTTACATAACGTATCCTGATCTGCCATATTTTGATTCTTTTTTTTCCTTGAATCATCATTAATTAATACAATTAACTATTTAATATAAATACTGTTGAATAATTAACTATCTTGTTTCCCTAACCTACATAAATAGCACGTGTGAAAAAATAAAGAAAAAAAATAAACAAACGAGTACGACAATAGCCTTAATAATTCAAATTAACTGAATAATATATATCTTCCACAAATGTTATTCATAAAAACGTAAAATAAATGAATTTTTATCGAATGAAGGGAACTTATATAATAATTGGACTTGTCCATAAAATAAACATATATTATTCACGTAAATAAAAAGAAATATGTAAAAGTACGATTAAACGATATTTACGTTGACACAAGCTGATTAAAATCCAAATTAGTGAAAATTTTCAGTTTACTGGAACATAGAATAGAAGCTTAAGATATAAGACCTACTCATGACATTATTCTCTTTCACTAGACGACGAAAAATGGCTCTCGAAATTAAAATGGTTCTATGTGATATTAATTATATTAAAATTTATGAATTTTTTTTAATCGCAAGACGTTTTTAAAGTTCCGTATACCTATTCATGAATAACGCATCGATAATTAGAAGAATCACTAGAATAAGTATAAAAGTGATCATGACGTTAAATCACCTCTACGTATCTTTTACCAAAACAGAAATAAAGGTTATATACCTATATATATATATATATATATATAACCATAGAAGAGATGCAACTTAGATTCAACTAGAAAGTCTCATTCGAAAAGAGAGAAAATAAAAATTTAAAACGTTGTTCAATATTTAGACTCTATTATATGCGAATATATAATAACGTTTGGTGCAGTCCTTAAACTTACATAGATTTAAATCAGTATTTGAAATATTTCAACTTTAAATATTATCTACAATGTAATGTGAATACAAAAGACATACCGATATACATATAGAGGTATACAGTTTCACATGTACATTTTAAATCATATAAGATATTTAATAATTATACAATACTATGATATATAAAGGATTTAATGCATTTTATAAACAAATATACGCTTCAATCCCAAGGTTCTAATACTTTTAAGTGACTTAATCTGTCCTGAATGGTTATGCATTTAGAAAACTTTTCGTCTTTTAATTTCCCATATATTTGACCCAAAGTAGGCCTTTCTTTATGACTCATGTGACCAGCAGATTGTTGACTCGTTAAATAGGGATGTCTTAAAATCAACATATTCCTTTCTTCTCTTTCAATGTCATGCCTTAATTTTAACAAATCTTCAAACGTGGGATTCTTTATTTTACGATACTTCCTGTAATAAACAAACAATAAACAATAAATGCATCAAAGTAAAATATTTTTCGTTATGAACATCAATCCATAATAATAAATAAAAATAATGCAACTCACCCTCTGAATCGATAAGGTATTTCTTTCCGCAATAAAAATGTGCCGAGTCTCATAATTACAGCGACAACTTGTCAAAATATAATGAAATCTATTTGAAAATATTTTCTTCTGTAAAAGTAAGGTTATGCATTCATCCGACCTAGTAGGAATTAAAGTTACTATAACCTCGACGACGATGGTGCCACCTCAGAATGACAGCCGAATGACCCTTTCATTCGATAGATACTATCGTTACATATAGAATGATAAACTACAATGAACGAAGAACCAATCATAGCTTCGCGTGTACTACGAATCCTGAGTAACGTAGTTCCATTCAATTGGTCAGATGTACGATGATAATATTCATTCATGGCTATAATATGTCGTTTTATTGGCTGAACTAAATAGGCCAATGAGAACACGATATTGAACGTTACTATCGACATCTCGTGGATGTTATTATAAGCGCCAAGATTTAAATGTCATTTCGTTTAAATCGATTACGCCTCTGTTGTAATCATCGTGCTGCCACGTTGCTATTCGCTTAAAACTAACGCGAGGCCCTATATAAAAGTGTTTTACAACGTTTTTTTTACGTCGGACACGGGTCAAAATCAATCGTGTTATTAAATAATTACGAGCTTGGTTCTTGGGAGTAAAAGTGGAAAAAAAATACAAAATGTTTGATGTCCCATGTCAGGAGAGATTTAAATTTAGCTTTAAAAATGCACCTTGTTGTATCGTAATAGATGGCACAGGTGTCGCGTTGATTGATAAAAAGAGCACAAGTACGTACGGCGCTAGAATCGAGAGAGCAGCTGATCCGCATGAATCGTGCGCTAGAGTTTTGTTCGTGTTAGATCTCGCTGTGTTCGGTAGTGTGCAGTCGTCGGCGTACTTGGCTTGACGTTACTTTGATAAGTGAAAAAGGGCTTTGTCAGA
Organism: Vespa crabro; assembly: GCF_910589235.1. Classification (NCBI taxonomy): domain Eukaryota; kingdom Metazoa; phylum Arthropoda; class Insecta; order Hymenoptera; family Vespidae; genus Vespa; species Vespa crabro. The sequence goes on along the minus strand of NC_060968.1, from coordinate 5,157,172 downwards.
TATAAAAAAGATTATAATTAGTTACTATTCACTCTGTTCTATTCACATACAAGGGGTTTCTTTTTATTACTGGGCGTGAGTGCTCGCTCGCTCGTACGTACGTGTGTGTTGTATTGCGTGTTTGCGGTGTGTATGTGCGCGCGCGCGCGTGCGTGCGTGCGTGCGTGCATGCATGCGTGAGTGAGTGAGTGAGTAAGTGAGTGAATCTGATTCTCGTCGGAAGAAAAAGAAGAACGATAATAACGAGAGGGAGGAGATGGCGAAGTAGGTGGAGGAGAAGGAGGTGGAAAAAAGGGAAGATCGACAAAGAAGAAGAGGGAAAAAGGAGTGAAAGGCCAGGAGTGAATAGGCGCGACGACGGAAGGAGCATCTTCGTCGTGGAAAAACGAGTAAGTGAACGGCTTGCCTTCTTCCAAGTTAGGCGATGACAGCAGTCTCTATCTTTTTTTTTCTTCTTCTATTCCTCTTCTTATACTCTTCGACCGTTCCTTGATGTAGCGAGCGAGCGCGCGCAAAGACGTGCTTGCGCACACGTGTGGAGACAACACGATACTCTTTCCCTCTCTTTTCTATTAATGTCGCACGCACGTACACATTCATGCACGCTCATGCATCTCACGCAACACACACATAGACGCGTGCACGCACACATGCACGCAGCAAACACAGAAAGCTCACGAGAAAGAGGTGACTGACACCTGATGCGTCGATGACCATGCCGCCCTCCCGTATACACAAGTCGCGTGCGCGTTTAACCTCGATTCATGACGTAACGCAAACTACCGCTAATGCTTCTCGGATTCAGAATTCAGCATTAGTATTATTTGCGACTACCTCTCTCTTTCTCTCTCTCTCTCTCTCTATTTTTTCAAATAATAATTATCCTCGATTAAGATATATCCATGTCAACGAGTCTAGTTTATCCGAATTCTTCATGCAATCGTGTTAATCACTTTTTAATTATTCCACGAATGAATATCCGCGAGAATTTTGAGATCGCCAGGCACGCACGCAAGAGCACCGTTTTTCCTCGCCTTTCCTCGCCTAATTTACATGTTTCTTTTTCCCGTTCATAATCTACATAACACGCATGCACGATACATATATTCGTGTCGTTTGCCTTATTCCAAAGGAACGTGCTGGATTGCACAACGTTGCAGTTTCAGTTCGACTCGAAAAATGCAGAAAATCTACATACGTAGATTTAAAGAATTTTGTTTTTCATTTTATTTTCCATTTTTCTTTTTTTTCCTTTTCTTCTTTTTTTTCCTTTTTTTTTTTATTACTTCTCTTTAGTTTTTTCTTCTTTTCCTCATACGAAAGAAAAAGTCGATTCTCGTCAAAAGAGGTATTCGTTCGATCGTTCGAATATCAACCGATCACGTTTGAACGACTCGATAAGCCCTTTTGTTCCTTTAGCCTTCGGGGACACGTGTCATTGTAAATTTGATAAGGACGTCGCGTCGTGTCAAGTACATACATGTTAATCGAAAGCGTCCAATGGTTTCCGATGGACCGTAAGTACAGCCATGCGCGTCCACCGCATGCACGTATGCATGCACGTATGGATCGAATCGATAGAGTCGACGAGTCTTTACCTTCTCTTAGAATTCCATTTCACTTTGCGATTACTCATCCGATCGAGTACGATCGAATCGTTTCGATGCTCGATCGAGAGAATTAGCTCTGATAGAAAATTAACTGAAACGACGGAAAATCGTATCGTAAATGATGGATTACGTATTTTTTTTTTCTTTTTTTTTCTTAAAAAAAAACACTCATATCAATCATTGTGTTTATTCAACAATTTATTTGGATTAAATTACTAAATCGTTCGTACACAAACTCCGTGTCAGTTTAGAACGAACACGCTAATAGGTTCGAAGGCCAATCCAAGCTGATAATTCGAATAAACGAACGTTTATAATACGTATAAAGATATATATATATATATATATATATATATAAATATATACATATATAGTTTAATGTGTGTTGCGTGCGTCTCGTAAATGGATCTCGTCCGAGAGCGTATATCTTTCGTGATATCAAATGATGTAGCCATACTCGTCACGCGACCCATTCTCCACGAATTCGCTACAAAATTACGTTCCACGGCCAACAAACATTCCCACGCTTTTCTATCCAAAGTGATATTTAATGTAGGTTGCGCGTTGGGTATTTTATGATTTGGTTGTTCCAGCGAATTTTTCCGCAGCCATTATTTATGTTGTAATTTAAACGTTGTTTCTCTCAAGGATATAACGTAACGAAAATGAATAGTTAGTTCTTTACTATCATCGAAATCATTCAAGGAAAAAGAAGGAAATTGTTTTCCCTTAGGAAATAGTACTAGATCACGGTGAGGAAATAACAAAGTGTTTAATGAAAATTCCGGTGTCGATCTTATTAAAGGTCTTGTCGTTAACGGGGTAAATCCATCGGTTAAGCCTCGTCTCGTCTCGTCTCTTCCCGCCCTATGTTCTATCTGCTTCTACTCGGTCTTGCTTCTCATCTCGGTTGGTTGCTCTCTAAAGAACGACTTACTCAGCCGCCAAACCGACCTATCTCTCTTTTACTCTCCCACCCTACTATCTTGTTTCCTTTTTTTTCCGGTCCTTATTTTTCCTCTGGGAGCTTAATTCAATTTTACTGGGAAGATCGATAAGCTACCTCGTCGTACTTTTATCAAGACCATGGCTTTTCCACTCTCTAACTAGCTCTCATATATGTATATATATATGTATATATAGTATACGAGAGGAAGTTAGATTCCCAGAAGGGTCATAATTAAATCCCCAAGAAATTGATACTATTGGAGTCTTATCACCATTAGATTTACAATTGGATAGCTGAATCGTATAATTCGAGAGCAATTCGAGTACAAATCGAGGACGCTATCGGTGTTCCCTTTATGAACATAGAGGACAACGAACGGGAACGAACATCGGTCGTCGATATCGAGGAGAATCTCTGTGAGGTCTATGAAAGCTTCTTCTCTAATAATAAACACGATGCGCAGAAATGGGAACGCTCGAGAATGGCGCGCGATTCATGGAAGCGAGCGCATTCGTACTTTAATCAGAAACGAAAGGCAACAATATGTCTGGGTGCCAAGGGAGTAAGTGCTATCGTAAATATCGATCTCTCGGTCCTCTCTTTCCCTCCCCCTTCCTCTCTCCTCCTCCTCCCCCCCCCCTCTCTCTCTCTTTCTTTTTCCGTACCTGCCTGACGACGATACTTTTGTAAATTGGAACGGAAATAGAATCGACGTGTAGTCGAATCAAATTGATTTTACGATCGTTCTGAAATATCTTAGGACGATGTAGCACAACAGCTGTTTTATTGAAAATCGGAATAAATCAGAGATGGGTGGACAAGGTAAATGGGACACGTGACACTTGGATACGTGAAATAAGAGTGACGAAGGAAGAAGAATGGAAGAAAGCAAGGGAGGAACAAAAATGAAAAGAAAAGAAAAAAAGAAAAAAAAGAAAAAGAGAGAAAGAAGAAAGAAAGAAATGAATAAAAAAAATCATAGGAAAAAACGGCGAGTAGGAAGGACGACGTGTCTTGCCCGAGGCTAGAGCAATATGCGCCGATTGTCCTCGTCTCTCGTCGTCGAAAGGGCCAACAAGGGAGATGAGGGAGGAACGATGAACTGGTCCAGGAAAAGAGCGAAGAGCAAAAAGGACGCAGGAGGGGCGTAGCTTTCGCACGAGAAGAGGTCAAAGGTTAGAGACAGACGCGAAATAGAAAGCTCTTTTCCTGAAAGTCATATCGTTGGGAAACGGATACGAACCGGGACGGTGCTTTCACCGTCCTTTGACCTCCTCCTTTGATCCTTTCTCGCCCTTCTTTCTTTACTCTTTCCTTCCTCTGCCTCTCTCTCTCTCTCTCTCTCTCTCTCGTTCTCGCTCGTTCGCTCTTTGTTCTTCCTCGCTAGCGCGTCCCAATTGTTGTTGATCGCGTTTCATGAACCATCGGCCCGCCCATCCATTTACCTTTATCCTCCTATACTCTTCGCTTCTTCTCTATTTTTCTTTCGATTTATCATAAGCTTCTCACATCCGAGCCAGGTATTGGATGACGATGAATTTATGTATTTACTTACTTTAAAAGATCTACAGATTGGCTCCTTCCTTTGTTTTCTTTCTTTTTTGTTTTTCTTTAGTTTCTTTTCTTTTCATTTCTTTTCTTTCTTTTTTTTTTTTTTTTGTATATAGAAAAACTTTCTTCCCACAGGTGCGATGAGCTAGTAAGAGCTATAACAGATAGCAGGAGGGCAGCTGAAGGGCAGCGAGTAGCTGAGCGAAGCTTCTTCGCTTGTGGATAGAGAAGGGAGGGGGCAAGAAAGGGCGGCAGGAAAAGGCGGCATGTCGTTGCTGTCGAGTCGTGCCGGCCGAAAAGGGCCCATTCTCTGCTTCGTAGCGCTGCTCTTCGTTTTCGCTCTCTATCAGCTGGGTATCATTTGTGGCACCGATAAGAACGGACCTGCCGTCACGATGCTAGCGAAAGAGGTGAGAGAGAGAGAGAGAGAGAGAAAGACAGAGAGAGAGAGAGAGAGAGAGACGCAGCGAATCAACCATCGCATATGTTTCTAACGTTTGCTTTCAGAAATACGTCATAGGACCATTCGACCATAAAACCTACACCTACGATCGATACATGCCGCTTATTTTCATCGGAGGCGTGCCGAGATCAGGCACGACCTTGATGCGCGCCATGCTCGATGCGCATCCCGACGTGAGGTGAGTGTAGTCGGTCGTTAGCAATAATTTTCTCTATCGCTTTTCCCTACAAATCTTTCGATGTTCTCCTTCGATCGAATAACTCGATTAAATCGAATAAGTTTATAAAGAATTGATACCGGAATGGATCGGATCGAATTAATTTTCTCTCTTTATTTATTTATTTCCTCGCAAAAAAAGAACAAAAGAAAAAAAAAAAGAATATAGGTTTGAAGGTAAGAATGTAAGTTATTTTTAAGGTGAAACGTGGTATAATAAATGCGTTGTATCCCCTTCTAATTTATTACTACTTCTCCGTCCGACGCCTTGTAAATCGATTTTCGTCTCTAATCGCGCGTATCTAATGCTCGCCAATCAACGACAACGTCCGATAGAGTTTATTCGAATTATTAGGTGCGGTCAAGAGACCAGGGTTATACCGCGGATTCTGCAAATGAAAATGCACTGGTCCAAATCTGAAAGAGAAAATTTGCGATTGACGGAAGCCGGTATCTCCAAGGATGTAAGTATATACCGGTGATATTATACCCGTATAATAATGGATTAAGGTATATATTTAGGACGTTGAGTCGACCAAACGAGATTATCCATGATAATTTTAGTTCATTTACAAGGGGGAGAAATTATTTTCTAGGTAATAGACAGCGCGATAGCGGCGTTTTGCTTGGAGATAATAGCTCGACACGCGGAACCGGCTCCTAGATTATGCAACAAAGATCCTTTAACATTGAAAATGGGTTCCTACATGCTCGAGCTTTTCCCTAATGCCAAATTTATTTTCATGGTACGAGATGGTCGTGCAACCGTTCATTCCATCATCTCGAGAAAGGTAAAGGAATCTCTAGGAATTCCTTCTCATCGATGACCTCGCAACGTTCTCTTTTTCTAGGTCACCATTACGGGCTTCGATCTGACGTCTTACCGTCAATCATTGATTAGATGGAATCACGCTATTTCCGCGATGTACGGGCAATGTCGGGAGGTCGGACCAGAAAGATGTTTAATGGTACCTTACGAACAGTTGGTACTACATCCGAGACAATGGATGAAAAAGATCTTAAACTTTTTGGACGTGCCTTGGAACGAATCGGTGATGCATCACGAGGAATTTATTAACAAACCTGGCGGAGTGCCTCTGAGCAAGTTAGTACCAGTTTCGAAAGAACTAGTTCGTTCTTTTTTTTTTTTTTTTTGTTTTTATGAAATTCCAATAAGATTTGCCAATTCCATTCATCGTTTTACTTTTTTTTTTTTTTTTTTTTTCTTTCGACTATGCAGAGTCGAGAGATCGTCGGATCAGATAATAAAGCCGGTTAATCTAGAAGCATTGACCAAATGGGTGGGCAACATTCCGGAGGATGTTGTCAGGGAAATGCCAGACATTGCACCAATGCTCTCGGTTCTCGGTTATGATCCTTATGCCAATCCACCTGTCTATGGTGCCCCTGACAGTCTAGTTAGCGACAATACCAGACGGTACGTTTACATTGTTTCGATGTTTTATAAATTTATTTAAAAAAAAAATTCGATCCTAAATCCTTTCTCATTCTAGGGTACTCGCTGACGGGGAAGTTTGGGCGGCAAAAGCTCGGCAATTCGATTTACGAGTGAAGCCAATTGGACTGAGTAACGAAGACGATTCTACCAATGGCCCAAATGCGTGACCAAGGATCGAGCAATCTTCTTTAGGAACGCTTTATCCCAATCCGTACGATTTATCGTCATAGTCTAATGGAAATGCAAACGTACACGCAAACGATGCGGCTCGTCCCATTTTCTCTTTCTCTCATTCTATATTTCTATCTTCTTTTTCTCTTCGCAACTCCCGCGCAGTGCGCCTGGAGATGCGCAAACTCGCTAACTAGAGAAAATCGAATACGCGGAATTCATTAAATTCTCGCGACCTCCTTTGAAAAAAAAAAAAAAAAAAAAAATATGAATGACGTTTATCAAGCATTATGGTATCTAATGTTTTGAAATATTTCAACTTTATTTTTTATTATTAATTTTATATATCAATCGTGTTCGAATGGGTCGTATCGTTTAAAAAGTATTAACGATTTGAAGTCCTTCCAATATGGGAATGCAAACTATTTGAGAAAACGAAAAAGTAAGAAAGAAAAATAAGAGAACAAATGTAAGCAATGGTCAATCTCTATTTCTGATAACTATTTCTTCTACTTTATGTGTGACATGTTAAAAATATGAAAAAAGAGCTTTCGTGTCCCCGTCCTGAATCTAACGATATCGATTCTTCGTTTCTTTTATCAATTTCAAAGAGAACATTGATCGGGTTGAAAACTATAAAAGGATTAACGTTAAATATTTTCTTGTACGAATGCGAGCTAAAGAGTACGGCAATGTTTTATATTCTTCGTTTTTCAATTGAACATGATCATTTGCAAAGAGAAATATATGTATATATATATATGTATATATATATGTATATCACACGGACGACTCATTGCAATGTGAACATTAATTTAGTCTTGTTTGGAATGTTAGTGTCCAACAAATTATGCGATTAAATTATTTTAATATTATATACAACTCTAAATTTTCTTTTCCGTCCACCATCCATTCCATTTGCTAATATCTTTATGATTAATAAAGATAGCATTTATTTATCTACGATTATATGAAGAACGATTAGTGAAAGAGGCTGGACATGATAGATATTATATATAACATCATTTTATTAATTTTAAATTAAAATCGGTTATAAATTATGGTGATGAGTTCGAATACTAGGACTAGGACAAATGGTTCTCGCAGCTTTGTTCTGTATATATATATATACTCATTTTTATATTGCATATATGTAGTTGTTGAAGGATGAGCGTTTATCGTCTTAGATATCACACAAACATGCACTCGCTCTCTCAATACGTACTCACTTTCACTCTTTCTCTCTCTCTCTCTCTCTCTCTCTCTCTCTCTCTTTCTCTCTCTCTTTCTTTCAATTCAATGAAATAACAAAAAAATGCTTTCACCAATAAGCGTCTATTATAGAGGGTGACTCATATCGTCTACGATTCATAGATATATTCAATTTCTCCCTTTCTTGAAACCTTTTTTAAAGGCCGGAAAACGAATCGAATCGATCGTACTTCTCTATCGAACGTGACACGCAATATGTCTCAAGTTTTTCGACCACGACGACAAAGCGCGTTGAAAAGAAAATTTCCTTTTTTTTTTTTCGTCTTTTCTTTTTTCTTTTCTTTTTTTTTTTTCAAAGACGGCTCCAGTGCGTAAAGACGATGTAACGTGCATTACTTTATTCGCGATTTACAACATCCGAGACGCGACGAAGCATAGGTATAATAATGGAAAGGAATAGCAAATTTTACGTCGTCGCATTTTCAAAGTTGCCAGCAACTTTTCTTTTCGAAAAAAAACTCGACACTGGAGCTGCATCTTTCCGAAAAATCTATCTTTTTCTCTCTCTCTCTCTCTCTCTCTCTGTGAGTTTCTTTTTACGTCTCCGACTCGAGCGCGTCTCGCTCGAATTCCATTTCAGATGAATCATAAATTCGAAAAGAGATTTGTCTCTTTTTCCTCGCCTATTGGAACTCGCCGAGACTCGTGCGGCTTTATAAAAACGTTATCAAGATAATGGCAGTGCGGTATAGCGGAGAAGATCTCTCAGAGATCGATCGATCGCACGACGGTGCCTCCTCTCAGCGAGATCAAAGAGATCGATCTGGATCAGGCTTGAGGTATCGGCATACACAACTAGCATTTCTCTTTTCTCCCTGTTATTTCATTTCGTTAGTTCAATGTAATTCTTTAGATATATTATCTTTTATCATCGATCATATTTTTATTATGTGGATAATGTATTTATTTAGATGCCCGTTCCATCACGACTCAATACGATTTATATTCGCAAAGATCGCCTTTAGCACTGTCGTGTCCTTTCTTCTAACCCTTTTTTCTCTATTTCCTATCTCTTATTCCTTGGCAATCTTTATATTCGTGAACATGGAGATTCCGGTAAAATGGCTTTAACGCAGAAGCTGTTGCTATTATAAATATGTCTTTATATGTACACGTACACACATACGCACGTACTATTGGCGATTAGGCGAGATTAGTTTGTCTCCTTCATTCTTTTCTGTCTTTGGACGATGCCAAATAATCGCTCGAATCGAAGCAATTCGTAAAGATCAAACAATTTGTTAATATATATATCAACAATTATTACCAAGAAACGATCTTTTTATGATTAATTTTAAAACGATCTATCACGAAACAATGCTTCGAACGAATATGGATGTATAGCCGCGGTCGTAGATCTATAGAGATATATATGTATATATATATGCATATATAATATATATCACATTGCCATTAACAAATTACACAGCACAGCCAGTGACTCCAATTTTATTATATATACATTCTCCGCTCTGGTTGCTTTTATTTTAGCTTCAACGCATCGCCGATACGTCGTCATCATCATCATCCTCCTCCCACCCTTTTCCATCTTTCTTTATTTATTTATTTATTTATTTCTTTTTTTTTCAAGCTTTAACACCTTCGAGGAAGAATCACGTTATATATATATATATATATCTTTTTCTTCGATCAACAGGTTTCCGTTCTTAACGATAACACGTCGATTCGTTTATCAGTACCTTCGTCGAACGAGGATCGGTCTTTATCGATACGATCCTCGATCGATCGAACGGAGCAAATTTCTAATAATAATTATTACATTCCCGCAATTTTTTTCTATCAAAGCATTTCGGATCTTACGATTGGTTTATAAAACCGATTAACCACTATATTTCTTTTCTCATCTCCGTTCGAATGTTGTCGTTACGCGGACGCGTGATCGCACACATACATGTACACAAGTTTATGGGAGCAAAGGGAGTGAGGTAGGAGCGAGAAAGGTAGAGTTTGAAAATTTATCGGAAGGATTTTTCCATTACAATAATTTCTTTATCATCATTTATGATTCAGGGTGGAGCAAAAATTTCATATGCGATAAAATTATATGCGCCACTCTGTGTCAGAGGACGATTAGGGATAAAAATGGGAAGGAATGCAGCTCGAATAGATTCAAACGAGGAAAAGGAAATGCGTGAGATTATTCTTTCGAAGGATAACAAAATTAAAATTATCAACGATTACTCTTTTTTTTTGTCTATCGAGACAAAGAACAGTAATCGGAATGAAACGTAAGGAGTTTAAATTAATTTTAGTCTCTCATAGACGTTGTCATCATGACTGCGATGAAGATGACGATTAGAATATAATAGTTATAGTAATAATAATAATAATAATAATGATACTTTTACTGATATTATACATATATATATATATATATATACACATATATATGTATAATATATATTTATATCATATCAGTGACCGATGTTAAATGCTATCGGAAAAATCCAAGTAATAACGCTAGATAACGATTTTCTTTTCTTTTCTTTTTTTTTCTAGATAGCAGTACTGCGAAACCGTATATCCACTACTTGGATAACAGGAATAATACTATCAGTTAATTATAATATCAATTATAATAACAGGGTCCGCGTTTGTTAGTGCTCTAAAGGTATCATTATGTACAAATAGATGCGTGTATGTATAATGTATATACAAAATTACGTGCGATGGGGTATCGACGGAGTGGTGGTGGTGATGGTGATGGTAGTGGTGGTGGTAGTGGTGGTGGTTGTGGTGGTTGTGATGCTGCTGGTGCTGATGCTGCTGCTGTTGTACCATTATGGGTAGATATCCGATTCGAGTTTTTTGTTCCTTTTTCTTTACAGGATCGTGGACAAGATTATGAAATTCATTATATACGCATTATAGCGTATATAGGATCATACTATGTGTATATGTATGCATGTTAATGATATCGTATTCGGTGCGCAATAATGTCGTACATATGTATATCGATTTGTTGATAACGAGAATGTATTACGTACGAATAAAGAATGCTTCTTTTTTCTTTTTTTTTTTTTTTATGTACTTGTACACGTATCACTTGTAGACGTTTATTACCACGGTTAATTTCTATTACCAACTATCCTGCATCTTTTTGCTATCCTTTTTTTTTTCGTTCTTCCCATACACAAGTAGCTACTGATCGGGGACTCTCAACGACATTCATCCTATGGAACACATTTTGGCATTTCTCCTTTCCTCTCCTCCTCTTTTCCCATCGAAACGCTCGCTTACTTTCCCCATGCTTCGTTCCGATCGTGCATCTTTTGTTACGCGTCTCTCTTTTTCTTTTCTCTCATTTTTTCTTTTTTTTTTTTTTTGGTTTTTTTTCTTTCTTTTTTTTCTTTTTTCGTTTTTTTTTTCCCCCTTTAACTCTTGGTCGTACTTTTATAAGACGCTCGAACACGGTAAAATCTCTCTCCTGCCCCCGCTCCCCGTCGCGTTGAGAATTGGCACAAACAACAAAGTCTTAGATAAAAAGGCACTATTTTAGTAAAGCGGAATAGTTTTGTTTACGTCGCCGTTTAGCCCTTTCCATTTCTTTTCTTTTTCCGCGATAACAAACATTCCTTTCTCTTCTCTGTGATAGTAAAAAAATGTGCGTACAAGTGGATAGGGTCTTTGAAATAGTCCACTTTTCGCGTTTAAGAGGCCCGAGGACGACCAAGGGAGTCATACATACATATATATATATACATATATATATATATATATGCATATACCTATATGCATACGAGAAAGCATATTTCCTTTTTGTTTTATCTCATCATTCATTTCTCATTCGAGATTCGAGACTTTTTACTATTTTTTCTCGGTAGAAATCTTTTCTTGGGAAGAATCCCACACGTAAAAGGACCAAAGTACATTTATTTTCTTGTCGATAGAATTCTTCGCAATTTTTCTTTTTTTTTTTTTCTTTTCTTTTTTTTTCTTTTACTGCGGTTTTTTTTGTTCGTAACATTTATGTAAAAAACGTCAGTCTTTCGTATTTTTTGCCTTGTGCAAAAAGCATGACACGTGTGTGCTCATTGTAAGAACCGTATTCATAGCTATTATAAAATGAATATATGAATGAAGACGACGGACGTTCCTTATCGCGGAATAAAAAACGTAAAATGTTAATTATCGCGATAACGTAAGCGATATAAGAGCGTGAGATTACGGATGAATTCTATCGATTTCTATCTTCATTAATGACTATTCTTCGGAATATATATATATATATATATATATATATATATATATATATATATATATATAAGCGTTACGAGTTATTTAAGATTCATTGGATTTCATGTTTTATAGAAACTAAGAAAAAGGCGCAGATCATGAACATGAGTCGAGCTCGATCACCGATATCCTTTCTGGTCCTCAATAAAACGATGTAATCGATAGACAGTGACGTTTGTCATACTTTTCTACATATTACGTACATATATACATATATATATATATATATATATATATATATATATATATATATATACATATATATACGTGTATATATACACATATATGCACACATACACACACACACACATATATATATATATATATATAACTGATCGTAGCGCTCTTTTCTACGATACCGTTTGGAAAAAATAGATTGAACTAAAACGAAAGATATTGTGCAAACTATGAATTGTTCGTATTAGAACGATGCTTGTAACCATCGTTCCTCGGTATTCGACTGCAAAAGGCTATATTGTAAAACGTATACAAATGTCGTCGTGTAGAGCGTATATATTACAATATATGGGATATCAAAATTTTGAAAAAACATCTAGGCGACTCGAAACGTCGATGAATTATTGGTCGCACGTTTTTACGGGTATGCGTCAGATTGGAATGCATCGAAGATGAGAGAAGATCAAAGAGAAGAAGATCCGTTCGTTCTTCGATGCAATCCCTCTGTTTTATGTCAGATCAATGATAGTTCCTTTTAAAAAAAGGATTCGGTTGAAGAGCGACATGTAGAAAAAAAAAACAATGTTGTTTGTGCATCTCGTTCAGCGTTACTTCTAATTGTAAGCACGAAACACGCTTCTTTCCCTCAATTAAATATATGTGCGCTTTATCTCCTCTTTCCCACCTTTTTGCTCCTTATAATCCTCCTTTGGAATTCTTTAGAAAATTGATAGAAATACTACGGTCAACGCACAGCCAGATATTTCTTAACGCATCCCGTTGCCATTCTGTCTTTCTCACTCTCTCTCACTCTCTCTCTCTCTCTCTCTCTCTCTCTCTCTCTCTCTCTTTTCCTCGCTATCCTCCTACTTTTTTCGGCTACGAGTCCTCTCTTTTTCTCGCACACGCACCCATGTCCCCCATCGCGTAAACGCAACGCGCGCGTGCGCTCACACTCATACACGGACACGCACACACGCAACACACATACAGAGAATCGATTGAACACGTGGTGGATATTGCATTTGCGTGTACTGGACAATTTCTCGTGATTCTTTATCGGCTAATATCGTAAGTGCGGATAAGTCAACTCTCGAGTACGCGACGAGTTTCTACGTCGTATTTATTTTTTTTCCTCTTATTTTTTTTCTTTTATTTGGAAAGTCTGCCAGCGATCAAAAGAGAATGCTCCGAGTCGTGTCAACTACGATACAACATTCGATTTATCATTTATATTTTCTTTTATATCATTTTAATTATAATATTATCTAAAAGGTCAGAAATCATCTGAAAACGAGAGATTATACGACTCGGATCATTTTCATAATCACCGGTACAAATGGTCCTCCCTACTTTAAAAACGAACGAGAACTATCGTGCGATCATTTGCTCGTTCGCGCATAGATATGCATCGATTTTGTATATGTATCTCCTTTCTCTCTATCTCTTTCTTTATTTTATTTTATTTTATTTTATTTTATTTTATTTTTTCTTTTCCATTCATCGACGAACGAATACTCGTGTATTCGAACGAACGTATCGTAAAGCTAATATCACTTTAATCGTCAAACATTTAACGCAAAGAGCACACGAGCTCTTTCCTCACGAGCTTTTTTACGAGTTCGTCCAGTTCACGATACCTATCATAATAATCGCGCGCTCGATCTAGCGCCTTTCTTCCTTTACGTTCCTTCACAATCATGCTAGTCTTGTATATTTCGAATATAGCTGCAATTATCTATCTATCTGTATTACACGACGAACACTGTCTTTTCACGACCGTGTGCCTCGTGATGGAAAGAAAAGGGTAAGGAAGGGTGAGAAATGAAGCGTAATGGAAAGGATCGACGACAACACGCGTCACTAGTTCTTGGTATAAAAGTTACACGACAAAATCGTCACTTCGACTACGATTTTGTCACGTCGAAAATGCGAAAATCTCGTAACGTCGATATATTACGTTACTCTGCGCAGCAAAAGACGTGTACGTGTGCATACATACGCGCACGTACACACATATATATACACATGCATATATATATATAAATATATACATATATATATATATACGTATATAATGAGAATAATAATAATAATAATAATAATAATAATAATAATAATAATAATAATAATAATAATAATAATAATAATAATAATAATAGTAATAATAATAATCATAATAATAATAATAATAATAATAATAATAATAATAATAATAATAGCGGTAATGATATGATATCGACGTTACCAATAGTAATGAAAACGTTGATGGCGATGACGATGATAACAATGATAGTATTTGTAGCAAATAATCGTAATGCGATAAACAATTAACGTATTATTGCGGTAATAAAAAGTAAAAATAAACCTGTACTCGTTAATGACGACGCCGATGATAATAATGATAATGATATAATAATATTAATATAATAAAAGTAATAATAATAAAATATTAACAACTGATTCTTTTACGAACCACGCGAGTAGAGACATTCACCCAGAAGCACGCGCGCACATCCATTCAAGTTCACACTCTCGCACATACTAGAGCGAGAAATTTTATATCGCTCGTACACAGACGATCAGTCGGTTTTTACGGCCTTTCGTACGCCGTGTGTTTCTTCTTATTATACCCTTCTCGCCGCTACAGAAAAAAAAAGAAAACAAACAACGAAAAAGAAACAAGGTACGGAGAAAAGACGAGTGTTCCTTGACGTACGCAAAGTTTCCTTTTTTGTAACCCCCTACTCTTTCATTATTTCTCTCTTTCCCTCTCTCTTTCTCTTTCTTTCTCGACTTTTACACACTTGTCCTTTGGACTCACCTTGCTCGTCGCACGCGTATAAAGTTTTTAGATATATTATACAACGTTTATAAGTGTGTGTGTGTGTGTGTGTATATATATATATATATATATATATACGTATGCATGTATGTATGTATGTATATAATAACTAATGCAAATAACACGTCTAATCTCTTAGTGCCAAAAATTGGAGCATTTTCTATCTTCTTATCGTCGAGAATAGGCAAAAGGGCCCGAAATGGTGATGGCCATGAGAGAACGAAAGAGAGAAAGAGATGACTAGCTATCCGGAGTCGTAGCCTCGCGCCTATCATCTATTATTCTCTCGTCTCTTGAAACAATGAATATGAACGGTCCGACGTTTTGAATGACCGACGGACAATCTAATCGCGAGATCGCCGTAATCGATGGCGGTTTTTTTTCACGACGTGTCGTCTAACCGGGATGAGTACGTTGAAAAGTATGCTGCCTAGAGTAGGTGCGCCTTTGTTGGGCCGTCTCATTTGGGTACGCGATAATAACGCAGAACGAGATAACCGAGGGTACGGAAAATGACGAGGAAGGCGAGTAGGACAGCCGTGTTTGCCCAAAGTGGCAAACCCGAACCCCTCGCACCACCTTGGTTCTCCAATATTGCCGACACAGGTATCGTTGTACCGTTCTTGCATTCGAGAAACTTACTTGGCTGGGAGCACCTGAGAAATAGATCGAGAAGGGTCACGCGGAATAATTTTTTCATGATATCGCATGACAGAAGAAAAATCAAAAGTATCTCTTACGCGATCGGTTCTCCAACGCCGAATTCGAGAATCTGCATATTTTGATAGGCGTAATGTACCATGCTAGCGTATCGAGCCCATGCTAACCACGGTGGTACAGCTGTCGCCAAGTAACCACCCAAAAGTTGAGTGGCTAGAGTGTACAAGGCGCTAGCGGTTATGCTCACTTGAAGATCCAGACAACAGGCGCCAACGAAAAATCCGACGCTCTAAAAAGAAAAAAAAGTTTGAAAGAAATGGGGAGAAATTTTTTTATCAGTCCTATCGCCAATTAAGAAGAGAGCGACGTTCTCGTAATCGGTTGAATATACGAACCTGCGCGACTACGGTGTTGAGAAGTAAAAATGCCAACAACGTGACAAAGACCGCCGGGCTCTGGAAGCCCAACATTGGGTAACTAATGATATGGTAAACGGCGGGTAATGTTATCGTCAATGGCAGCTCGCCGACCATTTTCGCCAAGTAATAGGCCGACAGCCGATACGATCCTGATAATCGCTCCTTGTTGATAACCTCCCGTTCCGGAGGAACTGAAACAGATCAGAACTTAAAGTTAGAGAGACCAACGAATAATAAACGTGTCTGCTTATGTTTCCGCTAGATTAACATAACAAAAGCTGCTCGTCCAAATCTCCGAGCCGATGGTTGCGACTCCCTCTAATCTGTGACCGTTTTACTAGGTCACATTTCGTCCCACATACCTCGAGATTCTTCATTGAACGTTCCGTCGTCCTTTGCATATCTTTGTAGTAAAAGAAAAAAAAAAAGAAAAAAAAAAAGAAAAAAAAGAAATAAAAAAGAAGTGTTGTTGAATGCCCGATTGAGCGTATTACGTTGTGGCTCAATTAACCAATCAGCTTCGTTTGGCTCGCGCTCGTTGCGCAATCGTACGAGAGTTACCTGATGAAAACTTGAGAACTTTCCACTAGCTCTAACTCACGTTATGCTAAAATATTTACGCATTTGCCAACGTTATTATCGGTAAATTATAATGTTTAGAATGCAAAACTAAGTATATCGATGTTACGATAAAAAGAAACTTACAACTGGAGAGTGCACCAAAGTGTGCGAAGAGCATCCAATACGTGGTGCTGAAGAACATCCATCCTTGAATGTCGTGAAGGGCAGCTTCGGTCCTAGGTAGCCTCAGCCATAAAAGACCGGCCAACAAGCCTAGGGCTATCGTTTGTAGCCAATTTAAGCGAGACAGCATTCTTGGTCGTGCCTCTTGAAAATTTCTTTCCGATAATACCTATCGACGTACAAGAAGAGATGTAGAGAGGGAGAGAGAGAGAGAGGGAGAGAGAGAGAGAGAGAGCGCGCGCGAGGGGGAAGGGTGAGGAAAGAGACGAGAAGAGAAGGAATACGATCTCTCAAAAAGATAGATAATGACTTGTTCGACCGTTTTGCAAATACACGAAGGATTTATTTAACGAGATAACTCAACCCCCTTTTTGTGTTTATCGATATCAAGAGTTTCGATTTATCGATGCTAAGAGAGAAGAAGAAGAAGAAGAAGAAGAAGAAGGGAAAAGTGAAGCGAGTGCATACACGCGTTTGTACGAAGCGCCATTACGAAGCGCCATTACGAAGGGAGAGGGGCATACTGCGCTCGTAGTAATTATCCGGATATGGTGAATCGCGTAAACGCGACCTAGTTCCCCTTTCTGCTCGGCCAGCTCCCTTTCGCGCCAAGTTACGCGTGCACGCTTTTCGCTCTTCTCTGTGATTTACAGAGCCCTGATTCGCGCTTACACGCACGCAGTTGTGTCGCTTGGTCAGCTTTTGTATTTAGTTTTAAATTAAAAACGAACGAACGAACGTACGAAAGAAAGATCTATCGTAAAGATTTACTTATCTCGTCGACGTAAATGTGTTTAACACAAAATGATGATAAAATGCAAATTGCCTTATTCTTCTTTTTTTTTTTCTTTTTTTTTTTTTCACAAATTTCGTTTCATTAAACATACTAACTTTGAATTGCGACCAGAAACTGGTTGGCCACTGCCAGGAATAATCGTCGTCCGCGGAATTTGCGCTGCTGCTGGCATGACTCTGCGTGTCCAGCCATAAGGTGCCTCCTTCGTCTTCCTTTCCTACAAATTATTTCCTAATTAATTTCCCAAAAGAATTTGATTTCTAATTCTTAATCAACGATATCTCCTTTCGACGAATTAAGAATATATTAAAACTATCGGTAAGAATCGTCTACTCTTCCGTCGATCCTTAAAATGTGAAAAAATGTTAAAGTATATTCCGAGGAATACGAAACGAAGCCGACCTTTGATTATTCCAAGTCACGGAGATCAAAGACACATTTGCCGTCGTGATGAAAAATATCGTGCATTCGAGTTCATTTATAAACGACTGTCGTTGATCGATAGTCCAAGAGTGTATGTGTGCGGGAAGAAGAAGAAGGCGGAGGAGGAGGAGGAGGAGGAGGAGGAGGAGGAGTAAGGGGGGAGGGGGGGGGAGGAAAGTATTCTTACCGATAGGCGACTACAATGACGCGCATTCATGATCGAAAGTTGGCAACGTGGACGCGTCTTATCCGAGAATGTAAGATTAGCATTCTCCGTTGTTAAACGTTGTTAAAGTTTGTCGGTACAATTTGCTAGGACAGAAAGGGAGAGTAAGTTGTAGTGGTGCGCATACTGCGTAATACCGTTGTGCCCGATGTGATGTTCGTGATAATGGATGAGATGGTCGCAGAGCGGATGTTGGCTGGGATTATAGTCCGGACGAAGTTCCGGCGGACAGTCGGGTCCCTGTCTCGCCGCTCGAGCTGCAGCAACTATGCGTTCTCGTACTTCCTCCGGGCCCTTTATTTGCTCGACTGAAAGGAGAAACGATTGCGTCACGATTGCAATTCGTCTGCAATTACATTGCAATACGATAGCAATTCGAGACGCCTTCGATCATTCTTACTCACGTATAAAGTCTGCTGGATTGTAATGAGGCAAAAGAGTCAATCCGATCGTCGAAAAGAACCTGCCGATGTTCGCCGTTGAACCATAATAGGCGACCTGGCCACGGCTTAGCAATAGAAGTTTACTGAAGCTATGAAACATCCGTGAACTCGGCTGATGCACGGTCACGACGATACTCTTGCCCTCTTGCTCGGCATACTTTTTAAGACGTGAGATCAGAGCCTGCGCGGAGTGCGAGTCCAAGCCGCTCGTTGGTTCCTACGAAACGTATCGCATCCTAAATATCTCTAGAAAATTCCTAATGACTTGGATATATTCCATTTTCAAAAAAATATCTTTTATCGATTTCCCCATGAAACACATTATACTTACGTCGAGTAGCATCAAGGACGGATTCGTGAGTAGTTCGCAGGCTATGCTCGTTCGCTTTTTTTCACCGCCGGATAGTCCTCGCTTCGTATAATCGCCGATAACTACAGATAGATAGACAGATACATAGATAGATACATAGATGGATAGATAGATAGACAGATAGGTAGATAGATAGAGAGAGAGAGAGAGAGAGAGAGAGAGAGAGAGAGAAATAAGGAATGTATTGGATCAATGCTTCACTCAGATAGCAAAAGTTTTCCTTTTCAGCGAAGAAATATGTCCGGATCGAATCGGAAAATATCGTGAAAAAAATGACGTCTTATATAAACTATTATATCGACTATTTTCTTTCGATCGGCTTACATTTCCCTCGTTGATACTCACTGGTATCTTGGCAGGCCGCGAGGTCGAGAACCTCGATGATATGGTCGACGCACTGCATCTTCTGCGAGTGTGTCAGCGTGTCCGGAAGTCTCAGCCTCGCCTGGTACTGAAAATCGCAAACGATCGATTTCATTCGTCGGTAACGTATTAATATCTCTTCCGTTTCGTCTCTCCTGCCGTTGCCGCATTTAAAAGCCCCGTGCCCTCGTTTACGCATCCGTGGACATTAAACGTTAACATAAACCGTTCCTTACAATTTCCCTTTCGCGATACTCGTGCTATTTTTCCAAGTTACTCGAGGAGACGCTACCCAGGGGAAGACGCAAGGAGGGGGAGCGCCAAGGAGGAGGGGAGAGGGCAGAGAGGAAATGTAATCGCACGATCGAATGCGATGCGAGACTCGACCCGTTATACGGAGAGAGAAAGTGCCGTCGTCGACGATGTTTACCTCCTACCTTTTGCCATATCAAAGCGTATCCGAGAGAGGAGAAAAGAGGCACGTAGACGAATTTCTAGAGGAGAAGAAAAGAAAAGAAAAAAAGAAGAAAGAAAGCTAAAGAAAGAACTTTCAAACGCGTTTACGTGCTTTCGTTCTTCGTAATTTTGGAAGGAAGAAAGGAAGAACTAGTAGTAGTTCGATTTCTATCGTATCTAGGGTGATATACATGCTCGAAAGAGGCGAACGCGTTAGACGGCGCCGACTGTTTTCGAAAGACGTAAGACGCGTGCTGCTGTGCGGTGCGGTGCGGTGCGGTGCTGCCGTCGCGCCGCCAGCGGTTCACTGACCGAGTTATGACGTCATCGTGAGAGCCGCCCCCGGGCCGCCTCCGTCTACTATCCTCTCTCGCTTGTTCGTTCACGCAGCATGGGCTCTCTCCTAACGGAGTCGGAGTCGTCTAAGCGCCCAAAGACTCCTCCTACCTGCGACGTTAACGATAATCTACGAATTTGTCAAGTTTTTCTATTTGGAAGGGAAGAAGAAAAGATGGTCGGCGTTCTTGATTACGCATGAGAAAAGATCCATCGAATCGAGGATGCATTTAGACGCAAAATATTCTTGAATTCTTACGAGAGAGAGAGAGAGAGAGAGAGAGAGAGAGAGATCGTATCGCACGCGTCATCGCATTCAATTAGCGGCTCAACGAGGTGGTATTAAATTTTCCGCGAGAGGGAAAGGGAGGAAGAGAGGGTTGCGCTGGCTTTCAGCCCGACGACGGTCTTTTCGACGACGTCGGGTCTCGCGAGATAGGCGCGATACGTAGGCGCGAATACGGTGTTCTCCTAATTCGCGCCCACTTTTCAGCGTGGGACTTGATAAATTCCGAGTGAAAGGCGTATACAATAAAGTTGCCAAGAGCAGTGGCCAGTTTTCGTGGAAAACAAGAAAACACGACGCAACTCGGAGCTTGGTTTCTTGGTCTCTTAGTCTGACCATTATCGAGCGATCGTACGATCGTCCCTTTTTCCTTCGTATTATCTTTTGGTTATTCCATCTTTCGATTAGAGACGACTCCTCACCCTCTCGATTCTCTTATCTATTAAATGTAACGCAGTCGTTTGAACGGCTAGGCATCGAAATGTAACCTGCTAGGAACTTTTTCCAAGAAAATCACGCAGGCACGCAGGCACGCGCGAATAGACGCTTCTTTACGCTTTGTTCGTGCAAGTAATGTTCGACCCGAGTAGTCGTCACTGTTACTACAATCTTTAAAGGCTAGAAATCCTTTATCTTTCCCTTACTCTTAATATTATTCGTCGAAGGCGACGCAGTCGGTGACTTACCTCCAAGGTTTGTCGTAACGTGAGATCAGGAAAGAAAACGTCTTGTTGTTGTACGTAACAAATCCTACGACGCCATCTTTTCGTGAGCCTCTCGCGATTCAACCAAATCTCTCCGCCGTCCAGACTGACCCTTCCGGAGAGGCAATTCAACAAAGTCGTTTTCCCGCATCCTTTGCACAAAATTTCATCATCGTTAATGGCTTGTAATGGTCTGAAGCATCGATAAGAACGATAAATACTTTTCGAGCTAAGCGAAATCGAAACGGCCTTTTTCTTTTTTTCTTTTCTTTTTTCTTTTTTTCTTTCGCCGTCAATTAATTAACGAAACTAACGTTCTCGCAAAGTCATCGGGGTGGGGGGAGGGTGAGGGTGAGGAGGAGGAGGAGGAGGAGGGGAAGAAGGGCGAAGATAATCTCAAAGCTGAATTTGGTCCTCTTCGAGAAGAACTCGCTTTCGAATAGGTTCGTTAGGACGAAGGGAGATGATAAATACCTGAAGGGCCCATGACGGCTAAGAGCTCGCCCGGCTTGACGACTCCCGAAACATCTCGAAGAAGCGCCCGTTTCTCCTTGACCACCTGCAGTCCTCTAAAGATTAGCTGCACCGGACGAGAATCCAACGGGCAGACCAACTGCAGGGTCGAGCTTTCCACTCTGCAACGATAATAGAACGGAGAATCCATTAGTAGAATCGTAGTTGCGTCGAGAACTGTATCGGATGAACTACGGTACTGGAATGACACCGAAGGATATGATAATGACCGATAAAGCTACTTCTGAGAACAAACGAAACGCGATTCGCAAAAATAAGATCTGCTTGTTGACGCTCATCATCTTGCCTCGACGACGCTTGACTTTTTATATACATATATATGTAATAGTTTGATATACGTATCAAAAAAAGAAAAAAAGAAAAAAAAAAAAAAAGAAACAAGAAAAAAAGATAATCGTGTCGAGTCGAAAGAAGAGATAAGGAAGAGGAATTTTTTACAAAGTTATCGATGTTACATTACAAAAGCCGAATGAACGGCAAAGGACTAAATGCTATTTATATAAAAGGAACAATTCATTCGTATATGCATACGTGTACGCTATATACACTATAGGATTATAAGAATCGGTATTGAGAAAGAGCATATGAAACGGACGGAATTATTAATGTTGTAAAGGAAATCAGTCGAGTCGAATAAAAGTTGGAGATTGTCGTAGGATCGGTGGCGACGAACGAAACGGGGCCGACACGTGGGCCTTAATGCCATTTACAGGAGGCGAGGCGCGAGTCGCCTCGAACGCTCGACGAACAACAGCCTTCGTAATAAGAGTGACGTCTCGTCGGAGCTATTTCATGCAGGCGCAAGCACCGGCACTTTATTGCAGAGACGAGAATCAAGATTTAAACCCTTGCTTTGGTTACAGACGCACGGAATTACACTGTAATTCAATCTCATCGCTTTCGAATATTCGGCCCACGAAATCGACCGAAATATCGGAATTATATGGTTGGTACTCGTCGTTCGAGAAGAACTTTGTTTCGTCGAGGAAAGGAAAGGAAAGGAAAGGAAAGGAGACGAAGAAACGGGTTTCCTCTCCTTCCTCGAGAGGAGATTCTCGCGTCTCTTGAAATATTGTTCGCGCGAGCGCGAGCGCGTGCCCTAAGATCAAAAAGAGAGAATCGAATTTATTCTTTCAATCGGCCGAATTACGTTTCTATGGGGAAAAAATAAAAAAAAGAAGAAAAAAAGAGAAAAATAAATAAATAAAAGATATTTGAAATCCAATTAAAAGGGAGACGGTCAAAATTATAAAAGATGAAGGATGGTGGACGATGTGCGGAAAGAAGGAGATGCGGGGACCATTTGCGGTCGTGTTTGTACCGTACGGTCCCTCTTACCGTCGACTACGGCAAGACTATACCGGATAAACAGTCGGTCGAATTTTATCCTTGCGGTTTGAGCTTGCCAAACGGTCCATCGACTTCTATTTTGTGGTCGGCTTTACCGTATCGTAATATCTTTAAGTCGGAGTGAGACGGCACAATGTGGTTTCGGAGGAGAAAAAGAAAAGAAAAAGGGAGGGAGAGAGAGAGGGGGAGAGAAAAAAGAAAGAAATATACATCTCCGATTTTCGTGTGATCTCTTGATACGTAGACGCCAGAAGACAGACAATTTTGACACTAATGTATCTTAGTATAGATGAGCTCGTTGCGATGCATGAGAAAACAACGATGACGCATCATCGGACACCGATAGGTACTGCCTATCTGATCTGCCTACGTCCATCTACGAGTAGAGGAGGGTACTCGATGTACTTATTTCGCATAGATATTAAATCACTTTACGTATGTACACAAACTAGATCGCTCTACTCGCTGGCGCCGTTCATGACGTAAGAATTATTAAAGCCGACCTATTGCCTACACTCTACGATCGTTCAACTTTGAGACAAACTTTGAGCGTATCGTGTGAAAGAGAAAAGAGCCAACGGAAGCCTTCAATTATTATCAATAGGAGAAGACTCGTAAAAAGTGAAAGCGGAAGGAGAGCTCGTGGCTCGATATCCAAGTAACTCGGTGCAACGAACGCAAAGTCGATCGGAGATCGGCTCGAGAGGAGTCGGAGAGTGGAAAGAAGAGTCTCGTTGGGATGCTCTGGAGCGCGAATTCGAGTGAGGTAAGAGGAAGAGGGGAGAAGGGCTGACCCCTCCGAGGGAAGCGAACGAGTAGTCGGAGGGCTCGTGTGCTATCCGAGAGGGAGAAGGAAAAAAGGAGAAGAGGCCTGTTAGAAGGAGGGATAGAGTAGAGAGAGAGAGAGAGAGAGAGAGAGAGAGAGAGAGAGAGAGAGAGAGAATTGCCAAGAATATCCGAGGGCCGATGACCCGTGACACAGCCGCGCATATACGTATGTATGTATATCTAATAGGATGTGGCTCAACGTTCAAGTAAGAGCCGACGACGAGCGTCATTACGATCGCACCCCCGCGACACTTTACCCAAACGAAAGGGAAAGCACGTCTTCATCTATTCTGGAAATTTTCTACTTTTTGTCATTCTGGATTTTCTTTAGCCTTTAGCGTATATATTTAAGAAAATAAAAACATTCGCATAAGCCGATAGTATTTTATCACGAGCCGGGTATTAGGTCGTATGTCTTGAGAGTTAAATCTCTTTCTCTCTCTCTCTCTCTCTCTCTCTCTTTCTCTGGCGAGAAAAACAAAGAATGTGGAGAGATACATGGATAGGTAGATGGGTATAGAAAGAGAGGGCGTCGTTTGGCGAGGAAAGCGATACGGTTTATAGCGACGGGTGCGAGGGGTACCACATAGCTAGAAGGGGAACGAGTCGAGTTTTAGTGGTAAGAAATCACTCGCTTGTCTCTCGAAGGATGACGAGCTTCGACGTATCTCTCTTGCTCGTAGGAGTCGGCTCGCTCGCGATTGGACCGCTCGACCTCTCGGCGCGAATCGAAGCGAGAAACTCGCGTCGTTAGGTCGATGAATTGATTTATACGCGCTCGTAAGCAGCCTCGGGTAAAGGGTCGAGATCCTTGATTGCGAGCGAGCTCTATCGTTTCGTTAGGAGAACGAGAGAAGAGGCTAGATCGACTCGACTCGACTCGACTCGATTCAACTCGACTCGACTCGACTCAACTCGAGTCAGCTCGGCTTGGTTCGCGACGCTCTATCGATCTCGACGCTCGTATTTTATCGCTTTCCTACGCTTCGAGATGCCGAACGATCAGCAATCCTTTACGCCCTTTTTGCCCTACTCCTCTTTCTCGATTTTACGATGTCTCTCCCTCTACCTTCTCGTTGATAGCATCTTTTATCCATTAACACACCTTCTATATTTTTACAAACGGACCCAAGGATCATGATCAATGACGAATTAATCATTTATTTCCAAATTTCTACAAAGTTTCAAACTTGAACCACCTTTCGTATAACAAAAAATCTTCACCTTAGCGATTTTACCGTCTCCTTTCGTAGTTGGTCAAGCTTTAAACGTCTCCCGTGTATGTATATTCGAGCGAGCCGTACGGTCGTATACGTCGAGAGTCGCTCGCTTGTTTTTCAACGTGCCGTTGACCTCGTGCCGTATATGCGCGTATATATGTATATATAGACGGACAGCTACATGCACATGCTCTCTCTCTCTCTCTCTCTCTCTCTTTCTGCATTTATATATACATATACGTATGTATATATATATATATATATATATATATATATATATATATGTATATTCGCACACGCATGCATATGTATACATATGTATATAAACAGAGAGTCACTTTCTCGTGGCGTCGATCGAGAAAACGAACTCTCAGCGGCGATATCGCCGGACTGTGATTGCGTCGAGAGTATGCGGCAGGATAGAAAGACTGATAAAAAGAGAAAGAGAAAGAGAGAGAGAGAGAGAGAAAGAGGGAGAGAGAGAGAGAGAGAGAGAGAGAGAGCTGTGGGGATAAAATGTGGGTGGCGCCATAGGAAGACGTCGATTTAACGGGAACAGTCGTTTCTTCGAACCTTCGATGCTTCTTGCCATCGTCATGAGGGCTACCATGAATTTAATCGACTTCTAAGTGAAAAACATCGGGAAAGAAAAAGAGACTAAGAGAGAAAACTATTAACGATAAGTAATGTCCGTTTTTCGTCGATTAACGATGATTCTTTCTTCTTGAATATGATTTTACGATTAAAACGGTACGCCGTTAGGAGATCATTCGTCGCTCCGATCGACCGACTGGCCCAATTTTCAACGATTTCTCCTTCGCTCTAGCAAACCATACGAGAGATTTGTGCTGGTAGATCATATATTTAGCGGTGCACTTTGCACTCTCTCTCACTTGAATAATTGACGTTAAAAAAGTGTTTATATTCGAGTATAAAGTTTCTGCTCGAAGAAAAAGAATATCGATACTAGGGAGAAAGAATCGCCGCTATTGTGGTCCATCGACGTAAGAATATCTTTTCTTCGACAACGAGAGATTATCTCGGGAAAGGACAAAGAAAACGGCAATAGTCGTACTTGGTTCTCTCGAATGCACCTGCCTCGAAGGATGCAATTAATCGTTAATGAAGGCAACTCGCCGGAAACCGCGCCTAGTTGATCACGAATTCACGGATGTCACGCGTTTCTTCGCTTCGCTACGACGCCAAGAAGCGAATCGATCGCCAAGGTGAGATCGACGAGCGAGGAAAAGTCTTCGGCAGAGTCTTTTTTTTTTTTTTTTTTTTTTTTTAAAAGAAAAAAAACAAAAAAAAAAAACAAAAAAATAAACAATAAAGAAAGGAAAAGAAACAAAAAACAAAAAAGAACGAGTAAGATTTCCTAAGTGCTATACATCCGACCCGATTCATTTAGCTATGAATACAGAAAAGGCTACCAAATCGATAGGTGGGATAATCGTGCTTGTCTACTCTCTCGTACCTCGAGATCGGGAGCGTTCACGGATATGATATCTCTTGGGAAAGAAGGAGGAAAAGAGAGAGGGAGAAAATGGAGAACCGGTCACGCCCCGAGCGGGCTTCGACGATCGGCGACGTTTTCAGGGCGAAAAAGCTAGCCGGAAGCCTGGGGGCCGAACCGGCTGTTCTTTCGGAGTCGTTGGAGATAGATAGATAAATAGATAGATAGATAGATAGATAGATAGATAGATAGATAGATAGATAGATAGATAGGTAGGTAGGTAGGTAGGGAGGGAGGGAGGGAGGGAGGTAGGTAGGTAGGTAGGTAGGTAGGTAGGTAGGTAGATAGGTAGGTAGGTAGGTAGGTTGCTGGCAACGGTGCTACCGCTACACCGCCTCCTGTGCTGCAGGTCACGCGGAAGTGAACGGCTCTTTCTCTTTCCGACAATTTTTCGGCCCAGAAAACATTCCCCTCGCATCTCCTCCTCGCGTATTTCCTCGCGACTCAGTGTGGGCGTCGGTGCAGCCTGGATACCTCTTTTGATGCCACGAGAAAACTTAAATAAAGGGCAAAGTGGATCATTGCTAGTAGAAACGGTATTTACGAGTCAGACGAATAGGATCGAGGCGGAAGCGAGAAAGGCGCTCCTCTTATCTGGAATGCGACGATTTATGCACCAATACCAAGATACGAAACGTAGGGATCGATGATAACTGTTGTTTGTGCATTTTTCTCCTAGGAAATATCGACATGATAAAAGGTGGCACGTAAATACTATTTTATTACGTTAATAATAAAATAAGAAATGAGTAATATATATATATATATATAAATGCACAATATGTATATAAGAGATAATAAAATCGATATTACAAGTAGGTCCTCTCTCTCTCTCTCTCTCTCTCTCTCTGGTGAGAATAAATATAAGAAGAAAAAGAGCCAGAGGACACGTCGCTTTCGCTGTCGATATTTATGCGAACAACCCTATTTCTGGCGCGGTAGGGCTCGCATAACGGCGATAGCAGCGCTTCGCCGCTTGCACCCAAGTGCATTTCAGCGAGATTACGGGTGCATCGACCTCGTCGCCGCCGCCGCTACTGCCGCCGCCGCCGACACCGCCGCCGTTGCCGTCGCCACAGCTCCCACCTCCGACTTCTCTGGCCTCCCCCTCGGAGGTCGTCAACGATTCTCCCCCTCTATTTTCCCCATCTCTCTTGTTCTCTCTCTCTCTCATTCTCTCAACAAGAAAGGGCCTTCTTCTTTCCCTTCTTCGCTTTCTTTTAACGCCCTTTCGAGCACTTTCGAGCCCTTTCGAGCTTATGCACCCTTCCGACCTGTATGTCGATGCAAAAGTCTTTTTTCTGGAATATCCACGATCTTTACTACGATAATTTTCTTTTATTTCTTTTTTTTTTAATATTATTTCTTATTAATCAAATTCGATTCGAATTATGAAGAAAAGATCGAAGAAAAGATATTACGTGCAAGTTACGGAGACGTAGGAAGCAAGATGTTAAGACGAGAAAGAGAGAGAGATAAACTACACGCACGCGCGACTTTTTTCAGTAGCAAGCGTGGCGCGACACCGCATCACGTGTCTAGAATGTTACTTTCACTTTACACACGTACTTACTTCTAACTCGAGCTCGTACGAGGATCGTACAGAGTGCAATAATCTATTTTGCAACGGTGCATTATGAATCTCTCCGTTCGGCCCGTTAGATGCACGGTGGAAACGGATCTTGAAATTCCAGCTGCCACGAGCTAGAAATGCCGCGGCTCGTTCCAACGTCGTTATAAATTGAACGAAACCGCGCTAATTTGCCAGCAACGCGGCACAGTGTCGGCACGGTCTACAAACGAAAAGAAAAAGAGAGACACACAGAGATAGAGAGAGAGAGAGAGAGAGAGAGAAAGAAAGAGAGAGAGAGAGGATTAATCGTGCCCTCTCTCCTCTCGTCATTCTCGATTAAAATGTACAAAATCGAGAAAAGACAAATTCGATTGGGAAAGAAACGAAGACAAGACGACGGCAACGACCTCCCATTGGGTCGTGGCCTTGACATCCTTATGAGGAAACCTCTTAGTGCGATACGAACTTACTCGATGGCAAAGACGACGACGACGACGACGACGACGACGACGACGACGACGACGACGACGACGACGACGACAACGACGTTGGCGACGATAGACGCCGGTAGACACTAGATTAGACCACGTGGCTACAGTAGCGATTAGTTAAAGATTTCCTAATGTTTCATATCTCAGCGAAGCTGATCTTTAGAGTTTAAGAAATGGGATCGTTAAAATCTACGTAAGGAACGACGAGTCGAGCGAGTTAACAAACGATTTTTATATTTAAGATATACATTTTAAATTATATTCTTCAATCAGAAGAAAAAATAAAAATGATGATGATAATAAAGGAACACTTGGGAAGACACCTTCGTTCTCCCGTCGATCGATTTGGAACGTTGCACGTCCAGTTACGAGTCGAACGCATACGCACGCTCACACTGGCCGGTTGTACGAATACCAAGGACGAACGTTAGCCGCAGCACTGCCCCACATTTTAACTGGCCAGTGCACATCCGATCCTCTCTCGCAACGTTTAACTCTCGCCGGTTCGAAGGAATATCGTGCGTGTTTGGTGTCGCGCAAGCAACCTGCTGCACATTAGCTGCGTAACTACATGCACCCCCGCTTTCCGCTCCCTTTCCTTCCGTTCTCGAGGATCGATCGATCCTTCGGCCTGTTTCCTTTGATTAAGAAAAGAGAAAAAAAAAAGGAAAAAGAAGGAAAAAAGAAAAGAGAAAGAAAAAAGGTGCCTCGAGTCTCCGTCGATGAAACCGTCTATCAAATCGTCGATACCCGATGTTATCAGGAAGAAAGACAAAGAGGGCAGAGTATCGGCATCGGAATGTAAAAAATTGACGAGGAGAATGCGAGGCTAACAAGGAAGCTGATGGAGTAAAAGGAGGCACAGAATGGGGAGGGAAAATGGGAGGAGGGACGGTACGCGGTGCACCGAGCGGTTGGCGACTCCTGAAAGTCGAGCAGATAGATAGGAGACGGAGGAGAGTCGTCGGGAGAGTTCAAAGACCCCGGACTTCTCCTCGCGCCACTGCCTCGGCTATAATACGTTTAGGAGCGATAAACTGGCACACGGATAACGCGTCTCGTTATATCGACGGTCAATAAATGTCTTCTCGCGAGGCTCCTGCGAGTAGCTACTAGCCTATTCCAGCTAGTGATTAAAAGCAACGTCCTACGATACTTTTTATCTTTTTCCTCAATAATACCGTTATTTTTAGATACATTTAGAAACTCCCTTTTTGAAATATATTTCCCAGATACTCGATCATTGGGACGATGTCACTCGATTAGGATTAGTCTTAGAGGATCAGTCTTACGAAAGTAGTTAAAGAAAGATTGAAATTTAAGAGGTAAATCTATCGTTTCCCTCTCGAGGGTAATCGAATCGAAGGGAAGGAGAATAGAGATCGGGGGTGGATAGATACTCGTCCGGCGTCGTTCGGCGCGTCGTTCGGCGCGTCACCGTGCGTCACGACGCGGATCGTAGTGCGGCTGTCGACCCCGAGTTCAGCGACCTTTCTTCTCTCTTTGCCGCCGTCCTCGAGCCCTCGACGGGTGTGTGAGCGCGCGCGCGCGCGCGTGAGCGAACGCGCACGCTCGCCTCTACTAGAGCACACACGAGGCAACACCTGAACCCACCATCCCTCGGTACCATCGCCCTCTCCCTCTATCTTTCACGCATCCGGACCTCCCTCCAGCTTCCGTCCTCCTCCTCCGTCGCCTCTGGCTCGCTCATCCGTTCGCTCGTCCGCTCGACGCCACCCCGGTAGCCTCAGCAGCTCTCAACTCCTCTCCTACAACTCGATTTCACCCCATACAAAAGAATTTCTAACAATTTCTTTTCTCGGCTAAAATAATGACGATCGAGAATGATCCCTGTCGTTGGGAATAATATGTATTGTCGATGAAAATAATATAGTAAAGGAGTTGAAGAAAAAGAAAAGAAAAGAAAAAAAGAAAAAAAAAAAAAAAAAAAACAGAAAAAAAATAAAATAAAAAAGTAAATCAAAGCCCTATCGATAGGAATTGAGGTCGGCGCGCTTATTTACGCGTATCCACGTTCTTTCGCGATTACGTTCCGCTTTAAAGAGGGAAACTCGAAACTGGCTACGTTTCATCGAAGCGCTCCTACATCCGTTCCGAGAGCTCCTCCATTCTAACTATTATAAATTGTGCAATGCGCCGCCGCAAGCGTGCCTCATTACCATCGAATCGCCAACGTAGAGAGCGAGAGCGAGAGAGAGAGAGAGAGAGATATATTCTAATTTAACGGCGTTCTTAACCACGACGGTTAATTACAAGTTTCAACGTTACTTAAGGGCGTTGCCGCTCGCGTTCCTTCTACCGGATAATTAAGCTTCCAAATCCAAATATGCAAGCCGATCGAAAATCTACGACGATGATGCGAGTAACTAGTTCATACCGTTTAAAGGTATAAAAAACATTGGAAACACACGTTGCAGCAATCTCTCTTTTTCTCCTTTTTTCTTATCTTTTTACTACTTATGCTCTTACGCTCCTTTGAGTTTTATTCTTTCATTACATTTCGCAACTTGACATTTATTATATCTTATTTCCCTATTTGCACGATTTCAACAATCACGAGAGCACTGGCCTACCGGTCTAGCTAAGCTCTATCTATCTATTTATCTATTTATCCATCACCCATCTGAAAGCTTTCAAAAGCGCTTCGTTCATCGTACGTAAGTACTCGGTACAACCGTTTAACATGTAAATATATGTAAATACGAAGACGCGCCTGTATTTTAAAGGAGATCGATGTCGTCGTCTTCGTCGTCTTCGTCGTCGTCGTCGTCGTCGTCGTCGTCGTCGTTGTCGTCGTTGTCGTCGTTGTCGTCGTTGTCGTCGTTTCTCTAAAACGCTAATGCACTCGCTTACGCGCTTACCGTTACGTCATTTTTAGTTAGATCGTTACTACGGTAAAAAGAATAAAGTGGTATTAAAAATAATACGATACCAGGTCAGTTAAGAGATTTTAATTTAAAATAAAAAAGATCTGTGGACACGAGTACAGTTGTTTGTCCATAACAAGTAAATATGTATGAAGAGAAATGATTAAAGGTTTATGAACGTACGAACGTATTTTCGAGAAAGTTCGGATGCAGGGCTAGAAAGATGGATAGAAAGGGAGAACGAGAGAGAGAGAGAGAGAGAGTCAAGTTATTAGCAGTTTGCAACGAAAAAGCGTTCAGCAAGTCGGCTCGCGTGAGAACGAATTCACAGCCGGCGAGAAACGTTCGTTTCTTAATAATAAGCTGCCACGAGCGTGCAGCATTACCGGCAAATACGGTAATTTAACGAAAGCAGTCTTACCGGATGACCACGACAATGCGGTTAGCCGAGTAAAAAGTCGGCCAGTCGAGGCGATCAAAACGATTCGAGCCGGCGAAACCTTTGCCGATCTTTCAAAGGCAAGATATTTTTTCGAACGATAACGTTCGACCATGCTGTATGTTAAATTAACTTGAACAAAAGAAAGAAAAAAAAAAACCAAAGCGAATTTCAAATAACATTGCTTTTAATCGCTAGACTAGGCAGACATTTCCCTAGATTCGAATATCTTTAATATTAAATGCAAAAGGAAGATCGAAGATGTCATGCTTATAAGATATGCAATTTTGATTCAACGTGGAGCCAACTCTGCTTTGCTTGAGTAAAGGTAGGAACGAAAATAGGAGAGTGAGAGAGAGAGAGAGAGAGAGAGAGAGAGAGAGAGAGAGAGAGAGAGAGAGAGAGAGAGAGGGATAGAGAAAGAGAGCTAGAGAGAAGAGGAAAGCAGGGATGAATATGGAAAGAACATAGAAGGGACGTAGAAGGGACGTAGAAGGGACGTAGAAGGGACGTAGAAAGGGGTGGAGATGCAAGGTAACGCGTAACGAGAGCGTACATTCGCGTCGAGGTATAGAACCGGCGCGCGTCCCGACGCTATCCGGTCGATACAGACGGCCAGCCTAGGAAGTGAGCCCGGGCATCAACCTTTGCCTCTACCCACCACCCTTCACCCTCTCCGCGTGCGCGAAAACCCCTTCGATCTCTCGAATTCGCTCAACGGCCGCCACGTTGCAAAAGGTGCAACGACCTCGCTTCGTCCAAAATTTTGGATGCAATAAACTTTACAATAAACGTTTCATTGGAACGAATATATCTTTTCTATATTTGCGTTCATAAGAATCATTGACGATCGGTAGAAAAACATAATTATAGACGGTAAGAAAATAATCAGTATAATTACGAGAGAAAAAGAGAGAGATAAAGAGAAAGAGAAAGAAAGGGAGATACAGAGAGAAAGAGAGAGAGAGAGAGAGAGAGAGAGAGAAGGAGAGAAAGAGAAACGCTCCAAGAGCCATCGTTATCTTAGGTTAAGCGGGAGTGGTTGGCCACCCCTGGCCTGGATACCGTCTCGTGTTGTTCACCTCCGTGTGAAAGTACTCTTCGCGACTCGCGCGCGCGCACAACGCACGCACTCACTCACGCACTCACTCACTCACGCAGGCACGCACGCATGCACGCACGTATGCACGCATGCACGCACGCTAGCGCGCACGGAGCAACGGCCTGCAGGCAACTCGTTTCGCGACACGCGTTTATGACGTACGTTGGGCAACGCAAACCTCAACGAGACTGTGACAAAATTTCGATAATATATCAAGCCTATCATCTATCGTTAACGATCGATAAAATTCTGCAATATCTGTTGCAAAAATTTATTATTTTCCGATGAATTATGCTATTAAAAGAGAATCAAGCATTGATAAAAAGGAATAAAGTCGACTTGTAGAGGAAGATATCTATTTTCTCTTTTTCTCTTTTTCTAGTACGTGTTTTATCGAGGTTTCGACGTAACCGAAAGAGCTCGATAGGAGCGTACCGATATACCGTTAGGAGGCAAGAACGGCGCGATGATCGTTAGTGTGGCAGTGTGTTAGCCGGGCAGGATTTACGTAGGAAGGTAGAAGGAAGGAGGAAAAGAGAGAGAGAGAGAGAGAGAGAGAGAGAGAGAGAGAGAGAGAGTGCGTGCGTGTGCGCGCGTAGGTGTACAGCACCTCGACGATGGAGAAGAGAAAGATCTAAAGTAGCATCCTCGTAGATTGCCCGTGTCGCCTATGGATTCTCTTTTCTCCGTGTCACGAAGATGCAACGGCCCTGCTTGGTTACTCGTGGGCAGTAGAAACCTGTCCCTACAAATCTTTATAAATCCTACCAACGCCCTCCACCTCTCTTCTACTCTTTCCACCTTCGTTACAGCAACAGAAGCAGTACTAGTAGTAGACCCGTTCTTCTCTTCTCTCCCCCTGTGTTTGAGCAATGCGACTTCTCTTACGATACTATTCGCTGACTAGTCATGTACCTTCGTCACGATATTACACCGAGGTGAAAGGACAATCTAGTTCCGGCTGCGTACGATCATCCACGAGCTTCCTGCGTGAAATATCCCAAGCACGCCACGTGCTTTAGAACCTTTTTCCTTTCTAGTAAAAGATTCCTTTTTTGTTTAGATGCGCGTTTGCTATTTGCGTTCATCGTCGCCTTTCTCATTCTCTACACTGGTCATCATCGTAGAAGCAACATCTTAATGTATTTTCAATAAATGCTTTGCGCAATACAGCGGCCATTTTCAAAGAATGAAAATTAACGACGGAAGATAGATAGATAGATGCAGAGAGAGAGAGAGAGAGAGAGAGAGAGAAGGGGGCGGCAGAAAGGGGGAGAGAGATTGGTTTGTTTAGACGGTCGAGCCTCTAGCTCGTCGTTAACGTCGACATCGTAACTGGCAATGTCAGGAATGGCTCGCATAAGCTCGAATGCCACCGGCACCGTCCACCGTCGGTGCATGGACGACGTTAAAAGACAATTAATCTGAATAACTCGGACTAGTGCCGAGCTCTCGCGTCCCACATTTCGCGGTACGCGCGACGCAAAGTCGCTACTAAAAAGTACTAGCACTTCCCTCCTATTCGCGGGGAATTTTCTACTGACAGTAGGAATCAATGAAGATGGATTCTCCGCGGAAGTACGCGGAATCTTTTTCGGAGTATCGGTCGCCGAGAGGACATCGCATAGATCATCGATCGAAATAAACTCGAGGTCGAATTAAAATGGGTATCTTCTTCGTCAAAATTTTATACCTTTTTACTTGATTATACAGAAATAAGAAATGCATTTTCTATGACCGATCGTTAAGTGCAATCGATTCGACCTTGTAAATCGTGGATGACGAGTTAAAGAGGAACCGGCCGTTCCATTAATCGACAAAATTTATTCCACTCGGATTCTACTGTTCTCCCAATTAGTTTGTGCGATCGAGTTCGTGAGAGAGAAATATATACATGTATACGTATAAGAAACGACGGGGCATTCGATCCGAGACTTTTATGTCTACTATTCCAGCGAGGATTTTTCGGAGTTTAAACTTCAAGATTAGGAAACATAAAAGATATAGGACCATAAAAGTTTTTTCGTTGGACAAAAAGCAACGACTATAATATAGTAGAAAGAAAAGAGAAGGCAAGACGAGGGAAAGAGCTTGTCTGGGTCGCGTCTCACGAAACACCTTCGTTTTCGATTCACGATAAACTCGAGATTTGAAGGACTCGAAGCAGGTAACATAAAAAAAGCGTAAGTCAGATAAGGAAAGCGAATAAGAATATACGAATATGGGAAACGATGAGTCCGCACGACTTGTTCGCTTTTGTGGATCCGAGCCAAAAGTTCCGTCCCGTTTCTGCTTTAGCCAGAGCGAATACCGTCGTCTTTGAGAACGATCAGTTCGCCTAGACGTTCGTGCTAAATGAGTTCGATCTTTATCGACTTGCAATTTTTTTCAAATCCTCCATTTTTAAAGGCACGAACGTAAAACTTTTTACATTAAGATTCGATCGTATACAGAGGTTAAGACCATTTGTCCGAAAAACTTGAACTTGGCTTAGGGAGAAGTTGGGATAAGAGAGAGAGAGAGTGCATATTCTTGCACCCGATGCATCCACACACGCTCGCACGCACCTCGCATATCGATATCCTCCTGTCCTCTGCTCTCAAGAGACGAAGATCGAAGGTACGAAGACGAACAAAGAGGAGGATCGCCCGGTTGTGCGTCCATGAAGAACGCCAAGGACTTTGGCGCAATTAATTCTTCGTCACTGACTCGTTGGAACGGCCGCTCCCGCGCCCACGATGTGGCGGCACCCGCGCAAACCATCAACGACAGCTGAACGTTCAACGACGTCCAACGAGAAAAAGACGACGAGAGGAAAGCGATACGTTCGAATGATCTGAGAAAGAGAGAGAAAGAGAGAGGTATGGCTGACTTTGCGTAAACTTGGCAGCGTTCTGGACCAATGCTCGAACACTTATTGAAAAAGAAATAAAAATTTGTCGTTACGTAATCACTTACCATCAAAATTAATCAAAGTTCGATGATAATTAAAGAAAAAAGTAACAGAGAAAAAAGAAAAAATGAAAGAGACACGAGAGAAACGTCGAACCACGGAGGGAGCACGTTTCTCGTATCGTAGTACGAGTAGGTCGTGCCGGTAACCGCGATCAGGATCATCGACATCGGGAGACGGCGAAAGTGGCTTTAAAAGTAAAAAGGGAGTTGCATCTGGTTTTTCTCCGTCGCGTTCGAACGCACACGACTTTCCCACGCTGTTGCTGGGATCATCCGTTAGGATGCACGCTGCTCTCTTCATTGCTGGAATAGAATTTTTATTTGGAAATAGGTCGAAGGAATAAACGAAATAATCGAGGAAAAATAAAAGATATTTTTCATTGTTTCATATTTGAAAAGATCATACAACGATTAATTATCGAGACGTTGTTGTCAGAGTGTCGATAAACGTTCGTTTGCTTAAAAAAAAAAGAGAGAAAAAAAAGGAAAAATAAAAGGAAAGAAAAAAGGTGTAAAGCCCGTTTTCGTTTCGCAGCAGCCATTGTCCTGGTTTTACAGCCGAACGCGAAACTTTGTCGCTCGTTCAAATATTTTTAGCCTGCCGATCCTCCTCCTCGGTCCTAATCGACCTTTTCACTCTCTCCTCTCCCACGAAAACAAGCTGCCATTCTCTCCACCTTCGAAAAAAAAAGTTGACTATCCTATGCACGCTTTTTCGTGCTACGAGGGTGTTGCTTAGACATCTAATCTCGATCTTTTTCAATAAAATTTTAACTCGACGAAGGAAGGAGGCTCAAGACGAAGCTGAAGAATTCAAAGACGCTATTGCAGCAAGCAACGCGAATCCGTTCGACCGCGCGTACTTTTTGCGAGAGCGTGCAAATATTGGACGGACGTGGAATTTCGAGTATATTTTAAGAGATTCATCTGGCGAGTCGAAACGTTCCAAGAAGCAATTTCGATCTTTACGATGCTTATTCTCGAGCGGCGGCGGCGGCGGTGGCGGCGGCGGTGGCGGCGGCGGTGGCGGCGGCGGTGGCGGTGTCAGTGGCGGTGGCGGTGGCTGTAACGGCGGCGAACAGCAACGGCCGAAAAACAAGCCGCGACTTTCCTACCGGTCCTCCTTCGCCTTTCCCTCTCTACCTCCTTCATCTTTCAATGTGTCCGCCGTGCTGTTGCTGTTTTGAAAAAAGATGCAATACCAAGAGAGCGAGAGCGAGGTAGAGATTGAGATAGAGATAAAGAGGAATCGCTAGTTGGTTTTTCTCGTTCAAGGCCAACCCAAATCGATATACATCCATTCACCCTTTCTCTCTTTCTCGTCGCTTCGCCTCGAATGTCAATGGCAAGAGCGTCAAGCGTATTTGTCCGAGGTTGCGTTTCGGCAACCTTGATAGGCGCTAAAATTCTCACTTTCGGTCTCGGTTTCGGGCACCTGCTTGCGTCTCAGCAGAGTCCAGTCGCAAACGTTGCTATCAATTCCGGCCAACGGAATCTCAAGTTAGCGAAACGATCCACCTTCTCCTTCACCTCCTACGTCTGTCAGGCGAAAAATCTTTCGACTGTGCCAACTCCTCGAACGATATATTATAATGGAACAAAGAGCTATAGGAAAAGTCATTGACACGACTAAGCCGATCGATCAATCGGGATTCGCGTCATGCGTATAGTAAGACGATCTACGCGGATAGTAAGTTACATCGATAAACAGGATTTCTGGTCGCATTGATAATCAGGCTATTCGATCGTAATTGTTAGTGACGTTAATCGACCGCAACAAGAAATGTGCATACCTCGAAGCAAGCGACGCGAGTATATGCTGTGTCTCGATGTATCGATTCCCTGTCCGAGTTCACCGTCCGCGGAAAAAGGTCTTCCGCGTGTAGAGAACTTAGGAGGACGTACAAGAGATATTAAATTATTGCTAATGATAAGAGATAAAAGATTGAAAGAAAACCATGTTTGGTTCACCTTAACCGATTACAGAGCTTCCTCTCCATCGATGAAAAAAGAAGGAACGTATTCTCGAGAGACGTTACTCGCGAGGAAATCGCAGAGTCGACCGGATATACGCCGATAAAACCGAAAGTGGCGTGACGTAGCTCTTCTCTCTCTCTCTCTCTCTCTCTCTCTCTCGGTCTCTCTCTCTCTCTCTCTCTCTCTCCCTTTCCCTCGTTTGCCGAGCACCCATCCATCCATCCAGCGGCGTCACCATCTCCCTCCTCTCTCTCTCTTCTCTCTTCTCCTGTCTCACGGTGCCTTCCTTCGTTTTATGCTCCCGCCAAGGTTGCGTCCCGCGCGACCATGCCCAAAGCCACATCATGTATATGCAAAGCAAACGCAAGGTCGCTCGTTCGCTCGTTCGCGCGTGCCCTGCGCGTCTCTCTTCGCTCTGAAACGAGCGATGACGTGGCCACTAGGCGGTCTTCATAAAAAATATTCGATATTTCGTCGGAAATCTCACTCTCTCTCTCTCTCTCTCTCTCTCTCTCTCTTTTCCTCTCTTATTCGCTCGCTCATTCGGCCGTAGCTAGTCTCGAGACAAAACTTGGACCTTGAGATCTCGTCAATGTCGCTGCGAACGTAGCAACGCGCCCGTTTCTCTCTTTTATTCCGAAGAGAAAACGAGCGATGTACGAATTTGTACGAAATAAATATATCCTCTTATCTTATCGTTATACTTATTACTCCAAGAGAATTAGAAAGTGTAAGAAGGTTTGAAAAATTCGTCGTTCGTTATGAGAAACGAAGGGCAGGTGCAGGACAAAGTACCGGATCGTTTAGCACCGAGTCCTTTTATCGTTCGGTTAGTAAGAGAGACCGAACGAGCGAAAACGATCGAGAGAGTGCAAGAGATGTTTGCACGTGTGCGTTCATTCGTCGGGAGCTATCTGGACGTACCTGGAGAGCTCTCTCAGTGGTCCGCATTCCAAAAGTCAAGGACTCTCTCTTGGCGAAACGAAGCGAACCGAACCGAACCGAAAGAAGCTAAGATAGCAGGCGCCTCCTTTACTCCCCCAACCCCCGCCCCCGCCCCCGCCCCCGCCCTCACATGTCTCTTTGCTTCTAACTAAGTATTAAGAGTAAAATGGAAAAGTATGAGCATTTAAGTGTGATCTATATAAACGCGCGAAATACGATACGTGTCCGATCTCACGATCGACCGTAACGTTACTATTCGTCTATTCGTGGCACGCGTATACTCCTTCTCTCACATCGTGGACCGACGTAGGCGAAGGTCAGACGACGAAACGAAAGTCCGAGACAAAACGGGATACGGCTACTCTTTCGGACAGCCGTATCGCTTCCGGCCATGACTCCGAAGGTCGACGTAAGAATCATCGAGAATCCGTTAGTTGGACGGACCATCGAGGGAGAGAGCTTAGCAAGATCTGACTACTCTCGTTATTACCCGAGGGACAGTAATGATGTCTTGCCCGTAGGGATAAAAGATCAAAAAAAAAAAGAAGTTAGCTTTAACTACCACTCATGATACGATTCGCAAATTATCTCAAATCTATCGAAAATGGATTCGTAAAAGAGCACGTGGGTGATGGTCGTTTTTGTCGTTTTGATTCCGAATCGATCTTATATGGCTCGATAAGGGAATCTCTCCTTGACGGACACGGCCGGTGAGATAATAATAATAAAAAAAAAAAAAAGAAAAAAAAAAAAGAAGGCATCGCGGCGCGATGTTTAAGGACAGACAGTGCCGGATCGGAGAAGGACAATTTTAGCGCGTATATCGATGCAACGAGGAGAGCGAACGAATGGCCAATTGGAAAGAATGAGAAAACTGATGTCTCTTCGGCGGGAAAGAGAGAGAGAGAGAGAGAGAGAGAGAGAGAGAGAGAGAGAGAAGGAAAACGATCGGGTCGCGTTCTTCTCGCGTAGAAAAATCAACCGTCGTCGGAGGACAACGCACCACCGGCTCTCCTCGAGGAGCCATTAAGAAGCAACAGGTTTTGCTTCTCTTCGAGACTCGAAGAATCGAGAGAGTCGAAGCGAGCGCGGTAATCGGCGATGGTAACGCGCTCTATATAACACCGCCAAGCGCCACTCTTTTCATCTTCTCGAAAGGCCAGGAAGGCGAATAAAGGCGAGAATAAAGTCGAAAGGCATTCACCCTTGGTGAAAGTAGCTCTTCGATCGATGTCGCTCCTTTCGTGCCGCACCAAGTACAAACGTAGGTACTTACACGCATACGTGTCCATACTCGAGTAATTCTTTCTACTCCCAAGACTCATTCCTCCCTAAACGTTTTTTTTCTTTTCTTAAGTCGTAACCTTAAAACGTCGTATCCTTCGAAATCATTCACGATTACGAAATTGTCGATTATTCCCTTTCTCGAACGAATATCAATTCTATTTTCGTTCGATCTCACGTTTATCCAGCTTTACTCAACCAACGAAAGTCTTGTACGATCGTCTAACAGTAATATCAGCGTGACTGTTAGATCGTGAAACGCGTCGCCTAGCGTCCAACAAGCTTTGGGTCAGTAACCTTATGTAGAATATTTTCGAGGTAACGTTCATTAAGGCGCGGCACTTTTCGTCGAATCGGAACGTATTCGAATCTATCGAAATATCTATGATTTTTCATAGAAGGAAGAAAACTTTGCCTTAATCGGTTATTGTCTCTCTTTCTCTTTCGTCGTTTAACACTATAAGACAGAAAGAAAAAGAATATTACACAAGATCGCAACGATCGCGCTTGTTTATCCCATCGGAGATTCTTTAACAAGCACGTCCGAGTTCTCAATTCGAGGGCTTACGAAACTTTTGCGAGAATCTCTATTTCTAAGATATAAATCGCGGAATATAATATACTGATCTACGTGCCGTTTCAGTTTCAAAGATATCCATCGTCGTTATATCTAGGCGCATTTAAAAAGTACGTATACCTACTATAGAAACGATACGTAT
The DNA here is from genome assembly GCF_910589235.1 of Vespa crabro. NCBI lineage: Eukaryota > Metazoa > Arthropoda > Insecta > Hymenoptera > Vespidae > Vespa > Vespa crabro. Next base: position 5,116,155 of record NC_060968.1, on the reverse strand, counting down.
GTATGTATGTATATACATGCATACATAGGTATACGTGATATCGCGTTCGCGCATAGAAACGCACGATCGAGAGAGCTAGAGAGAAAGAAAGAAAGAGAGAGAGAGAGAGAGAGAGAGAGAGAGAGAGAGAGAGGGAGAGAGAGAGAAAGAGAGAAAGAGCAGTGACGCGCGCATACGATCCCACTCGAGCGTACGCGCAAACTATGCGCTCTCGGAAAGTCATTGACCCGCGGGCCGTGTATAAAGCACTGGCAAGAACGTGCACGGTCTCACCCACACGCGCAACCGCTCCACTCGCGTCCGATTCGGCTCCCCACTTCTCCCGCCGACGAGTCTCGCCGTTCGGTGCGGTGCAGTGCATAGTACAGTGCATAGTGCAGTGCACTGCAGTTGACGCGCCATTGCACACTCGCCCGACTGCCAATTCTTTTCTCCTCCCCCCCCCCCCTCCCATCTGACTTTTTCTCATTTCGAGAGTGTTGCATCTCGAAAAGATCTCGAGTTTTATAAGATTTATCCCGGGTTTTATACATTTGCAATATTACATACGAAGAGAATATGAGAGGAAATTAGAGAAGACGTCAAAAAATGAAAATCCCAATGAAACTTGTTATGGATGAAATTTTGAAGACCAGTAGGGACAGAGACAAGCAGGGAGAGAGCATACTCATCAAATTTTCAAGTATGGCAGGCAGGACCGGTAAAAAGTCGAGACCGCAGGGGCCCAGCGCGCTCGAAACGCTCGCGAAAGACCATACTCGTTGACTCGCTGACTGACTAAACTAATGACATCGTTACTGACTGGCCTGGCCTTATACTCCTCTCTTCTCTCTCTCTCTCTCTCTCTCTCTCGCACTCGCCTCCTCCTTTCGTTCACCTTCTTTCTCTCCCTCCACGAAGGCACACGAAGTATACTTTGACGACGCTCGGTGCAGCAGCAGCCGCGCACGCACACGCTCACATTGCCGCTCGAGAGTTCAATGATCTCCCGACTCCGTCTCTCTCTCTTCTCTCTTTCTCTCTCGTCCTTCTCTCTTTCTTTTACTCCTTTTCTCTTTCCAACATCGTCCTGTCGGCGAGCGGCCCTCCTTCTCGTTACAACGTGCACGATCGCAACACACTCGCACTCTTTCGATTTCGTCCTCGATACTTTTAGCCGTTTCCACTTTTGGTCCTTCCTATAATCCCTTCGTTCGTCTCAACGATCATCTCGATACGATAAAAGAGACATGGCTGAGAGTGAGAGTGAAAATCTAAATAAAATCTATATTAAATATTTTAATATTTTCTAGTTGAAATATTTTCGAGAGAATTTGCGAGATTAATTCGGCATTCACTCCGAGATATCTGTTCTCTCTGTTCGCCATAAAATGACAAATTTTTTAACGCGGTCAACGGAGTAAAATTGTCCTTCTTACGTTCCTCGAAGCACGTAATTGTAAAGCCTTTTTTACAATGTTAATCTCGTAGTTGTCGGGGACTTGGCGCGAAAGCGTGACGAAACCGAGGCAGGCGCGTCGATTGCAGCGCATCATGAGAAAATGACTACGTTCGTACGTGACACGGCCGAAGAGACGAGGAGAATTGACCCCCGCGCGCTAAAGGTCAGTGCGCGACGTAGTGGTAACGACTCGATAATCACCGTGATTGTAGATGTGTATATTGCTCGTCTTATCAAGCGGCGCGTCGGGGCCATTGAATTTTATCGCTTTACCCCTTGCTACCACCCCATCTCTCCCTCGTCTCTCGCCCCCTTTTAATAACTTAAGTACGTTCTCCAATCTGAATATTAAATGGGAGAGGCTAGAACCTTGCTAAACGCGACTAAAATTCACTTTCGTTTGCGATTCACGTAGATCGGAGCTTAGTTAGGAGCATTAACGAGGAGCTTCGGAAGGAGTTTCTTCGAAAGGGAATTCGATACAGTCACGGAACTTCGGATTCCGAGACTATATCGAACTAACGAGAACAAGATCTGTTACCCTCTTTCTCGATAATATCTACTTTTTCATCTTTATATAGGGGATACGTTTCTTCTATAAATGACAGAAGTGACGTGACCGTGATAAAACTAAACAACATACTAGGGGAATGCGAAAAATGAATAAAACTAAAAGAGACAAGAAGGAGGAAGAAGAAGTTCGCTGGCAGCTCGCTATTTATTTGCGACGCGACAACATCTGGCGATGACTAACCGCGCTACCGTCGCATAGTAATAAGCAGCTAGAAAGGAACTATGTCCCCAATTTAACTGAAACTCTTGGCTATCCGTTCTCTCGTTTCTTCTCGTTTCTTTCCTTTCTAAAGCCTTTGAAAACGTCGATGAACGTAATGCTCGCCGAGGAAGAGAAAAGGATTCGCGACGATCCATCTTTATTTCAAGAGGAGCTTCGCTCGGATATATCCAAGAGGAAAAAGAAGAAAATCGTTGAACATGCTGCTCCCGTCGATGCAACGCCCGAGAGCAACGACGCCGGGACTAAGGAATCGCGCGCGTCTGACAATGAGTGGCGTCTATGGCTTGCGTGCACTGTGCAGCGTGCACGCGTGCCTGCCCGTGTATGCGTGACGAGGACGACGACACGCCGAGGCGGCTCGTGCATTCAAAAGCATCGCGTTGCGCGTATCGAAGCGAAGAAACTGGGACGGCACAGGAACGATAACGAAGAACTCACCGCTACGACGTACTCGTCCAGATATTATATATCTATATACGTGTATCTACCTATAATAATATAGTTATGCATATTTATTTATAGCGTAAGCAATAATATAGCATATAGGCGATATCAGTATATTACCCGTATATTTTCTTACACGTAGTCATTCCCTATAAAATTGACAAATTATTTCTTTCGTCGAATCGTTAAAATTTATTTTCAATGTTCCACCGTCCTTTGGTCAGTTTCCGATAAGAGGAGAGTAGCGCCGAAAGAGGTAATAGCGAACGAGGGAGAAAGTTTTCCGTCCGAGAGGAAGAACGAGACGATGGAATACCGGTCGCGTTGTTCCGTCCCAATGTTAGTCTCCGCTAACGGAGAGTATACAGAGAGTGTTATGTATATGTAGTTGCATTTCTCGAGTCAAGGATGAGATTTGCATACGCGGTCATCCCTCTCCCTCCCCGTTCTTTATTCGCTTAAAACTAGACTCTCTTTTGTTTTTGAAAATTCTAAAAGTGGAAGGCTAACCTCGCGCCGAACGTTCGAAGCGAAAGGAAGGAGGCATTTGCATTCCAACGTTCGTGTGCTCTGACTGATTTAGGAAGAAGGGAATGCCTGCCAGCAAGCTCCGTGCTGGCTCCGTGCTGGCTGCGTGCTGACTCTGTGCTGACTCCGTGCTGACTCCGTGCTGACTCCGTTCTCTTGCTCCGACGTACCGCGAGAGGCTCCCCTTTGCTCGACGAGCGGGCACAGCGAAGAGAGTCTCGCGTGAGGTAGGTCAGCATCCCGCGCGCCCACCGCGACCATAGCATCCTGCGCCAACGGGGAACGATTCGTTTCGAAGACGCACTCGATCGCCCGATATATATTCGCTTTTCTATATCTATCATTTCATCGATCTATATCTATCATTTTCATCGATCTTTCTATTCCCTCTCTTTCCTTATACGTAGGTATAGTCAGAAAATATTTGCCATTAAAAGAGGAAAGGAATATTTTCATATTTCAGTTCTGACACGGCAATACGCGTCAGAACAATTTTCCAAGAGGGAGAAATTCTTGGTGAGTTTTTACCCAAGGAAAACTCTTCTTCTCTCTCCTTAGTCGTGTCTAGGCAAAGCAGGTCAGTGTCACTCTCACGAGAGAAATCATTGCTCATACCCTTCACTTTTTCCAAGCTCGGCGAAACTATTAAAATTTCTCGCTAATCATAAGCGGCATCCTAGGAACGAACGTTCGATCCTCGAATAATATAATCGTCTTTTCGTGGAATTCTGCTCTACCGGAACCGCCAATTTTTTTTTGTTTTTTCTTTTTCCCTTCCTTTTTTTTTTTCCTGATATTTATTCGGCTCGAAAACTAGGCGAGGAATTAGTCTGTCCCATATCCGTAGAAAATCACTTTTTCTACTTTCCGTGGAAAAAGTCTGGGGGAAAACGTGCGGCGAATCTCGTTGCACGACCTTATCCAACTTATCGTTGAGAGACGCGTCGAAGAAGTAAGTACTAAGTAACTAACAACGAGCCAAGCTCTTAGCTCGCGCATCACCGATTATATCATTATATATTTCAACGAATCGTACTCGTCGAAGAATAATCCAAACTGAATAGGCCTGATGGTGCCTACTTCTCTATCTTCGTTATTCCGTAGTAAATTAGACTCGGCGAAGCTGATAGGAGATTCAAGGACGCGTACGCGCGGGCTCTCGCTGGCTCCCGAGCTTACGAAGCAGCGAGAGAGAGAGAGAGAGAGAGAGAGAGAGAGAGAGAGAGAGAATAGTACATTTTTCTAGGCTATTGATTGCGTTCACCGAATATAGGGTAATATTCAATCTACTTAATGGCACGGTTGCCTGCGTGCACCGTCCTCGATTTCATCTCGCCTACTACTCTCGGCCCGGCCGTCCGCTCGACCGCTGGCTTGCGACCGCCGAGCTTACTCGGAATACCGGCGAGCCTTTTTTTACCTTCTTCCTTTTTCTTTCTTTTCGTTCCACTTTTACGCCAGGCAAAATGCGACTCGAGTTGTTCTTCATTCACGCAGGAATGTCTCGTGCCGCCTTTCTTTCCTTCTTTCTTTTCATCCTTTTTTTTCTTTTTTTCCCTTTTTTTCCTTTTTTTTATCGTCAACGTATTACCACTCGAACGATTAAATTCGCGGAAAACTTTCTTGTTAGAGATAATCTCTGTGGGAGGAGTGACGAAACTTATATACCCTCCCGCCCCCCCACCCTCCTATTTAGCGCGTACTCGTAACAGTGCGCAGAAAGAAGAGGGAGGAACGGCGGTAGAGGGGGGCGGGAGGAAGAAAGGAGGAAAGAAAGGTGAAAAGAAAGAAGTATGAAATATGGGAAAGAAATTGACGAGCCGAGAGTGGAGGGTCCTTAGTAGGTCACCTCTACGGGAAACTGGAACGGTTTCATCTACCGAGCGGAAGACTCGATTTTTCTCCGTCGGTGAAACTACCAATTTTTCTTTCGATCGCGTGGATTTCTAGGTCACTAGCGAACACGTGTGCCAGAAAACGATACTTCTTCCTTCTGTCGTTGTACATCTATTCGGATAAAATTAGACGAATTTCAATGTGACGAAAGAATGATTCGTTCGGTCGCCGACGAGCAGGGAACTACGATGAAGCAAGTTGAGAGATTAGCAACGTCTGAAGAGAATCGTCGTCGTCGTCGTCGTCGTCGTCGTCAGAGGTGTTGCCCGATAAAAACTAATCTCCTGCAAACGAACGAACGCGTTTCCTTTTAGCAACGATCTTTCGACTTTGCTACGAAATAATGAGAATGAAAAAGCGAGAGAAGGCAAAACGAAATACGCGCCAATTCGAAACGATCGACGTCGATGTCACGGCGAAGGTTAATGGGACGAGTCGAGACGAGACTTTATTGCACTTACACTCTCGTTTCAGCGTGCTCCCATATTTGCCTTTGATAAATTTTTTATGACGGACGATAAGAGCACGTGCAAGAGAGATAGATATAGCGAGAGGTAGAGAGGGGGGAGGGGAGAGAGAAAGAGAGAGAGAGAGAGAGAGAGAGAGAGAGAGAGAGAGAGAGAGAGAGAGAGAGAGAGAGAGTGGGAAGTTGGGACGAAAGAGCTCGACGTTTTCGAGCAAACGAACTTTGAAAGATCGTCGACTATCGCGCGGTAATATTCGATGTCGATATAAGAGTGCCTTTTGATCCTCCTTATAAGAAAGTATTGCCGAGATAACCGGTCTTGCGTTCGGACTATTCGCAATCTGACAAATATTAAAATCGACTAAACTTGCAATTAGAATACAAACGAGCTGTCAAAGAAATAAAGACTTTATCGTGCGGCGATCGGCTATTTAAAGTGCCCGACAGTTATATCGTGCGTAACATATAATAATAAATATAAATCGTTGTAATTCAGATGAAATAGATACACGCGATTTAGATTAGATAAGTAGTAACGCGTTACATATGTAACGCGTTCTACTCGGTGCACGTTGCATTTGAAAAGTGTTAATGGACCGTTCACGAATTGTAGACAAGTAAGTACGTACGTTACAGTTAATACACCGCGATATCGTTTATCGGCTGTTAGTAGGGAGCTAATTAAGAGTTGGCTCTTTCTCGGGGCAGCGAGTATCTTCTAAGGAGTTTACCCTCGAGGAAAGAAAAAAAGAAAAAAAGAAAAAAAAGAAAAGTAATAAAAAGAGACTCGGACTAACCTGGGAGCATTGATGATCGGCCGGCCCATTGCCCGTTGCTGGCGCTTCTCGTTGTTGGGAAGGCGCAGATAATCTTGGTCGCCAAGGAGGAAGAGATCCTTTGAAATAATCATGTCCACCGCGTGGTTGCCGGTTTCAACTGGCCGCCGTTCTCTCTCTCTCTCTCTCTCTCTCTCTCTCTTTCTCTCTCTTTCTCTCTCTTTCTCTCTCTCTCTCTCTCTCGCTCTCGCTCTCGCTCTCGCTCTGCACAATTTGATCACCTGCTTTCTTCTTTCTCTCTCTTGGAGCACACCTAGTGTCGCTGACAAGAAGGAACGCGCCAAAGGTTGAAGTCGGCGACGATGACGAGCGACTAGCCTCTACTCCCTTCTAGTTCCGTTTCTATCGTCGTTTCTATCTCCGTTTCTTCTTTCTCCTTCGATCCTACCTCTGGTTAAAGCACACGCGTTTCCTATCACTCTACTATCACTCGTCAACGCTTTTTCGCTCAACACGCACGCACACGCGCGCGCGTCCACTCTCCGTCAGCAACGGAGAAAACCAATACGACAACGCAGCATCCTCCAACGATTCTCGATAGATCCCAGTCCATTCGAGAACGGGCACTTTTTCTCTCCTTCCTTTATTCCTTTATGTAGTCCCTTTCAACGGGCTGCTTTCTCGATCTTTTATAATCTAAAATACAATGATATTCGCATGAGTTTCGTCGATATCGGCATGTAATTTTTATCAAACGATCGATAAAGTATACACTCGCACGCAAACGAAATTTAAGCAAAGTATTTATCGGACGTAGTACTCGCAATTCCATTCACACAGCAATTCTATAAATAAGAACAATTAATTGTCGCGTTTATATACCAGGTAAGTGTAATCTACGATGACGAAAGAGTACGAGTAACGTCTCGTCCCAATCTAGACTCAATGAGTATCGATAAAACGAGTTTGTAGATAGTTTAGAGAGATAAACGGGAGAGGAAAGGAGGCAAAGCCACGCGCGGCTAATCTTACTACGACTTATAATCGTTCCAGACAAATATTTCTAGGGCGTGATAAAGAGGTCTTTAAACTCTTACCGATTCACGCGACAACTTTTATTTCTAGAACTAATTTATCTGCATCGGTTTATTTCGGAAGGCTAAAGATGGCCTGAGAGGAAGAGATAGAGAGGAGGAAAAGAGAGGCGGGGAAGGAGGAGTAGAAAAGGAGAGACGAAGAGACGCGTGCAGAGTTGGCGCGGGCGGTGTAAATCGAGCGAACGTTTGCTGCCCTCTGAGCTCTCTCTCTCTCTCTCTCTCTCTCTCTCTCTCTCTCTCTCTCTCTCCGTCTGTCTATCTATCTCGATGCTGTCCCATATTTACGTCGCGCCAATTTTCATTCGCCAAGTGGCAGGTATTAGTCATGGATGAGAGAGTGTGTGAATTGCACGATCCACGATTTTGACAAGCGTTATCCATTAAGCATCCTATTCTTTCTTCTGTCAACGTAAATTCCGAGGACGTTCGTAAACGCGACCATTCGCAAGCCAACAAGAATCGAGTTGAAGCTTCCGTATTTTTATTCTCCTCGCTCGCGCGACCGTAAGAGCCCAAGTACACGTACTTATCCCGATTTACTCGATTAGAATACACGATTCGCAAACCTCTTGGAATACTTCCAACTCCGAGTTGTTCCTTTCGACGATAAGGCCCAACGAATTAGCTTTCGATTATCGTTCGTGCTTTCTTGACAAGATAGAATCTTGACAAGTTTAACGAATTATACACCGAAGCCGATCACGCGAAGGATCACATCCTTGCAAAGATCGTTTGGTCCAGCATCGAAATGAGATAGCAAGGGGGAAGAAAAAAGGTACAACGGAAATGTAACGATATTCGATTAAAAGAAAGATGTGGGAAGGGAGATACCGAAAAGAAATATAAAATCGATCTCTCTTAGCGAAAAAGAAAGAAGGAGAAAATTACTGGGTTGATAAGACGAACTCGTCGAACGCGAAGAAGAATAAGAAGCCGGCGCGCGACGCACAGTCGATACGGTCTCGTTTGGTACCTCCTGGATCAGAAGAAGGAGGAGGCGGAGGCGGAGGCGGCGGCAGCGGTGGCGGAGGAGGCGGAGGAGAAAGGCGGAGAGGGGTGTAGAAAGAGAGAAAGAAGGTCGACTCACCGAGTTTGCCGAGTTCGCACGAGTTCGTCGGCGGTGCACCGTTCGGTCTCGTGGGCAGCCTTCGAGGACGTCGACGTGGTAGACGTCGGGAATGCTCGTCTCGTCCTCGTCGTATCCTCGATCGAGCTCCTCCTCCTTCTCGTTGCAGCTCCTGTCACGCGCGCACTATGCACCGGGCACGAACATGCGGCCATTGCTTGACGCGCGCAGTCAATGAACCCGCATTGCTTTTCACCCGAGAGTGTTTTGTTTTTCTCTTCTTTCGAGGCTCTCTCCTCACTCGACGACACGCACCACCTCTCTGCTGGCCCTGCCTCTTGCGTACACACGCATGCACGCGAGCGAGCGAGCGAGTACGCACGCACGCACGCACGCACGCACGCACGCACTCGTTTTCCCTCTCGCTTTAAAAGAAGAGACTCCTTACTATATCGATACGCAAGCCTATCTTCTTCTCTCGAATCTCGTAAGTCTTTTAAGATGAGAATTAAAATCTCATCAATTCGGTAAATTTGCGCTCTTCCGACCGTCCTCCGACCTCCGCCTATTTCCTTTCCTCCTCTTTCCTCCTTCTTCTTTCTTCTGCTTCTGCTACTTCTTCTTCTTCTTCTTCTTCTTCTTCTTCTTCTTCTTCTTCTTCTTCTCTTCTACTTGTTCTTCCTTCAATTGCGTTTTTCGCTCTCCTTGGCCGTGCGATACGCGGGACGCGCACGCGCGTCTCTTCTCTCTCTCTCACTCCCGCTCGTGCGCGCGCGCGCGCGCGCGCCCGAGAGAGGGTATTCGCGTATACACACACCGACGAGACACGAGACCAGAGGGTTTCGCCCCTGCGCGCGCGCTCGTTCAACGACCCGCGACTTCTTGATTTTCTTTTTTCTTACGTCTCCCCTTTTTACCACTGTTCCTTCTCACTGTTCTTTCACATCGAAAGAGAAAATCTTCTTCGTAGTTGCGCCTTCTTGCATTAGAAACGTATAGAAAGTCGAAAGAGACGTTTAGGCAAATAATGTTCTTTTTCTTTCGCAATTTCCCTATTTAAATTTGATTTTATCGTTCCAATTATGGTCAGCTTAATACGATTATTACTACGATTATTACTACGTTATTATCTCGGAGAAATCTTTTTGATAGCTCGAAACAAACTCGCTTGCGAAATAGCGCGAAAGAAACACCGCGACGTTCAAATGCAAACTGATCCTGCCGCTTTTCTATACGCTGCGCCACGCCGCGAAACGGTCTCCGCTATCGGTCTAATCCACCCAACCAATACTCACTTGCTCTCCTTCCACCAATCAGCATCGTCCATCGTATCCCCACTCTCGTACCCATTCTCTCCATCTCTTTTCCCCTTTTGTACCTCCTATCTATTCGTATCGACTCTTTTTATCGACCATTTCTTCGCTTTCCTTTTTTTTCCCTTACTGTTAAGAGAAGAATTGTTGTTGCAAAATAGCTTCGAACGTTTGATATCAGCGTATAAAATACGGCTTGCGTGTATCATTTTTAAACGATAAAACTTTAGTCGACAAAAGGGGCCTATATGTAAGAGCCCCGACAGTGCATCTTTGTCTTACTCATGGAAGTTCAACGGTGCTGCCTTCTCGCCAATTTCATTAGCGGCAAATTTGAAAGATTCGATTATCATTCATATAGATGATAATCTTTCGATTGATCGTTAAATTGAATATTAATTTTTTGACAGGACGTACATAGATTTTGGTCGATCAAGAAAACAATTGTAATATTTTTCAAATAATAAAAAAATAAACGAGGATATTTAACTTAAGGCGCGATTTTCTATTTTTAAACACTAACGCCATCTTACCGTCGTGCACATAATCATAAAGCGATGCTTATGGTCAAACAGTAGTTACTCATCTTCGGAATTTAATGTTCAACGGTTTGGGGAATGATCAAATGAGAAGTCAAACGTTTAAACCTCGTTAAAGATATTTATAAAAGGAAGAGTTTTGAAAAGCTGTGCGCATAATCATGGTTCGGAAAGCGAAAGGTACGTACATTAATTTTATCACAGATTAATACCTGTGAAGTACTTTTTATAAATTTATCATACTGTAATTCACCATAATAATTCTCTCAATAGATTTCACACAAAGCAAGGAGGAACGTATGGTTATCACGATTGGAGAAATTATACAAGAATTATTGAAAGCTCATCGAGATAATAGAGATGTCGATTTGAATAAATTAAAAACACGTATATCTTCGAAATATGGCCTGGATAGATCTCCTAGGTTAGTCGACATAATAGCTGCCGTACCTGCAGATGCAAGAAACATTTTAGTGCCTAAATTAAAGGCCAAACCTATTAGAACAGCTAGCGGGGTTCGTTTCTACATCGTAAAACTATATAAAACTTTAGCACTTGCTATAATAGAAACAATAATAAATAATCGTTTCTTTAAAGATAGCAGTGGTAGCCGTTATGTGCAAACCGCACAGATGTCCCCATATCAATATGACAGGAAACATTTGCGTATATTGCCCTGGTGGTCCAGATTCTGATTTTGAGTATTCTACGCAATCATATACCGGTTATGAGCCTACGTCTATGAGAGCTATACGTGCAAGATATAATCCGTTTTTGCAAACGAGACATCGTATGGAACAAGTATGATAAATATCTTCTGTTATCGTACCATTAAATTCTTTAATACAATATTATTCACGTTAAATAGTTGAAACAATTAGGACACAGTGTCGATAAAGTCGAATTTATCGTGATGGGTGGAACGTTTATGTCCTTGCCAGAGGATTATAGGGATTATTTCGTACGGAATTTACACGATGCTTTATCCGGCCATATAAGCAATAACGTAGATGAAGCAGTCAAGTATTCGGAACGGAGTCGTACAAAATGCATTGGTATAACCATCGAGACACGACCGGATTATTGTTTAAAAAAGCACTTGTCGGATATGCTGCGCTATGGGTATATACATTTTAAATATTCAATTAACCATAGATCACGCGTGAGTACGATTTAATCGTTAAGTCGCTCTCTCATTGATGCTCTAGGTGCACGCGTCTTGAGATCGGCGTACAATCCGTATACGAGGATGTTGCACGGGACACAAACAGAGGACATACCGTTCGTGCAGTATGCGAAAGTTTCCAATTATCAAAAGATGCAGGTTTCAAAGTTATAGCGCACATGATGCCAGATTTACCGAACGTCGATATCGAAAGAGACGTTGAACAATTTATTGTACGTTACTAGATTCCTATATTATTTGTGTCCCATACTAATGAAATATTTATATAATTTATACAGGAATTCTTTGAAAATCCTACTTTTCGAACGGACGGCCTAAAGATCTATCCAACGTTAGTGATACGTGGTACTGGATTGTACGAATTATGGAAAACTGGTAGATACAAGAGTTATACACCGACAGTTTTGATTGACTTAATAGCACGCATTTTGTCTTTAATACCGCCGTGGACGCGTGTCTATCGCGTACAAAGAGATATACCAATGCCTTTGGTCAGGTAACGTTCTTTACGTGATTATCACGTATCATATCTTGGACGATTTATATCATTTACAAAACCTTTATAGTTCTGGCGTGGAACATGGTAATCTACGTGAATTGGCATTAGCTAAAATGAAAGACTTAGGTACCGATTGTCGTGATGTCCGTACACGTGAAGTAGGAATACAAGAGATACATAATAAAGTTCAGCCGTACGAAGTCGAATTAATACGTCGTGATTACGTTGCCAACAACGGATGGGAAACGTTTCTTTCTTACGAAGATCCTATGCAAGACATTTTAATTGGTTTGCTTCGTCTAAGAAAATGTTCCCCGGATACCTTTAGGTAATTCAATTTCACTCTTTCTACAGGGACATTTTCTTCAATTCAAAAAGACGCTTACTTTTACAGATCCGAGTTGAAGAATAAATGCTCGATAGTAAGAGAATTACATGTTTATGGTAGTGTAGTACCCGTTCATGCGCGTGATCCTACCAAATTTCAACATCAAGGTTTTGGAATGCTTCTAATGGAAGAAGCAGAACGCATTGCGAGAGAAGAACACAGATCTCATAAAATTGCTGTTATCTCGGGCGTTGGTACAAGAAATTATTACAGAAAAATGGGTTACGAATTGGACGGCCCTTATATGTCTAAGGTATTGATATGATCCGAATAATGTGATAATAATGTAAATAATAAATTCTCCTTTATCTTTAATATATTATCGTATCTGTGCTTCTTCATTTTCCATACGTTCGAGTTTCCCTTCCGTCAGTAGTCCCTTTGAAACGTTTGACCGAATGTATTATTATTTAAATATTAGTTCATTGTACTACGTGTACATTGAAGATTATGATTAATGATATTATAATTTTTAGAAGTGACTAAGACTGATTAATAATATTATTAATGCAATTTCCGATAATTCTAGATATAAACATTTAGATATTTAAAATATTCCGTATCCCTTTTAGAACGAGATGATATCACAAAAGTTCATAAAAAGTGGCTGATAACGAAGGAAAATAATTTTTAATGCGTTTTGTGCTACATTAACATTGCCAGTATATCTATATATACGAAGGTCACTAAATGGCTGCCATATTGTCGCAAAAATTCCGATTTCTTAACAGGGATACATGAGGGTAGTGGAGTTCTACTGCATGGTATCAGCTGATCATGGTATCAGCTGATGTCGATTTAAAAAGAGCGAAGACGATACATGTGTCGGCACCTAACGGAAATTGCAGAACTAAAGAAAACTAACTCGGTAATAGTCAAAGTTAAGAAAAAGTGGGAAAGTGTTTAAATTGCACAAGACCAATTATCTCGAGATAAAAATTTTTAAGTATTGGAATTTTATATTAAAATTATTTTATGTTTCTCGAGCGTATTCATCTTTTTAATGTTTAAAAGAATGTACTATTGTTTAAATGTTGTTCATTGGATTTCATCTACATTAGAGACTAGAAATGATTCAAAAATTATTAAAAGTATTCATTTAAAAGAGAGAGTTTCACTCATCGGAATCTGAAAGAAATCCATCTCGGTAATGAACAAGCGTGATGAAGAACTTTGAAAGTGAACTTTTTTGATATGTTTAAAATTGACCTCTTGCGCCATCTTGTGTGTCCGTCTTTTATTTGTTAATTAAAAAATAATATCAGTGAACCGTCCCCATTATGATAATTAATGTGTGTGAACTGTACTTATCCGACGAACTCCATTATTGTCATGTGTTCCTGTTATGAAATCGAAATTTTTCCGACGATATGAGGATCAAAAATTACTGACTCTCATATATATATATATATAGATATACTGACAATTGTATGTGTTTAAGGCATTACTAATGATCATCTTTAATTACTAATCCCTTTTCATGAACTTTATGACATGATCTTGTTCTAGAAAGAGAAAAGAGTTCTAAAAGAGTTCACTTTTTGTGAACTTTTATAATATATTAACTGTCTACAAGATATTTTGAATATCTAAATGTTTGGAATTTGTTCTTTATTAAGTTTGAAGAATTAAGTTTGGCATTCTTCATTGCTATCAATTATAAAATTTGTCTACATAAAAGTACAAAAATTTACAAAGCAATTGGACTAATAGTTAGATACATGTAAGAAAGATAATAATAAACATCTGACAATAATGGTTAATTCTAATCTTTAAATTGATTATAACACACACGATTCCTTTTTCTTAATATAATAATAAAAGAAAATAAAAGTTCAATAGGACTGTGTACTGTGTACTTAAGCCTGGCACAAAGTTTTCCTGAAACATTAAATATCGTTACTGTTTCAGTATAATAAAGAAGTGTTTATTATAGATACTTACAATTTCATTTCAATAATAGTATTATTTTAGCATAATGTTAATTTTTCTAAATATGATAAAACGTAAGAATTAGCTGGCTATCTCTACATTCGGTGATAAAAATATCTTAACGATGTCTCATCAATGAAATCACATAAAAAAGTTATGAGATAAAAATTGCCATTAAGAGCTTAAGTTTGTGAAGCTCTTAAGTGATAGTAATCTTAAAAAGATCGCATGTTTGTTTAAATTTCTCTTTTTTGGCAATAGAATCCAAATGCAATGTTTTATGCAAATCTATAACACAAAATGACAAATAAATTATATGTTCTTTATGTATAATGCAAACAAATTTTTGTTAAAAATCTTTTCCTGGCCTTTCAACGACGAAATCAGACAGAAGAACTATAACATAAGAACATTATTTCACAGAACATAATTTGAAATTTACAAAGCTTTTAAATGAATGTAATTGTAAAAAGATTTGATATTAAGTTTTAATATAGCGCATAAGTTTTTTTTTATGTCTTCTTATTGGATGACCAACAATATAACATAATCTGAAGTAGGAACAAGAGGTTAAGTCAATGTGTATTGGATCAAAATCGTTTGATCAAATAGAATATAAATATAATGACAATAAAAATTGTCAAATAAAAAGGATAAAAAGAATAGAGACGTAGGAGAAAAACGACAAACCTTTTAAAGAAACGAAACAGATCGACTGACATTTTCAGATTTTTCACCTTGCGCCACCTACTGACAAAATGTGACGGAAAATAGTGAATAAATAGAAGTGAATTGGAACGGCGGATAGTAACATACGTTTCGCCGTACAGTTCAGAGCATACTTGACATATGTATGCCATTCTTACTGCTTCTTTGTGAATCGAGATGCTATGTGTATTCGAGAATCATTCAAGAAGAAAAATTACGCCGATTTGTAGAAAAAGTTCATCGTTCGAAAATCAACGAAATGTAGTGGAGCGTGATCATTAATAATACACTAGAACTTAGGTGTAGATACACGAGAAATACAAAAAGAACAAGAGTTTCGTATAACGCATACGATTTATTCGACGAGCGAAGTCTCACGTTACCTGGCAGACTGTACAAAGGTAAACAAAAAAGACGATCACTTATTTACATCAATATGCGATCCTTTATAGTACGTTGAAAAAAATCTAAAGCGGTAGGTTATGTCCTTCACTTTCCAGCTGTTTGCGCTAAACTAGTATTGTAAACAATCCCGAGGGAGTGAGAGAGAGAGAGAGAGAGAGAGAGAGAAAGAGAGAGAGGGAGGGAGAAGCGACATGTATTTCACATCTTTCAAATCCGTTGCTAATAAACAAGCGTCGCGAAGGTGAAGTTTATTTACGTTTCGTTACATTGTTTACAAGTTTGTATCTATATCAAGATGCTCGATCATATAGAAAAATTTGTTGATATCGGACCGCGCCCAATAAAAAAAAATCTTTCTTTTCTTTCTTTGTTCTTTTTTTAATTCTTTTCTTACTCTAGAAGAATGTTGATAATCTTTAAGAAGTACAATAAAGAGATATCATATCTTTGTAGATAATTTTTTAAATGTTTTGGCAAGAATATATATGTATATGTATATGTATATATATATATATGTTTGTTCAGGAAATTTATGCATAATTTACATGTCACGGAATGCATCGTAATATGTTGTGTTAGCTATTAAAAAACATTCTCTACGGTGAAACTTGTTATGCTAAATTCTAGTTTCCAATGTAGAAAAGAAGAAGTAGAATGTTAAGATTGATTTTTGCTCTTTGATCGTATATAAAAATCGTATTTCGAAGGAGAAACGTTCTTTTGGAGAAAACACGCAATTCAATTCGGCGA
This sequence comes from Vespa crabro, assembly GCF_910589235.1. Classification (NCBI taxonomy): domain Eukaryota; kingdom Metazoa; phylum Arthropoda; class Insecta; order Hymenoptera; family Vespidae; genus Vespa; species Vespa crabro. The sequence goes on along the minus strand of NC_060968.1, from coordinate 5,099,925 downwards.
TAGTCGTACCGCATGCATTCATATGCATTCCAATGAGGCATCCCAATGCATTCGTATATACGTATGTATATACATATGTCTGATATATGGTTTAGAGTTTTAGGTTGACACGATCGTGATACACTTTGCAAAGTAACCAATCGAGAAAGAACGTTCTCTCGTCGACCAATAAACGTTTGCGGTGTGCACTCTTATGCATCTATAACTATGAATGTTATAACACTATCGCACAATTTACTTTTTCTATCTGACTATTATTAAATCTGTCCTTAAAGTTCGACAGGATCGAAAGAGATAAATCATTAGCTATCATTAAGCGAACGGAGTCGGATGATTTTAAGCGTTAGCTCGATATTTCCTGGATCAAAGTTGGACAATTCTTGTTCTTGGCTTAGAATTAGTATTTCAAAGGTGTTACACGTTCGACGACGCCGTGCGACTTTGCGTGCCAGTAATCCGGTGAAAGTTGCATTCGAGATTTCTCGCATATCATTCCTTGGAGGCTGTATTCGCCGAGAGGAACGTTTTCCTTCGTCTTCGTTTTCATCCTCCCTTCGTCCAAGTTTCTTCTTCGTGCACAAAAATACCAGGTAGGCTTATAACAAAATGGGACAAACCAGCTATTTATTTAAGCCAGTTATTTAAGTTCCTTTTTCCGTGCAAAATATGTCATTGAATCTATCCTATCGCTATTACGTTTTAGGGATCAAATGATATAAATCGTAGATATGTAAAAACTTTATCTATCCTTCTGGAATTATACAGAGACATCGTAAATACTTTCGATCTCGATCGATCGAAATTGATAACAGGCGGTAAATTATGTACTTAGTTACGTTCGATTCTAAACTCGAACCACATGGCTTTACTCCAATCTCATTCGCACGTTTCTTTTCTACAGAGAGAAAAAAAAAAGTGATAATTTTATTTAACTTTTGTTTTGAGATTATCTTCCTTTATAACCTATTTTATTTTTAACTAAAGTATGCTTGTCTTTCTATCAACATTCGTTGAGTTCGTGTGTATCAATTGCGTAAGAACGCGGTGATGCACCGAAGAATCAAGGTACTCATCTATCTCTTCTTTGCTTGACAACGACGACGACCGTCGACGACCGTCGACGACAGGCAAAAATCAACGACAGACAAAAATCGACGACAACAACGACGAAGTCATCTATTTTTAAATGCCTCCTCTCTTCTCGTCTACCTGTTTATTTTTCTTGCCATAAATTGTGAAGCATCGTTGAGTACACTGATTCGAAAGATTCAAAAGAAAATGTTCTTCTTATTTAAAATAATCGTCATCTTCTTCTTCTTCTTATTTCGCGTCGGCGGTCTGCTTTAACGATAGTATACTTGACTTTTTGGCCCTAGCTCCTTCCTACGTGCCGTTCTTGTTACGTTTCTTCGCCTAACTCGGCAAAATTAACAAGAGGAAGGAGTCGTAGAAGAAGACGATTTAAAATTACCGATTACGCGGCCACTCTGGTTAACTCTCCTATATTTCATATATATACATATACATATATACATATATATATATATATGTAACAATAACAATATAGGTACGAGTTATACAGCAATAACAATATTTTATAAGCTCGCCATTAATGTCGCCAGAAACATACGTGATGTGTATATAATACTTAATTCCTTAAATGCTTGCATTTTTCGTTTTTATCTTGGGAATAGCCTTTTACGCGATACGAAGCGAACGGCATTGTATTACGAACGTGTCTCTCGCGATAATCGTCATTCTCATTCGTTGTTGTTATATACCTATTATTTACGTATATGTACATATGTATATACGAACACGAGTTTATCCTTCATTCTCCGTTTATAGATTGTCCATTTCGCACGTAACCGATTTTACTTTATTTCTTTGCCTTGAATATGCCGGATATGTAAGATTCTGACATCAGAAGAAAGTACTTAATTATTTGCGATCGAGAAAGCAAAGTTGCGTTGGGATCAGTCGCTTGCGTTCAAAGGAAACACAAATAAGTGCAAAGACTAAAAATACTATAGAAGAGAATCTCAAGCAATGTCATGCTTGTTTATGCCAAAATTTCAATAGGCAAGGTCGCGTAGGCGCGTAACAAAGAATCGAGATGACTTGGAAACGTAAAAAAATTCATTTATTTCGATATAAAGAAAGATAATTCATATTCGAAATGATTTGATGGATTTAGTTTATTTTCTACTCGCTTGGCAATCATTGCGAGAGATTTGTCATTTAGTCAAATCATAGAAAGATCGCGGTCGGAGGCGTTCGATTCGTCTCGTCGAAATTCATAGACTTGCTCGTTTGAGTCAGTCGACGCTGAAGCGTTGCATGTTCGAGATGTACCGTTTCTCTCGTCGCGAACGGTTTTAGCTTCGAGTGGTATGCCGAGAAGAAAATAATCAACCAAAAGGAGAAAGAAATTCTTCGACGCCTCTTGATTTCTTTTTTTTTTCTTTTTATTTTTTTTGCAGAAGAAATGTTATTTGTTTAAAACAATGTTTACTTTCGTCGAGTTTCAAGACTATCTTCGAGATCTGTGCTAATGATCGAAGGAAAAAAAATCAAGATATAATTGAACCTCAATGGAATTTGATGAAATTAAAGACCCATGATCCTATTATCGTCATCAGAAGATCGAGATCAGAAGAGTGAGCAAAACTTCGTTTATTGTGAAAAAAAGAGCTCTACGATTTCAAGGAACAATTGCCGATCGTTAATTCATCGTAAGATTCAGAAGATACTCCTGCAAAAGTAAAGAAAGCAAATAAGATTTGGACGTCTGATTGAAGAATCGGAGAAGTAAAAAGATGACAAGCGTAGCGATTTTCTTCACCGGTAAATAAGACATAAAGATGGCGTCTCGAAGTGACGCCTGCGCCATCGGCTATAAAAGACCTTCGGTGAGTGTCTTTATGTGAAGGCGAAAGAAAAGCTCGTTTTCTAGTCCGTTCGCACGGATAAATTGAAAGTCGAATTACGTAAGAATCAGTAGAGACGATTACGTATCGCCTCTACTAAGCGCATTATACTAACAAACAGGGAAAACGTGGACTCGTAGGTGTAGATGGAAGCTTAGTCTTGCGTAGCGGTGCGCAACGGAGCGCAAAGCGCGCACGTTTTTGAATATTTCAAGTCGTCGATGGAAAAAAGAAAAAGAAAAAAGAAGTAATAAAAATAGAGAAAAGATTAGAAATTTACTCGTCAAACTCGATCGTGATATTTCGTAAATTCTGTTATCTTATAATTCATTCTTTTTACGTGTGAATTGATCTTTATTTCGAGTACGAGAATGGAGCTCTTATGCAAGGGATGCTTCGTCGCATACGAAAAAAATCTTTAAGGAACGAAGCTACGCGAAATTGTGAAAGAGTTACGAACGATCAACCAACCTGTATATTATTATTAGATTCTAGGCCGATCGCGCACTCGACGTGCTGTTGCGCTCATCAGATAGAGAGTGTCACCCTTTTCCTTAGACCTCCTTGCGAAAGTATTCGAACTTTAACTCGAAAGCAAATAATTTATTCCTCAGACTTAGTCGGACATTCGAACGGAAAATATACCAAGACGATCCTTGATATCGTTGAAGGATGTTAAGATGATGGGAAGGAATGAGAGACGGATAAAAAGGATAGAACGTAGGATCGTAGGTCGTAATTGTTTCTTTCTTTCTCTCTTTGCAGCGCACGCAAAAAGAAATCGTCACGTAACGTCGCGTTTTATCTCGTATGTTTTCTACTCGAGATCGATCTAAAGCTTGATTAACATTTCATAGTTAACAGAGAATAAAAAAATCATCTCTCTCTCTCTCTCTCTCTCTCTTCCTTCCTTCTTTTTTTTTTTTTTTTTTTTTCATCGAAATACGCCTACTTCTTGTAACGCAAAACGTTTCATCCTTGACCACTGAAGAGGCAATGCGACCGAACAATTAGTTTGGCTTTGACGTCGTATTTGTGCGATTACATCGATCAGAATGAAAGACTACGTAACGTAGAGTTAACGTTACGACGAAAGAAGAGAGGAGAAATCATCGATCCGTGATTCGATCTTGTTCTGATTTTTCACGTGAATTCAATCAATTGTTCACGATACCGATCCGTGATATTCTACTTTTAACGCAGACTATAAATACGCTACTTTGATCATTTACTGTTAGAAGAAAGAGAACGATGAGTTGCATCTTATTCAATTCCTTCTTATCCTATATCATCAGGTTTGGTTGAGCTATATAAAAATTGATTGTAAAATATTATAGAGATCGTAGATCCAAGAGAGTTTCCTCTGTCATATGTGACTAGACTACGTTGAAGCGAACGGTTAGAAGTAAAAGAAAAAGCTTGCTTTCTAATTGGATAAGAGAAGCCCTGTTTACGGACTAACGATCTGCTTTCTGTGTCAGCGATAAAGTAAAAAGATTCGGAACGACGGAGAGACGAGCGAAAAGTCGAAAGAGAGGAAAATAATTTGGCTAGGTGGAATTTCATGAAAAAGAATTAGAAGGTGGAAGAGGGCTTGGGGAAAGAGAGAGAGAGAGAGAGGGAGGGAGGGAACAACGGAGCCATGCGGTCGACGAGTGCTCCTCGAGCAAGTTATTTTGGTCCCCACGGTCGCCCTCCACGTTCCCTCCACGTTTTCTTCACGTTCCCTCTGCGTTTCCTTGCGAAATACTTTTTATTATCTTTTATCTACGTGGCTACAAGCAACATTACCGATCCAATATTATTTCTATCCTTTTATTTCGATGAACGAAATGTAATCAAGAAAAGAGGGATTCTTCAATTTACCCGTCATTAATATCATAAACGTAGGCCTTTTCGTTATGTAACACATAACGTATGTAACGTCTAATGGGAATACAAAGGATGCGTGTTTTATAAATCAATTCCGAGAACATGTTGGATCGTTGCCTGATTCGCTAGATGGACTCGCTAAATATTTCTCAACTTGTTAGTATTTGTTACTAACAAATGATTCTTCAAATTGCAGAACCAAACATTTTTAGGAGAAATGAAGGAACACTCAGCTTCTTCGAAAGTCGAAAGGGACAAGGATCCGCCTCAAAAATCGTATAGCAGTGCTGCCAGTTTGATGTCGATTGGCGCGGACATATCTCCTAGTTCTTCCCATTTTTTCGAGGTAGTAATTCGATCGAGAATTCTCTTTCAGTTGTTTTATATTCATTGATTTTTTCTTCTATATATATATATATTTTTTTTTTCTCTTTTTTTTCTTTTTTTTTTTTTTTTTTTTATCATTATTATCCAGCTGATCGCTTTCTTTCAGGTACTCTACGTCGGTAAGATCAGAGTCTCCCATCCAAAGGTATCCGAATCTTTCATCGACGATGCCCTCCTCAGATTTCGCTCTCATGGACTCGAAAAATCAAAGTCTTCTGCGGGTGCTTTACTCCTTTCTAGTAATAGAAGGAACAGTACGGTGAGTGGGAGAAAAAAATTGCTTCAGCCATGTTAGCTATCGTTATAGCTGTCGTTTAGGTATTTCCAAATTTGATATTAGACCTTTGTTAACGATTGAGATAAGCTCAATCAAATTGATTTGACTATACATTGAATTGCAACATGAAAAATTTGTTCTCATTGTCTTTTCCTTGTCGTTGTGCTTATGTATAGCATAATCATAGCCTAATCGATCTGTTAGGAATCGAGTACCAGCGAAACGGGCAGTGTAGAAAATGTGTCTAGACATGGCTCGATGGCAACATTAACGATTGCGGCAATGGTTGCTTCTTCTTCCTCGAGATTCGAAGACAATGGTAACGGTAGTCAAAGCGGAACATCTGCAACGACTATTGACAATAACAGCGGAGGTAATATACAGGTGCCAGCAGTTATGAGAAATCGTGCTGGTTCGATGAGTAACGTTTTAACAGGCAGAAGAGATTCCAGTCCAAAGACCAGCGACGAGCATAATCGAACTATGCTATTTCAGGTAAGAAAAGATGATTCGGACGGTCAATCGATCTTTTCTGATATTACATTTTAATATTCGATGTATCCTCCCAACGTAGGTGGGTAGAACCGATTTGAGATTGATCAGCCCTGACAGGAAGCAGGTTTTGCTTCACAAACAAATCAAAGATGTAGCGAGTTGCGTACAGGGTGCAAAGAATTCCGAACACTTTGGATTCATCTGTAGGGAAATAATGATAGATAGTTTCGTTGGTTATATATTCAAGTGTCAATCCGAATCCGTTGCCGACGATCTCGTTGCAGGTAAGATGAAACTTTCTCATTCGAGAAACATAGAACTTAATTGCTCGACTTGTGTCTCCTTATTATTTTCTACATCCTGTCCAACAGCCATCACCCAAGCATTCGTTGCAACCTGCGATGGTACAAGGAAGGAAAGATACCCTGTATTCTCTTGCGAACACTGTCCCATGTTTTGGTATAATAAACTGTGTCAAGAGATAGAAGGTAATTTTCTCGTAAATCTCTTATCTCGAATCATAGCAGATGAATGGTTTCTATCCTTCTTTATTTCAGGTCAAAACGATCGACGAACACAAAATATAATATTCTCTCGAATGGAACAATTGCCGGAAGACGAGCAGGAGATCGTTGTGAACAAATACAAAGGTGCTGAGGCAATCGGAGGAGGTTCTGGTGCGGGTTCGAGTTTGCGCGAACAAAACCAATTTCTCATTAGATTATTACGTGCTCATTGCGAGGCTAAACAAGCTAGACATGTTCACGATACAGCTGAGAATAGGTATAAGATTATTACGTGAATATAAAATACGAGTGAACGTATCTATGTAATATTTAATAAATTTTCAGAAGCGAATTTTTGAATCAGTATCTCAGTGTAGGCGTTGGCAGTACGATATTCATGAAAGCGAAACGTTCTCTGACTAATAGTTTCGATAATCTTATGAAACGGAAGGGTTCGCGGGAAGACTTTGGACTCGTATCGCATGTGAAGGATTCTAATCATCTCAACACCGCATTACAAAAGAGTGGCAGCCAGAGTCCCGATAATTCGCGTCAATCGTCGATAGGCGAGTCATCGACTGAAACGTTTAACAGGCCGAGATCGTTGCGAGTATCTCCGGAACAACAGTTATCTGTGAATACGGGACCACGAAGTTCCATGATGGATATGTAAGTAAAATTATTTCTTAAAAACAAATTCTTAAAAACTTGATACCATTTTTCTTTTTTATGCAGCTTCCTGAAAGTAGGAAATTCGCCGAAAATGTCGCCTACAGAATGCGATGGAAATACCGAAATGCATTCGAATAGTTCGTGGAGACAGGCGATATTACATAGAGTGGTAACACCGAATAAAGAACACGATAAGAATAATGGAAAATCTGAGAATTCTAATGTCAATGAGACACCTCGTGCTGTTGCTACGCACAGAACGAGGGAGGAACTCAGGGATCTGTGGAAGAAAGCGATTAATCAACAAGTGATACTGATACGAATGGAAAAAGAGAATGCAAGACTTAAAGGTATTATAGCGTACTCGCTTATCCATTAATTATATATATACGTATATGATTTTGTATATATGTGTTTCAACTCGATTAAAGAACGTCAAGAGGAAGCAACGGTGAAAAGAATCAAATTGGAGTACGATGAAATTAGCAGCTGTGCTCGCGAACTCGTCGAAGTATGGGATTTGCTCGTTAGCAAGGAATCCCGCGTTTCTACAAAGTGCGACAATCAAATGCTTTTACATGCCATTAAGCAAGGTAAAAAATTGAGTTATCAATGAAGAAAGAGAGGAGGATCTAACGTCTAATCGTTATGTTTCAGGTGTTCCCAAAGGGAAAAGGGGCGAAGTCTGGCAATTCTTAGCGGAACAATTTTGTTTGAAGCAACCACCCATAGATACTCATGATTTTCCGAACTACAATACTTCTTACGATCTGTTACTGAAACAACTCACGTCTCAGCAACATGCCATTCTCATCGACTTAGGACGTACATTTCCGAATCATCCGTATTTCAGTTCTCCTTTAGGACCTGGCCAATTGGCACTTTTCAATTTATTGAAAGCTTATTCTCTCCTGGATCACGAAGTTGGCTATTGTCAGGGTCTAAGCTTTGTGGCTGGCGTTCTTCTTTTACACGTAAATATAACTTTTCCTTTAAATGAACGTAACTTTAAATGTTGCATAGACCATCAATGTTAAAGCTAGTTCATGTCGCGTTAAATAATAGCTTGAAACGCTTCCTATATCATAAAAATCTTTCTACCTGTTTCATAATCAGATGGTGGAAGATCAGGCTTTTTTTCTCTTACGACATCTGATGTTTCGGAGAGGCCTGAGAAAACTCTACCTTCCAGATATGGCAGCATTACAATTGCACTTATATCAACTATCAAGATTACTGCACGATAGACTACCGGCACTTTATGATCATTTTGACAAGCACGAAGTGTCACCAACTTTGTATGCAGCACCGTGGTTGTTAACCTTGTTTGCCAGTCAGTTTCCATTAGGTTTTGTAACCAGAGTCTTTGGTAAGTTTATCCCCTCCTAATTTATTTTCTTCTCTCATTCCTTACCTCATATTATTATTAAGCCAGAAGAAAGTTGTAGAAAATTTTATTGACTCTTCTTCCTTTCTGTTACAGATTTACTTTTTCTCGAAAGCTCAGAAATATTATTTCGAGTAGCCGTGGCATTATTGGAAGAGCATCAAGATCAATTGCTTTACTGTGATAGTTTCGAAGAAATTATGGAATATCTTAAAGTAAGAATATATATATATATGTCTCTGTGATTTAATCAACTGTGTTTTTATGTCGAAAGTGTGCCATCGAATAACCACGTATCTTCATTTTTTCCGTCCTCTTTCTTAGACCCGCGTACCAGCTGTAGATAAAGCCACTTTGGATCGTGTAATGAAACGTGTATTCTATCCGGATATGGAAGTTTCGAAGCAATTGAATGAATATAGAGTGGAGTATCAAGTGTTACAAGAAGAAATGCTATCGGTAAAGCCTCAGATGGAAAGTTTAGAGAAATTCAAGACGGTTAACAAACAATTGATGAAACAAGTCGGCCAATTGAACGAACAACTCGAGGTAAGAATATTCGATATGATATAACAATTATATTCTTTATATAGGTATATATTTTCGCCTTTTTTTTGTTTTTTTTTTCCTTTTTTTGCGGAACGAATATATCGCATGCAATTTTTTTGTTTTAGGTAACGATGAACAACCTGCAACGTTTGGAAACAGCACGATCTATGCAACAAGCGGTGGTGAATAAATTAGAATCTCAGAATCGTAGTCTCGAAGTGACAGTCGCGACTTTAGGTACATTTATTCAACACTTGAGCGAAACGCGAGACGATCTAGATTTACCAGGTGAAATACGTAGAATTATTTCTCAGATAAGCATTGCCGAAAAGCGAAGAAACATGAGCAAAGCATATCCTTTAAAGATATTAGAAGATAATAGTAAGCAAGGTCTCATTAAAAGCAATTCGGCTGGTAGAGATTCGCATAATTTCTTAAGAAATAGTAACGTGATCGATCCTCCTTATCCTTTGAAATCTACGTTGAGCCAACCAAACCTGGCAACTAAATTGGAAAGGGTATCTTCTTTCTTTTCGAATTCGCACAATCACATACAAAAGCAACGTGCACAATTGGCAGCCCTTAGAAACGAGTACACCGATCCAAATATACGAAGCAACAATGATGAAAATGATCCAAAGACGGTCAATATAGACATACAAATCACAGATACAATGAATTCGCAGAACGATAACGTTGAACAAAATGATAATCATTTGAAGATTCAGCCAATTAATTTAGAAAAATCTATCTCGTTACCGCTATCGAACGCAAAATTAAAATTGAAACCGTCCAAGTCGGCGTATGAATTAGGCTCCGTTAAAAAAGTTCCAACTAGCAAGATCGAAGTTACCAATGAAGATTCTTTGACCAACTTGACAGGTACCATGCATCCTTTGGATACTTGTAGCGATGTCAATTTTCGATATGGTGGAACCACAAAATTAAAGTCTATCAAACCAGTTAGATTATCTAGTCCGATCGGTCAAGGAGATAACGTAAATAAGAATACTCAAAACCAAAATACTGAAGCTTTAAATAGATAACACTTACTTATGTTATTGTGTTTGCAAAGAAAAATGGAAATACTTTCGAGAAGAAAGGATACGCATGATGGAACAGCATTGAATATTCGAAGATATAGGAATCATTGAAAAAATAACTTTCTTACGGTCTATACGTTTGCAACGATCTTTAATTCCTTACTCAATCTACCTTTTCCCCCCACTCCCTTCCTTCCTTTTCCTTATCCTCCCCTTAAGCTAAGATAATAAATGTGTACTGCGAGATGAAGGATTTCTATTACTTACGTATACGTATAGTGCATAGTTCTTATAAGTAAATCTCTAGGAACAGAAAGGTGTATTCAGTTTCAATAGAATTTCTAATCACTTGATACCAACGAATCATAATGAATGTTGTACAGATAATTATTGACACGTATCTCTGTACTATAATATATACGTATATTTGCTGTGTGTAGATACGTGAAGTATGTGTTTCAACAACTTTGCGTGACACGATGTATCGTCCTATATACAGATCTCAAAAGGATGCCAATGAAATAAAAATATCATACATGGAGCTATTTCTTGCCTTATAAAATCATTGATTTTGGGCACAAATTTCCATAAATGGTATGCACTGTGTGCATAATTACTGTTACCAAATTAACTAAAAGAAATATAAACTATAAGTTACCCGGAATATATCTGTATATATAGATCAACATATAAGTATCAAATGTATAAAATATTATTTGCACTTGTTATTGAATTGTTATAAAGAAACAAAAAGAAAATTATGCCAAATACTTTAAGATGTAAGCGAAAAGTGATATTGACATAGATAATATTTCTATTAACTGTGTGTATATTCTACATACTTATTGTTAATGAAGAATTATAGTGAGTGTGTGTGTGTGAGAGAGAGAGAGAGAGAGAGAGAGAGAGAGAGAGAGAGAGAGAGAGAGAGAGAGAGAGATAGGTAGATAGGTATAGGTGTATAGATATCATTCATTTTTCAACATATATATTAATTGTAGATTCGTATAACAATGAAGTATTACTATTATTACTTTTGCACAAAGCATGCCTTGCGATATCAGGGATCTTTGTATTAACGTTGTATTATTACTGTTAATACAGATACATAATAATATAAATTGCATAATCAATTCTCTTTCAACTTTTCCCTATTATTTTTATTGAACATTTAAATATCAAGAGAGAGAGAGAGAGAGAGGGAGAGTTATTTTTATCAGACGTGCCGAGTGGGCAGATATCGTAAGAATGGAATCGAAGTCCATCGAGATGAATTATTCAATCTCCATTTCGAACCAATAGCGAAAATATGTGCTACGTATATTATGAATACGCACGTAATTCATTCTTTTTCCTCGCATTGTAATTTTGCAATTCGTGTTAAAACTCCGGTTTTAATAAAATGTTTATAGCCATGCAGCTGTAAATGCTTTACACTGATTCGGATTAACGTAGGTAATCTCTCTTCGCTCGCGCTTCTTCACTGGATAAGGATTAAAAGAAAAAGAGTCTCGAGAGAGAGAATCCAACTAAAATTGAATGAAAGAGTAAATTTCCATTTTCTTAATCTCCTATCGTCGTCTCGTTTTATTACGTCTTTCGAGATTGAAAAATCTTCTAACGCCATATTATTACATTAAAAATAAATTTTGAAAATTTCTTACGATATTCGTAAACAAATGTAAATGTACTATGTCTCGATCTTTACATATGACATAATACCGGCATAATCGTCCAAACGTTTATCATAAATATATCTCTTCGAGATATTTTATTACATTACATTGTCTCTTACATCACCGATCTATCTCTCGCATATCTATCCAATGGCAACCAACTTTCTTTCGGAGTAACGATTTAAAACGATATATAATGTTGTTATGTCTATACTTCTTTCGAACCGATTCTATTATCCTTTGATTAAAATGTTTCAAAAGATGTTGACATTTTTTCATTCAAGTAGAAAAAAATCTCAGCAACTATAAAATTCTTTCTTCGAGACGAATAAAAATGTTTAAAAGATGAGCTCAAAGAATATGTGTACTTAGGTATAAGATAGATTGACCTGAGATAGTTTGGCAGGTGCTTCCTAGCGAATCGAGCATGAGTATTCGTGCTTGTGTGTGATAGGAAGAGGGTGGAAAGAGATAGCGTCGCTCTGGTCTGAAACATGTCGAGGATCCTAGCGGGGGATGGATGTAGATGGACAGGTGGAAGGTTGGAAGGTTGGAAGGTTACGAGAGCGCAGACGCCGTAGGAAAGCATCGAAGACAGCACCCGGCAGCGGTGGTACGGTACCGAAGTACCGGACAGAGCTAGCTCGACCGCATTGCCGTGTTCGTTCCACTGAGTTTGTTCGCCGAGTGAGGAACGTGCAAGGAGATTCGCGACGTGAATAACGAGCGATATCTTTGAGATACAAATATCTTATATTAACCAGTTTCTTTCGACATCTTTCAAATTTTTAACATTGAAAACATTAATTAGCTTTTCCTCACGAATTTGACAAGAAAACGAAAGAGAAACAGACAGACAGACAGATAGATAGACAGAGAGAGAGAGAGAGAGAGAAAGAGAGAGAGAGAGAGAGATAGAGGCAGACAGACAGACAGATAGACAGAGGGAAAGAAAATAAGAGAGAAAGAAACCGGTGTATCACGTCACGAAAACTGTCAAGTATACTATCTTGACGCTTCCCGCGCTTCGGCCGAATCTCAGTTTACACCTGTTAACCAGGAACCGCTGCCGGTCCTTGACCATCTAGAGGCAAGTAATAGAAACAATATTGAATGAATAGTTGATTGATTCTATCTATCTAATACCTATGATCGAATTATTAATTACCTATTGTAAACATATCAACATGTATATACGTGTTTATATAAATATATGTATGTAAATACATGTTTTTTCTAGATACGTATACTTAACTTCTACGTTATTGCAAGTAAATGCGTGGAATGTAACAGAAAATGTAATATTTGGTGAGAAAAGAAACGATACGAGGTAACAAGAGTTTTGGCTAACGCGATTCAATCGCGACAATCTAATTATTTCTATAAACAAACATTATCAAATTACTCGCGCGTATATCGGGTATTACTTTTTTTTTTCTTTCTGCAATATTTTTAATTTTCATAATTAATAGAACAAGTTCCTAAAATTCAATATTACATATAAAGAACATCTTGTCAACTATACTTAACAAGTTGAAATGGTAAACTGACATTAACTAGAAATGAGTTTTCGTTTTCTCCAAGCACATGTTGAAGTTGCGCGGTTAAACCGTTATATTCGCGCTTTAGTATGGCTTTATGAAGTATAGAATGGCAAAGTTGTGGAGGTAGCTGGTTTTCTACTTGCCATAGACTCGTCTAGTACCTACCATCCAGAAAGTTATTTCACGTAACGACGTGTAACCTACATAACTTTCAACGTTAGTGCCGAAGAAACAGAGATAGAAATAGATAGATAGAGAGAGAGAGAGAGAGAGAGAGAGAGAGAGAGAGGGTGGAAAGTGGGTGTTAAGAGGGTACAAAGAGGATGTAAAGAGGAGGAGAAGGATACTAAAAGCAAAACCAAACGAAATGGATGAAAAGTAGACATTCTAGATTCTACATTATAACTATGCTAACGTTTACCATGTTTTAAAATTTCGCATTAACGAACCTGGACGAATGTGGAATTTTTAATTGGTACGGAAACTACTATTACCGGATGTATTTATCTACGAACTTTGCTTATCTCTGTTTGCATAATAAGAAGGGATAGTACAAAATCAGAATAATGAATTCCGTTCACTAATCTTCTGATATTAGAACACTGGATATGTTAACTGTAAGAAACGAGTATCAAAGGTAATCGCTCGATATTTATTAAAATTAAAATGTTAAGAAACATCACTGCACCATCAATTCCCTCTCTCTTTTTCGCGACATTAAGATTCCTCCTGTACGATTTTTGTATCGTACTTCTGCTTACATTTCCGGTTCAGGAATTATCATTCGCATAAATCATCGTCAAAAGTCAGGACGTGTGGTTCTTTCGAATCAGACGATAAGGCAAAAAGTTGGAAAATAAGCGTGGGAATTGAAATCCCATGGCGGCACGTCGCATCGCATATCGTATTCGCCAATCCAAACGAATACGAAAGGAGACGACGAATCGGTGGTTCAATGTCCAACGAAAAATGGATTATGGAAAATAGGCCTTGAGATTTATGATTTTTCGGATATGTATACGCACGCACAGACACACACACACATACACACACACACACACACACATATAACGAATGCTGGGAACGACAAGAAGAAAAGAAAGAAATCTTTTCTACTCAATTTGTTTGTTGCATTCGATACGAAAGGAAAAATAAATCAAATTGAAATCTTTAGAATCGAAAGTAAAAAGAACTATCGTAAAAGAAGTAATTTATCATTGGGAGAATTTTAATAAAATCAGTACGTTTTTCTTATAGAGGTTGATAAAAATTTACTTTACATTGTGCACGTAATATCATAGAGACATCGATGCTCTTTTCCAAATAAAGAAGCATCTGCTTGTCCTATCATTAATAATATCTAAAATTTATGCGTTAGCGTAACTACAGCAAAATATTTATCATGCGTTATTGTAGTAGCGGCGGTGCATCGGTGAGCGTTTATAGCACCGTGGTTTTAACCCAAATCCATAGAAGGTGGATAGGGGGTGATCGGCCGATTTCTCTCATTCCATTCACCTCTTTCGATGATATAGTCTCTTGCCCGCAATGTGTTTACGCCAACGGACATTACCCCATCTCGGTAACGCGTACGTTTTGCCAACGCAGCAAATATATACATATAGCTACGTACGGACAAATATAATAATGATACGACAAAGGAATATTGAAAGTAGAGAAAATAGTTTATTCGAAAGGACTAAAGTTTCTGGAAGAAAGTTTGAAAGTTTGAAAATTTTCTACACGTCTTTCGAAACTAAACCATTCGAGACGAACACGTTCGATTATTCCATGCGAAAGAATCGTGTCTTCTTCGAGCCAACTCGAGTCTCTTCTTCTTTCTCGTAAAGAAAATTCGAACAACGACCTTATCCGTCGCTCTATAAAGTTTACTCTTCTAAGGAACCTCCTACTACTACTAATGCCATAGACGATCGCTGTAGAATAGTTGACCCGTATTATCTTGGCCAACTCTGCGGTCGTTGAGCGGTCCGTGCGAATACATCGATGCATAGCATTGCAAATTTGGTTGGTTGGAATAAATCCAAATGTCGAGTCTGCCAATGTTTCAGCAGAATTTAAACAAACTCTTTTTTCGCCGCACAATATTACATTTTCAAGCTTTTCTCGGATGTTTATTAGCGTGGAAAAGAAAAGCTAAGTGTTCTTTATCAAGCGTCTATATTTTCTCCCCTCTTTTTCTCTCTCTCTCTCTCTCTCTCTCCCTCCCACACCCTCTCTTTCTTACCTCCTTTCTTCTTATCTTTTGTCTCTCGAACCTTTACATTTTTTTTTTTTGTAAAGTTCCTTTACATTTATGTTGAGGCACGTCCGCCACGTGAAAGTTTCTTATTTAAATTTGCTCCTTGTGTCGTTTCATATCTCGTAGTTGTGTGTTTAAAGGCATGTGTGGAAGTTTTCGTCTCCGTTTTATAAAGTCTTCCTGGTTTAACGTAATATCCTCTTTGACGTTAAATCGATTTGCCCTGGTAAGGGATGCCAGAATATATTTTTCGCTGCTTGAATCTGTTTAACGAGGCGCGAGATAAATCACGTGCGATAGACCGTGAGTAAAGAATCTTGCAAGTCGTTGCTCCCGATTGCAAAGAAATAAAGATAATGATTTGTGGTCCTTAATCCTTGAGAATTCTAAATGCTAAATTGCTAAATGCTTTATTCGCTTGTAGGTAGGTAGGTAGGTAGGTAGGTAGGTAGGTAAAAGCTTGAAGGTGTCACGTATCGAACGGCAATCATCGAGCGCGTGTTCGAATAAGTGTAAAGACGCGTACACGTTAAGTGGAGCAACGACCGGAGACCAAGCAAGTCGCTTGGAAGTTGGAAGACTTGTCTGTAGCGAGCGTCGGCTCCGTTCTGTCGGCTTTTCTACGTACAATACTTTCGTCTTTCAATTTGGTTTACATGGGTAAAAAAAAGACCGACGGCGACGACGTGGTAGCAACAAGGGCACCGCCAATGGTGAAAACGAGCAAACAACGTGGGGGGTATATTTCCCGCGTTTCTTTCTTTTCCTTCCGCATGCATTGGTCGATCTTTCTTTTCCTAAGGTAGCCGTGGCGTCGCGACGTCCTGCCGGCTGCGGCGCCCAATATCTCTTTCTCTCTTTCTCTCTTTCTCTCTCTCTCTCTCTCTCTCTTTTCCTCTTCATTTCCTTTCAAAGAGATCCTTCGAGTAGTCGAGTCGAAGGATCGTAGAAAGCGATGACTGGAGTACTTTCAAAGAAACTTCTTTTATTAAAAAAAGTGTTTATCTATGTAGATGTAGATCAATTCGATCGAATTTGAACGTCAAATAGATTTTTCAATGAAACGACGACATCGTCCTCTTGCAGAGAATCGCTCGACTGACTTTTTAATGTCCGAAACGTTTACCATTCGTTTCACCGCCAACTCTGTTGTTATTCGATTTAATTAACGTCGAACTAATCGATTATAATAGACGTGCGTCAGAGGAATAAAAATGTAAATAAACGTACGTGCCTTGAAGTCGTTCGAACGTATCCTTTGATACATTAAAATTGTTAAAACTTTGATCGGCATTGGAAAATCTTGAAAAAATTTGAAACATTTAATACATTAATGTAACGTTTCAAACGAAATAGAAGAGAATGAGAGGGATACTTGCAATCGGTCGCATAGCATTTATCGGAAGCTTTCATCGATCGCGTTGTCCTTATCGAGCGTGATTAATCTCGTGTACTGGTCCTTGTGTTCTTGTACGCCTGTTATCTCGATGGAAATTGCGTTACTCTTTGCTATCGATCGCACAAGGAAAAGCGTTTTCTGCAGGCGAGTCAAGTTTGTGCGTCGATGCATACATATTATCGAAGAAGCGACAAAACGAAAAAGAGAGGGTGAGCAAAAATTCTTTGAAAACTTTTTAGTTTTCGATCGAAATTTCTTTCCTTTTTAAACCCATGACTGTCGATTGAATTTATAAAAAAGAAAAAAAAAGAAAACAAGAAAAAAGCAAATAATCGAACGTCCATTGATACAAAAAAATTTTAATTCGCGTTAACTTTATTTTTCTCTTCGTCGTCTTTTATACTCGCGCGTCTTAAGGAAATATCATTAGCCAAGAGAGAAAAAGAGTCGTCTTAAAGGTGGACGTCTATTTACCTTCTTCATTCTCGTAGTTTGCCCCAGTTCTTTGAGAAATTTTCCCGAAACGAATTGTGGTTAACGAACTCGTAAAAAAGAAAAAAAAATTCTACATGCGTTTGATGTATCTCTTCTTATACTTTTTTACGGTAGGAAATTTTTGGCACAAATGATGAAGGGTCGTCATCATTTTCGACGTCGATTCAGTCTACAGCCATCATCGTTGAAGGAAGGACAGGAAGATGGAACGACGAAGAACATAAGGTGAGTATAATCTTTAGATTTATACGTTCGTTTATACTTCGTATATCTATCGACACGTATCGATACGCCTATTTATCCTGATCCTTTTTCTTTTTCATCTATGAAATTCTCATTTTTTCTTTTTTTTTTTCATTTAACG
Organism: Vespa crabro; assembly: GCF_910589235.1. Lineage (NCBI taxonomy): Eukaryota > Metazoa > Arthropoda > Insecta > Hymenoptera > Vespidae > Vespa > Vespa crabro. The sequence continues at coordinate 5,082,066 of NC_060968.1, read as the reverse complement.
CTATCTTCTTCGGCCGCTATTTTTTTCTTCTCTTCTTTTTTTCACAAATTCCGAGATAAAGAAGAAAGCTTTAATTTCGCGAGGAGTCTTAGCGAGAAGAGGGACCGAATTCCACTTTCTTCGGATCTTTCTCCTTTGTGCCGTTGGTAATAATCATGTCTGTATCTTCCTCGTAATAAGCATAGATGATTACGAAGACGAAGTCGGTGAGACAGCCGTTATCTGGTGCATATGAAAGCCTTGGACCAAGCTTCTCTCTCTCTCTCTCTCTCTCTCTCTCTCTCTCTCTCTCTCTTCCTCTTTAGTCTTTTCGATCTATGTTTCTCCTTATTTGAAGGCGAACCACACTATTCTGGTTTCGTTGGAGAAATCAGGACGCCTCTGTACAATGCGCTCATTCAATAGAGCGCACTTTGTAGGGATCTTTAGCGTTCGTTACTACGATTCTTTTAAAGGTATTATATTGTACGATCAAACGTGACTTTTGCATTTACGATTGCAAAGTAATAAACGAAATAAAAAAAATTGAATTAGATTAAAGTTATATTACCATAATCGCTCTATAATTCCAGAAATGAGAGACTATCGGAATCGGACAGTGGCGGTGGTGGTGAAGGAGGTAAATCGGTCGAAAGTTCTGTAAGACACAAAATCGTTGTGATGGGTGCTGCAAAGGTCGGGAAATCGGCGATAATCAACCAATTCCTTTATGGTACCTTCACACCAAAATACAAGCGCACGGTTGAGGAAATGCATCACGGGGACTTTAACGTTTCCGGTATTCACCTCACTCTTGACATCTTGGACACGTCTGGGTCGTATGAATTTCCAGCAATGAGAGATCTTTCCATCAAATCTGCCGACGCGTTCGTCTTAGTCTACGATGTAAATGATGTCAATACCTTTCACGAAGTGAAAACTTTGAGGGCATTGATATTGAATACGAAAGGAGTTGTACCTATCGTTGTTGTAGGTAACAAATTGGATCTCGTTGAGAAGGAGCAAGAGGTAAATCTATCTCCTTCCTCTCTCTCTCTCTCTTTCTCTCTCTATTTTTATATCCATCTATCTATCTAGCTCTAATAACTAAGGAGTACGAAAGAAAAATGAATAATATGAGCTCTGATGTGTGCGTTTTTACAGGTAGATAGCGAGAGCACCAGAGTATTAGTCACCGCCAAGTGGGAAAACGGTTTCGTCCAAGTATCTGCGAAAGATAATTTGAATATCTCTCAAGTTTTTAAAGAATTATTATTGCAGGCTAAATTAAAATACAACCTGAGTCCTGCTTTACGGAGACGACGACGTCAATCCTTGCCACCGCCTCCGCATTTGAATTCTCGTAGTAGCAGCGCGCACGTACCATCGCCGGCGCAGCTGCAACACCTGCAACAAATACGCGAGCGCGCTGAATCAAAGAGAAATTCTTGTATTTTATCGTAAGAGTTCCTGATGTTCCTTCGATACATACGATTCTACAATGATTTTTCTTTTTGAATCTTTCGATCACATAGATACACACAAGTTCGTCTTTCGCCAACATAATCGATCATAGGTTTAAGCTTTTAAACGGCAGAATCTATATCGGGAAAGGATTTTTAAAGGATCGCGAAAGGATCTGCGTAAGCTATATAAATGAATTATGCAGAAATTGCTACTCCTTCTGGCAAAATCGTACGATATATTATTTCAAGACATAATCCTATCTCGATAACTGTCACCTTTTCTAACTCCTCGACAAAAATTGATCTATATCGATCGCTTTAAAAGTCCTTTTTTATTTCCTTATTTTCTAGAGGAATCATTGATCGATCCAGTATCGTTTAATCAAATTATGAACTTTCACATATTTAATACAATTTATTTATCGATAATGAAACTTATTGACCAACTTACACGATAGGATATATAAATAAATATATATATATATATATATATATATATATATATATATATCTACCACGTACGCAGGATGAACCGTATAACGTAGCACCTTTCGATCTATATATAGTATATATATTAACAGATGGTGTAAATATAAAATACATATATCTATATCTGTAACAAATCCGAAATAGATATGAAATAATTACATTTAAAGCTACTCGTTGCGGGAAATAGTATACGTTGTTTCGCATGGTCGCCTTAAAAATAAAAATCGTGAATATATTCATTTTCATGTCAATATTTTCTAAACGAATTCTCTTAGAGACGATATAGAGACGAAATATTAATCCATGTATATGAAGCTTAAATAAATAGAAGAATTATGAATTACGTGATTATAGTCTCGTATGCCTTTGAATGTATCTTACTACCAATTTCAGGGTGACTTCACACTGCCCAGTATTTTTTTCTTTACCAATTGTTTTCATACTTGCTTATACGTATGTAGGTAAAATGTGTCCAAACATTTAACGTATGTATATTCGACAAAAATTAAACTTACAATTAAATTTAAACTTTTGTGTGACATTCCTATTAAATTGTACATAAGCAGTAATCTTATTTAATGAGAATAGTATCTACTAGCGATTATGCGTTAATACTGAGAGAGAGAGAGAGAGAGAGAGAGTCATCCGGCGATGTAGTACGTTTCTAAAATTTTAATGCCAAAATTGTGTAATAAAAATATTCTCTCCTTGTGTAGAGTAAACCCTTTAATGGATACGTGTATAATAGTCGATGTAAGATGTCCAAATAGTTTTGTTTCATTTACGAAAAATATGATAGATTAAATCTTATCACAAATTCTTTCTCTTTCGTTACGTTAATGATACATATTTTTTTAGAAATCATTAACGCTTGATCTGAGAGTTATATTAAATTTGAAATGTAGAAAACATTGTACCGCTAAAAATAGCAAAGAAACATGTAAATAAAATCATTTTCCAAAAGGGGATGTACTATCTTGTTACCTTTAAATAAATATCTACAACTACTTTATAAAATTATTCCGTAATATATAAGTAGATAAAAAAACAATTCGTTCCTCTAACAATTTCCTTCTCGTTCCTTTTAATTTTCTGTAATAGTGAAAAGCTACGCATTATTATTAAAATATACTTTTTATTTGAATTTTTAAGAATATTATACGATAGAGACAATTGTTTTTTCGTTCAAATCACGACTACTTTGGCGCCTACAATTTGATTGGTCGTTCATGATAACTATATGTATATAAAGTCATTCTGATAATATATTACAATAATATATTTCACAAATTTATTTCTATTGATTGTATAGTTAACAAATTTGATAATGTATCAATGAAAATGCAGCAAAAAGAAAAATGTCGGTAATAACAACAATAGCATGTTGAGGAAGCGGAAGTAAAGATTTTGTAATTACGATAGTATACTCCATTCCTTTCTGAAAATGATTTGAATTGATATAAATTGTTCATTTTTACTGGATTTTCTTTACAAATATCATGGCATTATTTTTCAATTCCATTAAATATTTTAGATGTCTTAAAAATATTTCTAAACGTATTCAAATCGATAACAGTTATAAAAATTTTTTATGTTTGGAACATAAAGAATTAACCTTACAAGAAAGGTTAGTTGACTTTATTACTATGGTAAATAACTTTTCAGTATTGTATTTGTTAATATATATTCATATACTGATGTCTCTATCCCTTTAAAATAGAAATTTAGCGAATCAACAAACTAAATTATCGGACATTGATAATATAATAAAAAAGATAGATAACAAATACCAACATGAAATTTTAATAGATAAACATTTGATAGAAGATATCATAAATTGTATTCAAATAGAAGGTAAGAAATCAGCAGGATTGTATTAACAACTTGAAGAGATTGAATTAAAAGTTACTACTCAAATATATAAATATTAATCAATGATTGATATATGATATTTGATTTAAGGAAAACTTGAATCTTCACAGGCTCTTTTAACTCTTCGTTGTTGTAATGTCTTGATACAATGTACACAAGAGCAAAGGATAAAGTTTGCAAATACCTTGTGGAAGTTATGCAATATTTATAGTAAGATCTTTTCTTATTCTTTTGCTTTAAGTGCAATTTTAAGTAAAAATATTTTAACAAATTTAGATAATTTCGCACAAATTTAAATAATACTATATTTATTGAAGTTTATCCTTATGTATACATTATTTTAGATGTCCCAATGGATATAACTCTTTATAATGCGCTATTACAAGTTTATATTGAAAATAATTATACATTTTCTCCATTGAATATTTTATCTGATATGAAGAAACAATCTATTCAACCAAATAAAGTTACATACATGAAACTTTTAGAGTATTTTTGTAAAAATGGAAATATAACAAAAGCGATAATTGTATGTCAATGTCTGAAGGATGAAAAATTACCTTTAGATATAGATATCTTTAATTTATTAATAATAGGATATTCTCAAATTGGGTAATTTTACTTCTTTTTGTTTTAAAGATTAAAATGTATGTTTTAATAGAACATCTTTGTTTTCTCAATATTATCTTATCACTGCCATTGTGAAAGTAATTGCTAATTAGATTTTATAATGTATGTGTGATATGGTATTTAAATTAAAAAATTTTTTCCTTTAAGCGATCTAAATAGTGCAATAAATGTTCTTGATGTCATACGAAAGATTAATCTACTTCCTTCAAATGAGACTTATACTGCACTTATGTGTGCTTTTGCAAAATTCAATGACATCGTAAGCATACGAGAAATACTATCTAAATGTCAAAAGAAAAATGTAAATTTTACAAATGAAAATATATTAGATGTGATATATACATTGATAGTTAACAGAAATGTAGATCATGTAGATGAGGTAAGATACAAATCTACTCATTGATATCATCAGTTTTCTATATACATACGTATACTGAATATTGAATAATATGAAATGTTTACAGATGCTCTGGATACTGAAAAAACCATACTGTACGGAAGGAATACATTTTTTCGGAAAGATTATTGATATAAAACAAGAAGATATAGCTATAAAAATACTTTTTTATATGTACCCTTATATAAAAAATAATTTCTGCAGGAATGAATATGAAAGTTTCTTCATAAATAAATTTATATGCAGTAACGTGGTATGTAAGAGAGAAAGAAGCAAGTAATATTATATTTAATATTTACAAGCTTAATAAAAAATGTATATTTTATTTTTATCTTAGATTCCTGAAAAAATAATAGATATATGTTCACATTTTTACATGAAATTTGGTAATACCAAAATATTTACAGAAGCAATTTATATTTCTTTTAAACATGATAATGACCTTCTAACTTTAAGATTATTGAAAGAATGGAAAAACAATGGTCATAAACTTAGGCCGCATTATTTTTGGCCATTTTTAGTTAAAGCTCAAAATAATCATGATATTAAAGGTACGGTATAATTGTTTTATCCTTTTACTTTATTTTTATTTACTCTATATTCTTTCCTAATATTACAATAAATTCAATATTGAATTTTTTTATTAGGTCTTCTGAAATACATAAAGGATATGATAAGTGTATATGACGTTGAACCTTGTATAAATACAATTGCAAATTTTATTATACCTAATTTATTAGGCGTTGATTCCTCTTCTAGTTCCTTATTAAAGGAATACGGCATACCAGAGGAAACAGCAAGAAATGCTACAGTTTATTATTTGTTACAGAATAACAAAACAAGATCTTCTTACATGTATGGTAAGTAACATTTGGAAAATGTGTAATAATATTAAATAAACGAAAGAGTAATTAAAAAAAAAAAAAAAACAAAAGATTGTAATAAAAGTGAGATCGAAAATTATTATTATTATTATTATAATTTTAATTTTAATGTTTTATCACACAAAATGTAAGTTATAAAGGAGATATTTTGTTCCCTTAAAAAATATTCTATTTTGATTGATTCCCTCTTCTCAAATTGATATCAAAATTATTAAAACATTATTTTAGAAAATGCGCTTAGATATTACGTATATACATGCGCTAGATGTTATATAATCGTTAATATATTTATTTTTACAGTTTTAAAATATCCAGTTTATTATAGTGATTTCATATTGGGAAATTCACTCAGGCAAGCATTATTTAACACATATGATATTGATTCCTATTTGGAAATTGTAAGGCATTTGTATATAGAAACGAACACTGGACAGAAAGAGAAAGTTTCTTTGATTGATAAAATATATGATATTATGGATTTCTTACATAAAAATCCTACATGCATTTCAAAGGTATAACTTCACACATATGCACATTTAATTTTAATTTATATTTATTAATTTTAAAAATTATTTTTATTATTTTACTTCAATCTATAGATATTGCAATATTTATCGAAAAACAAATTACAATTTTCCAATGATTTTTACCATGTTTTGCTTGATTATCAAAATAAAAATTTAATGAAGGAGGAAATGGAACTATTAAAAAGTATAAATGAGGATTCTTCGGTAAAAATTAATTTGCTCAATTTCAATGAAATTGACAAAACTGCCATTTAAGAAATATCGTTTTATATTTAGTTATAATATAGGTTAAATTATCGTTACTTATCAATATTATTTTATATATACTTTGTCTTGCAAGTCTTTTATATCTACCTAGATTATAATATATGTAATAATACTATGTATCTTGAAAATAGATGACAAGTATAACACAAATGGAAAACGAACAATCACAAACGAAAAATTCGATGTCAAAACAATTGCATTCTTTTACTTCTTGTGACCCTACAATGCTATTCAAACTCTTCTTGGTATTGTATAATATTATTATCAAATGGTCGTTAACTATCGCAGCATATTTACTATCTATAATATAAAACTTTTTATTGGATAGAAGGTATAGAGTGTATAAAATTATACAGAGATTGAATTGATATGTTATAGCGATCAAAAAGTTGGAGTACTTCTATTCCACACGAAATATATATCTTTGTAACAGACCAGTTGTTAAAACGATATACAAACGAGGAAAGTAAAATGATTCTAAAAAAATTAATAAATGAATATCGTATTTGTGCTACCTGCAAATTATCTTTAACTTATGCACAGAATTTAATATCATTAGGCAATTTAGATGGTAAGCTATATTTTTTTACTTCTATTGGAGATCTCATATATTCAATGTGTAGTAAAGAAGTAAGGATGTTTAACATGGAACATTGAATATTTATTATTTGGGTAAAAAAGAGTAAAGATTTTTCATTAAAATTGATTAAAAAAGTACGGTCATTAACTTTTTGAAGTTTATTGCTAAAGTTGTAGCAATTTTCTACTCTTGTAGAAAAATGGTAAATATTTTTCTCTTTTCTCTTTGTTTCATACATCTATGGTTCTTAAGGAAACCATGAACAGTCTATATATTTAATAGAAAATAACAAAAATTGCAAAAAATGATCTCTTAATTTAAATCTTAGAATGCAAAAGTTAAAGATAATGTATTAAAAATTTTTTATATCATTTGATTACTTTTTTAGATGCAGCAGAAATAATTGAGTATACTGGTAAAGAAATAAAAATCAGAAGCAAGATAATAGACGATTATACTAAATCGTTGTTGAATGAAGCTGCTTTAATGGGCAATGATAGAATATTAAAAAGATTTTATGACATACTCCTAAATATACATTATGTGAAATTATCACAGAATTATTTAGATCCACTTGTCATAATTCATATTAAACAGTATGTATTTAGTGTTTTATTTAAAACTGTTTTTATAAAGTATAATTGAGTATTTTTTTCTTCTGTGAATTTAACAAAACTATTATCTAATTTAAACTATTATCACTTTTAATAAGATTATTTAATTCTTATTAATCTGTAATATATATAACCATATTTTATTTTATCATTTAATAGGGGTAATATAATTAAAGCTTTGGAAGTTGCTGAAACGTTGAGTGAAAAATATAAACATATACCTGCATTAAGAGAATTAATTGAATCAGTAGTCTTAACAAAAGATGTGGAATTATTGCAACATTTTATAAATGTTGCTACAAAAAATTATAATGAACAATATATTTTAATGGAGTTAATGCTATGCTTTCTGAAGAATGATTACGAAGAGGAAGCTAAAAAAATAATAAAAGTAAACAATTTATTTCATTTTATACCATGTATAATTTTGTTTGTATATCTGATTTTTGTTTGTTCTCCACAGATTTTTTGTACATCCAATTATAAATTTACAATTATAAAGGAAAGCTTACAGAATTCTTTGGAAGAAAGGAATATCAAAATATTGGATAAATTACTTGACTTGTCAGTTGACTATCCTGATACAGACAGATTTGTTATATACGAGTATCTAGTCACAATTTATGGTCAGTATTATGATTATATGCACTACAGTTTAATGAAAATCTTTTGAGAATGGTATAATGTATCTAATGAGTAAATATTATTTAGCTGCAAAAGGAGATTACAAATGTGGATTAAATTTATGGAGAAGAATGCAGAAAGAGAAAGTATCACCGACTGATAATTCAATTATATATTTTAATAAGCTATTTAGAGAAAATAACATAAATTTACTGTCTATTTCCAATTCAAATTGATTTAATGAATATAAGAATTAAAAAAGCGTAAATGTATACGGACGCGTATCCACACGTACAACATATTATATATGTATGTATACACGTATGTGTGTGTGTGTGTGTGTTTATATTTACATATGTCTAATGTTAGTAATTTATTTTATGTATATAAACATGTTCCATGTTTTATTTATATGAAATAAAAATATATTCTGTATTTTTTCTTATTACTTAAGTCTTATTTATTATATTCCAATAATCTTTATTAATTTCTTATTATTAAGCAATACTTCCTTTATTATTGAATGATTAGAAATAGATTAATGTACATTAACTATTAAAGTTTTTATTTAGTTCGTATTTTTAGAAATAAACATTATTTCTATGATCCCTTTCTCTCTCTTTCTTTCAAGACAAATGAGCATAGAAAGATATCTATATATTTCTTAAGAGTGTCAACAATTAAATCAGAAAATATATAATTGTAGTTTTAAAATTTGTTAATTTTACGAAAATCCTAAAAACGTAATACATGTGAAAAGACTTCTATTAAGTTATAAAATATTCTGCAATGTTAAAATATTTTTCATATAACATTAATACTTTACAAAAGTTCATTATCATTAGTACTTTACAAAAATTCTTCACACCAATCTGTAAGACACTGATAACAATCATTCGATTGTTTTGCATTAGCTGAACAAGCATCTTTCATCCACTCTTGAAACAGTTCTTTGTTCTTCTTCAAAACTAAGTATTGTCCAAGTACTACATATGCCTATAAAATATAATATTTTCAACATTGATATCTGTGTACGATTAATATATCATACTTTTTATACGTAAAGAACACTTGGTCCTATATAAACAAAATGTAAAAGTTCTTATTATGAGCATTATAAAGATTAAAATTGATACAATACATTTTGTTTAGAGTGATATAAATTTATCATATAAATATATGAAATCTCTTGAAATAAAATTTGACAGACAATTTTTCAAAATAGAAACATACTTTGTCGAAACCAGCAGCTTCCAGTCTTCTTCCGAGAACTTCACCAACTCCAGCTAAATCAGTAACTGGTTTTTCGCCCATTGGCTCTGCTACAAAATTTTTGTGTTTTTGGGATGTACTAGACATTTTGAACCTAGAATACTAAAATTAAATATTATTATTTATACATGTATGTTTTTTATACTTCATATTATCAGAACATGGCCAGTAATTTAATAGGTCGAGCACTATCAACGACAATGATAAAAATAATGATAATAATTATAAGAATATTCTTTTAATGGAGATAAATTTATATGTAAATATTGTAACATTCCATGTAATACGACGTGTTATAACAAAATTTTAATAGAATTTTATGTAATAGGTAAAAAACAATATTATAATGCTCATAGAATAAATATGATGAATGAATCGTTTGCAAGTATAAATAACTAACCTCTCCTTTCTTTACTTTATTTTGTTTTTCTTTTTTCTTCTTTTTCAAATAAAGCTACAATACGTTGTATATATTCAGCTTTTGTATAATACTTAATACTAATGTGCAAAATAAATGCAACTATCTATTTTATTAACGTTTTTGTTAACTAATGAGTACTAACAACAAACTATAGAAGATCATAAACTCAAAAATTAGCATCCATCCCCCTGTACATTATTGTAAAAGTGGGGAATTGCTCCGAGTGCCATCTAGCGTGAAAGAAATCAACAATTGAGAACACAATTCCCAAATGGTAATAAGAATAAAAGTAAATGTAGTAAACTATTATCTTGTATCAATAGAAACACTTTTTTCCATATTCAGTTATAATGAATAGGATTTTATTTTAACAAAATAAAGACCCAATAATAAACTATTCAATGGAATTATAAATGTATGAATTAACGATTAAACATTAACTAACACATTAAGTACTATATTCATTATGCACACATTTCAACAATTATTCTTTGTAAAATTAATGTTGATGTGTGATGAGAAATCTTCTATATTATTACGTATCATATCAACGGGTTCTTTCGTGTAGAAATTATAACTCTACAGTATACAAGCACCTCCAGTGATTTATTAATTATCAACTTGATATTTTATGTTGTATTCTTATTAATTCATCGCAGATATATCAATATCTATACATCGTTGTTAATACATTTTTGAAGAATGTGCATTATACTATATTCATTAAGTATAAATGTGAACTTTATGTTTACAATGCTAATATAATTTATATAGACCGCAATGTAGCTGTTGGATATAATCGTAACATTACAATTTTTTATCAAACATTATTTTTCAAACAAATTAAAAGATTCCGAGGTCTGGTAGTCATTTGATTTGAAGATATTGTACTTTAACGTGATAAATGAGATTTTTCTAACAAGTATGAAAAATGTATATAACTTAAAATATAATAACAAAATAAAAGAGGACTCACTAAAAAACAGAAAAAAAAAAAAAAAACCATCAGTATTGAATCTTAAGATGAACATAGGCAAATGTACTACTTAAATACAATTCTTTCTAATCTTTATAATTTTTCTACCTAAGTAATTATATAATTTTAATATCTTATATATTTAGGTTTCAAATATTATTTAGGATTAGCTTAAAACTTGATTTCAAGCAAGACATACTATTATAATATATAGTATATTTCACACAATATAAATGAAAATAAAACTAAATTACTTCTAAATAAATATTAATAGATCATTGCAAATAAAAAGCATGAAAATTCTGTTACAGCAAAATGCGTCGATTAATTGCGCATTTTATCTAAATTATTTTTATACAATCTATATTATTTTAAAGCTATATTATTATAAGCAATGTTAAAATACTACGACTATTATAAAAAATCGATTATGCACATCGTGAAATTACTTGATTTTCTTATATTATTGTAATTATGCAGATCTATTATGGTATTGGATTAAACACAAACTAATGTGATATAAATTATATTAACTTTGTAATAGTAAATAAGATCATTGATATTTTACAATTTTGATTTAATTGATCTAATTTATGGTCAACTAAATAAATATCTATTGTAAACGTATTTATTAGAATATACGTTAAACTAAACATAGGAAGCATTTAATATTTTCATATGTTATATACAGAAGAAAATGAATTAATGTAAGCGGCGATTGCAAAAACAATATATAAAAATTTGCAGAATTCATAAAATGTGATTTAAAGGAAGACTATAATTTGTATAATTTTGTTAACTTCTCTTTCATGAAAATTCAAGTATAATTCTTAATTTGAACATGTTTAAGACACAATATAATGTATATTAAATAAATATTAAAAAATATCATTTAATTGGAAATATCAAATTATATATGAAAATTATTTGGTTTCTTCCAGTCTTAGAAAGAAAATCATATTTTTATAAACAATAATAAAGAAATACTGATACCTATTTTACTTACTTAATGGTAATATGGCAGAGGAAAATTTAAGTAGTATGAAATTATAATTACACAATATTGTGAAAGTCTAAAAATTTCATTAAAGAATTCTACGAATATACTTGTGATATAATAATAAAGAGATGTTTTATGTGTAATAGCTAGATATGGGTGCATTTAATAGATATGAAATATGATACTAGAACAAAAATGGAATGCACAGTAGTCTCATCAAAAAGGTGCTTATGAAAATGTACCTATAATCAAGTATATCCAACATTAAGCCACACAATGTGTTAAAGCTTGTATTGAGCATTTTGTGTAAATTATTACAACATATATATTTTATAGACGTAATAATTTTGTAAAATTGTTCATTCTCATATTATAATATTGTAGAATTCTTTCGAGCATTATAAATCAGAAACGGTACTTTTATCTCATCCTTAAACAGATACATAAAAATTTGTTCTCTGGCTCTTAGATGATAATCATGTATTTTCTATTGATTACGGATATAAAGCAAGATCCAATATTCGTGGATCTAGTATCACTTTTCTACGAAGAAAATAAAAGTGAATCATATTAATAAAGATAATTTAGTTGGGGAAATGCAGCTCTTGCAGCTTTCTGCTGCGGATCTAGCTGATTTTTGTAATGCTTTGCTACAAAAGCTGCGATCACCTGAAAAATCAAATTTATTGAATTGTTAATTATGCATCAGAGAAAATTGTTTTATATAATATAATTTTACGGTATTTTTTGGATAACGAAAGAAACGAAAAATAATGTGATACAAAGGCCACAACCAACATTATGATACCACCCACCATCTATTAGGAGGGTCGTATGAGGAGATAGAGGACATGGCGATGGTGTTAGACTAGAGAAAAGCACTAGGATTAGCTCGCGGATCTTTCTGGTTCCTGTACCGCACGGTCAACCAAACACCAACAAACTGTAATGGGTATATATGTTAGCATTAGCAAAATAACTTTTCATTATAATACTGTGATTTACGAGAAATATGTGTTATATTAGGATATATGAGACAGTACAAAACTTTTCAAAAGTTCACATGATATTTAACGACAACATTACATTGATATCTTCGTTTAATATAAAATTTAAGATGGAAAATATATCCATTGTCTTACCTCTGTAAAACTGAAAAATAATCCTATACTACCACAAAGTTTGAAGGCATAATCAATTGTAGATTGCAATTTTTGCATACATAGTGGACATCGGTCAGTGCATTCACGGTCAGAGAAAGGACAGCAAGTTCTCTATAGAAAAATAATATTATATAGGTATTATATGAAATTAGAATTTTTCTCAGTTCACTAATACACTTACATTTTTATCATGGCATGCCAAGGGATCTTTTTCAATAACAGTGTCATTAAATCCACAGCAATGGAAGGTTTCTTCTACTTTAGCTCTTAAATCATCTCCAACTCGTCTCCATCCCTTCAAAATATATGCAAGTATGTGATATATGTATAGTAAATGAAATGTTACTAGAAAATATAATGTTATGAAGGAATACTTGTTCTGCAAGTTGTTCCTGTTGTTTAGCATTAACTGCAAGACAAGCGCAAGCAATGCTGAATTGAATCAAAAATAGAAGGAACAAAATAAGCATGTACTATGATATATGGTTAAGGGAAATTTTTCATTTATCTATGAATCTTTGTCTTCAATAATATATGTCTCTTAAAAAAGGATACAAAGAACAATAAAACTTGATGATGTTTTACAGCACCGATTAGCCCGAGAATGGAGATGAGAATAAGTATCACTCCGCACGCTAAAATTCCACCAATTATAGGAAGATTAGTAACTAAAGCTGATGCTCTTCCATAAACTGCGACGCCAATCAAAATAAATGCAACGACCTAAAAATGGATATTAATTTTAATCATCAATGATTTAAAATGATGTTATTTATACAAGTTAAAGGAGACAATATAATATATAAGAAGAAAACGTTCACTATGGATACTATTCTTATAATTGGACTATCCTAAAAAGCAAAATCATTCTGACAATTCTGATAAGTAACCATTGCTGGCATGGGAAATTATCTGCACAAATAAACGACCTTATAGTATATATATACATACATACACATATATATATATATATATATATATATATATATATACACATTAGTGACATCAAAAGTTACCTTATCAGAGTATCGTTATCAAGCTACTTTTTTCAACCTGTAAAAAATCTCAAAAAAAAAGATTGATAGAGTTTTCCATTTACATAATTACTTTTCATAAATTGTGTCACTAGATGACCTATACGATCATTGATATTTATTAAAGGGAAACGTGTCAAATCATATTGAACGTATCTGTTAACCTATTAAATTGCATCTTTCTCTCTCGTAAACGATATTAAAAATATTGTATATGGGATTATACTTACAATATAGAGTATATTTAGTGCTGTCAGCGCATTTTTCGAGCACGTAAAACCACCGCACATCTTTGTACTCGGTCTTTTTCCGAGCGATCGAATAGAGTTGCAGAGTTGCAATTTAAGAAGAATTCAATTAATTTCTACAAAATGTTCTCACTTAACAATAGTTTTTCGTATGCAGAAAGCTATGATGAAGCTTTTTCCCTTGATCTTTCTCTCTTTATTTCTATACTTCGACCTTCTTCGTTAAGAGATTATCCAATTGTGACAGGTACCTTGTGACTGCGTGCGACTGCTCCGAAACATAGGACGCTTCTAGCCGACGACGATCGATATCTCGACGTCGTGCGACTGTCGCACGACGCGCGAAAAACAAAATTTCTATTTCTACGACTACGCTCTTCGCTTCTCTTCAAATCAACATTCTAATGCATTATATCATTATAATTGAACTTTCTATCTAATTAATCTTTAGTAGAATTGTACGATCGATAATAATCGCAAGATATTACTATACTATATTAGAGTATGTTATGAAAGTTTACATATTGTTACTACATGAGTCAGCCTAGATATATGAGTTTGGAGTGAACTCGGAACTAGAAGGTCGTTTCTAGGCACCCAAAGAATTTGACATACATAACAATAACGAGTTGTTGTGTGTGTCTTCAAAAGGAACTCGTCTTGAATGAACATGACTCGCGGACCTTCTAAAATATTTCTATATTTTCTTAAGAGAATACGTTAAACTGTTAATTGTATATAAATTCTTTTTCTTTTTTTTTTGTTATTAAAGTTCATTTTCATTCAATCGCGTGGACGCGCGTAACAATATTGTAAATCTATATAGATATGAAACAATATTTGTATATCGTATACTAACCACGTCATATTGTTATTCCTTCTTCGTGGAAATTTTTACAGAAAATATTGATTCAAAAATGCATCTACGTAGTATTGTCATCTCTTCCCGATTTCTTTTTCACTTAACTACGTCGTTGATTCCCGTTAGAAATTTGCATCTGCATGAAACTTCTGTTTAGAGGATTTAGTATGACGATAATATACTGTCAGATAAGATGCAGCTGCAAATGTTCTTTTTCTTCTCTCTCTCTCTCTCTCTTTTTCTCGTAAGAACAGGGAATTTAAAGTACGTATTTAAAGACATTGAACACATTGAGTCCATGTCACTTTTGATAACATTGTTGTCTTACTTAGAATGATTTGTTGAGGAGTTTGATAACGAAGAATTTTACGAGGGGAATTTATCAGAATCGAAAAAAAAAGTTTAATTCAACAAAATTATAGTTGATCTAACTAAAATTTTTTATATTCTTTGTAGACTGAAATCAAATAAGCATATCAGAGTGGATGAAGCATTGGTTGAAACAGTAGATTATACTGAGTACATAATAACTTTGTAAATTCATGTTATATTTAACGACAATATTGAGTTATACGTTTGCAGCAAAGTTTAAGCACACTGACATTTGTCTTTCGAATTTGAATCTTATATAGCTTTTGTTTGTCTCAGATAATATTCAAAATTTTCATTTCTTTCATGATGTTAAAATTTTAAATAAACTGACTGAATATATTACAAAAAATTAGCGAAGTTGTTGAAACAGTTGATATACGAAACAACTGTTCATATATACCTATTTTATAATTTCAATATCAGTTATAATAAAATTTTTAATGAAATGTATCGCGTTTGATCGGCTACAATCAAAAATAAAGGAGTGCATGTTATTATAATAATTTTGTTACGCACAAGAGAAAGAGAGAGAGAGAGAGAGAGAGAGAGAGAGAGAGAGAGAGAGGGAGAGAGAGAGAGAGAGAGAGAGAGAGAGAGAACTTGTAACTTATCAGGAAATATAATTAATAGTAAGTAACGATTACGTTTCGAAATTGTTCAAATAACAACAAAATTGTTTACTTAATGTCTATTTGAATTAGCGTTACATTTTATCTATACAATTTTGAAATGTCTTTTGATTTTATTGTAGAATAGTGCATTAAAAAATATTCAGTTTATTCGCAAGTGGGGACAATGTGTTCCCGATAAGAAATTCACTGATAAAATATTGTATAAAATGTACAATCTTCGGAATGCTCTTTATTCCGTCTGAAATGTACTAAAGAGAAAGGAGACTAATAGCTTTTTCCTTTTTTTAAGTGGCATCAGCAAGTTTCATCTCCAATCTCTGTAAGCATTTTTTATTGTCATTATCGATAGGCAGATAATAGTTTCGAATAAATCAAAATGTACCAAAGAAACTTCACTTTCGTTAAATGACTTTCATTATTTCGAAGGAGCCTATTGTTTAAATCTCTATATAACACGAATTATTACTTTCAGTCGACTAAAAGGAAGAAATAACAGAGATGAACAAATCGCGAACTAAGAGATGGTCCCAATACTTGGCAGCGATTACAGGTAAATGATCCAACTACTATCGTTTAAAGTTATTGTTAAAAAGAAACGATGAAACTTATTTTTGGTATCGTTATCAATCATTTTGATTAATTACTTTTCGATACAGCCACTTTATCATTGGCATCCACGGGCGCCCACATTGGCTGGACATCACCAATGTTACCAAGATTGAAATCTCTGGAATCTCATGTACAAATTACATCCGACGATGCTTCCTGGATAGCTTCCTTCTACTTGTTGGGTTCTATACCTGGCAATATTATAGCCGCTTTTATAGTAGATTGGTTAGGCCGAAAACATAGCCTTCTGCTAGCTGCTGTACCTTTGGCCATCGGATGGATTTTGATCATTATTGCTTGGAATCCCTATGTCTTATATGTATCTCGTTTCATCAGTGGAATTGGTCAAGGTATAGTATACGTCGTCTGTCCGATGTATATCGGCGAGATCGCGGATAAAGAGATCAGAGGATCTCTGGGATCTTTTATAAAACTGATGGTAACTTTTGGTGAGCTTTACGCTCATGCGGTTGGTCCATTTGTATCGTACGAGATACTGTCTTATGCCTGTATTCTCATATCAATCGCATTTTTCGCATCCTTCGTTTGGATGCCCGAATCACCTTATCATTTATTAATGAAGAATAAACAAAGAAAAGCTATGAACAATCTGAAACAGCTTAAACCAAAATCGACGAAGGAGGAGTTGGAAGAGGACATGGATCAGATACAAAAAACAGTGATACGAGATCTCAGGGATAAGATTCACTTTTGGGAACTCTTCAATACTCGTGGAAATAGACGAGCCGTCCTAATAAGTTTCGGCCTTCAACTGATTCTCCAATTCAGTGGTATAGCTGCGATAGAGTCCTATACTCAAGAAATTCTTCACGAAGCAGACACTGGCCTTTCTGCTGGGATAGCTGTCATTATTTTGAGTGTACTGCAGTTAGTCGCTGGATTAGGTGCAGCTGCACTCGTCGATAAAATTGGCAGAAGACCTTTGCTTTTAATTACCACTTTCCTCGGTGGTGTCTCACTCACGATCACTGGTGGCTTCTATTTTTTGAAATTTTATTTAAATCTTGACATGGCCGGACACGGATGGATCCTTCACGTTTCTATAATTTTCTACGAGTTGATAATCGCATTGGGATTGAATCCATTACCTTACATGATGTTAGGCGAACTATTTCCAACGAATGTAAAAGGTACAGCGGTTTCTTTGGTTAACCTTTGGGCTTCTCTTTTGGCCTTCATCGTATCGAAGCTTTATCAAGTGATATCCGATGCCATTGGAGTTTACAGCGCTTTCGGATGGTTCGCTATAAGCAGTTTTATTGGAGTAATCTTCATATTGTTCTTCGTCCCAGAAACCAAAGGGAAATCTTTGTTGGAAATACAGGAGGAACTCAATTGCAATAAGAAGAAAATGGAGGCTAAGAAGAAAAAACAAGAGGAGATTTATATAAACACCATAGCTTAAGTCTGATAGGAAAAGACAGATAAAGGCGAGGGCTCGGTTTAAGGTTTGACAAACATTTATCCTATTTTTTCTTTACACACGATTTTTACACATAATTTTTCAAAAAGTAGATCCTCACTGTCAATCTGTTTTAATTGATAAGGTAAGCGCCGTAAAAAAGTACTAGCAAAATCAAACCTGAAAAAATAATTCTTCAATGGGCCAAATTTGAACTCAAATTTGTGAATCTCTGATTTACGATTTTAAGAATTGCTTTCCTTTTTTATTACAGAGAAAAAAAAAAGAAACGTGCAAAAGAAATTACGAAACATTGATCGATTCTTTAATGCGTTAAGTTTTATCATTAGTGGATCATATTAGATTTATTTTTAGTTATTAAGTAAGGGCCCTTATATTCCATTCGAAAGAGCTTGGATAAACGTTATGAGATTGTCAAAGATAACTGAAAGTTTATACGAGTATTATAGTTTCATTGAGAAATATGACTTGCTCGATAAAAAATAGTCGTGTAATAATGTCAAAAGCACGTGTATGTTTCGAGTCGAATGAACTCCTGTTTGACAATTTAATATTCAAAATAATAGTATAAACTTGTTACGAAGAGTATTTAGGCAATCTCAATAATGTGAATCCAATGTAATCACGACTTTCTAAAAGATTTGTCGATCAGAGAAGATGACTGATCGACGATTGATTTCTGAGAAAGTGAGTGAATACTTCAAATGCGTTAGCTGGGCCCCCTCAATAATAGAGCAAACGCGCATGACCATCTCATCGTCCCTTTTAGGCAGGGTTTAATAATGAAATGAGTGAGACTGATAGATTAATATTAATCGTAAAGTATATTTATTTATCGTAGCACGTTCTCAGCGAAAAAAAATGTAAATGACGGATGGTTCATATGCAAAAATCGAGAGAACGTTCGACGATTAGAAACATCTTCTTATCCCTTTGAGGCAGGGTTCAAAATGAACGACCAACGTTATATAACGATTACGATTAAGCGTTATTAAAAAATATCGCACGCACGTAAGCGAATGTCGCAAAAAATGCGCGTGCCAATGGCCCTGATGCAAGAAGGATTGAGCACTAAAGCATGACTAACTTATTTTTTCCCTTTTAGGCAGGGTGAAAGATACATTAACGAAAACAATTTTTAAGCAATGCTTTGGCGTAGAATATAACTGGTCCGAATATATATATATATATATATATATATATATATATATATATATAAACAAGTATATGAAAGATCAAAGTGTCCTATTGTATCTACTATTTCAATACAACATGTCTAAGCTTATATAGTAGATGGCACTTTAAAGTTAATAGTGCCACGTTAATGTTCACGCAATTGCACGACTCTCTACAAGTCCCTTTTAGGCAGGGTGTAAGACTAGCGAAAATCTATTTCGTACAGATTTCTACAATGTAGAAGCTCGCAATTTAACGTTAACAATAAACTTTAATATTTACCTAAAATATTGGTAGAATTTTTTCCTCATCTTCTTCCTCCATCCTATCGTGATTTTGACAGGAACGAAAGTGGAAGCATTCATCAACTGGACAATTAATATTTATATTCTTGCATTATAATAACCGTTATACATAAATGTTATTACAATATAGAAACATAAATTTTAATATTTCACTCATTAACATCTCGTAACGTCATTTATTATACACACCGCTGTTTTATTCGAAATTATTATTAAAATTCTTCGTGTATTTTTTTCTTTTTTTTCGTTATGCCTCTGGAACTTGTTCTCACTTGAGCGATCTTGCTTCTAATTTTCTCTCTCTCTCTTTTTCTCTTACGATCTTATTTCTTATTTCGTTCACGACTGGATACGTACCTCCCTGGAAAAGCATTTCTTTAATCTTACTAAAACGTTCGTTCATCGCCGACGAAATTTCTACAAAATATATGTTTCTAATTGCGAAAAAAGAAATAAATAACGAATTCTTCCTAAGATTTGTCGAAGTAGAGAAGAGTTGAAAAGAGTTAATGCCTTTTAAATAGTAGAATAACTTTGCAAAATATTTCTCTTTACTCGTTCGACGCGATCTAAAACGTATCGATTATTTTTTAATACAAGTAAGCATAGAATTCTAATTCCTTTCGATATGGGAAGACGAAAGTGAAGGAAGCTCGGAATTTGGCTATTATAATTTGTTCTCAAGTTTATATAAAGAGACGTAGTAAAGACAGGCAATTAAGTTTTAAGTTACCTTTTTCCTTTGGATGTCCCTTAAAAATATTTCCACAAAAAGTCCCTATGAACATACATATACACGCATACACAAACAGACGCTCATTCATTCTGGAGTGTGATTGTCAAGAAAAAACATTTTGCTTTTTACTTATCGCACATACTTATCACATACACTCTTTGCATTTTATTTCTCATCGGACGCTTCAGTGTTTCATTTATTCTATAATACTATTATAAATATCTCAGTGAAAGGAATTCTCTCACTACAATAGATTATAACGTAAGACTTTACTATCCTCGACTTCATTTCTCTTCCTAATCGAAGATGACTTATCGGACATAGAGGCCAGAGTGCACTCACGAAAATTCTCTTAAAAAGTGTGCTCATTAAATCGCTTGCCGAAGTTGCACGTAAAAGCATTTATCGTTATCATTAATATTATATTATTGTTATTGTTATTTGTTCTTCTTTTTAGTATTGTGTTAATATTATTATCGCTATTACCATTACTATCTTATTATCATTAACGTTATAATAATAATAATAATATTATTATTATTATTATTATTATTATTATTATTATTACTATTATTATTACTATAATTATAATTATATGAAGCCGATTTATGTCTTTAAATTCTCAAGTAGCTATTCTCAAGTAGCGCGTACGAGGTTCTCTTGCCTCTTTTTTTTTCTTTCACTCCTCGATTCCTTCCTTACACGTTTGTAACGTTTAACAGAGAACGTTAAAATCGAGAGTGACGGCAGTCTACGTCACTACGGTGAACACACCCAATGAAAGTTAAAGATCTTAATTTAGAATTCGTATAAAGTTACGATTGTACGGTGTATATCTCGTGTTTACTTCATTTCTTTTCATTATTTTTTCCTTGGTAAAAGTTATTCTCTTTTCACGTTAGGCCAATCGATTTATGAGACTAACTATAGTTACGAAGTTAAAGGATACATTGTTTGCTATCTTTTATATAGCGTGAATAGTGTTAGAAAGGAAAGAGAGAAAACGAAAGCTTTCTAGAAGATTTTCTAGGATTTCTTGAAGATAATTGAAAAGAAAAACGAAAAGAAAGAAAATGTATGTAACTTTCTCTCTTTTTCTTCTCTCGTTAAATCAGACGTTACAACGTCCAACAGTATATTATTAATAGTTGACCAAAAAAATAAAATACAAATACCAAATATACACGCTTGACGAACGTCGCTCGTAGATCATCATAATCTTCCTTTGAAAGTGTGCAGTCTGTACTACTAATTATCTTGGCCAATTAATTAACATGCCTGATCCGGTCCCCATTCATCCATCGTTTAATCGAGTATAGTGTAAAATAGTGGTATTCAGAAGTTAATCTTCCGATTTAGAGAGCACTTTGTAATTTCTTTCTCTCTCTCTCTCTCTCTCCTTATTTTCAATCGATGCGAATAATTTTGGACACGAGCCAAAGATTAATTTTGTAAAGATTCGAGTAAGTTGTCAAGACGTTACGATTTAACAAAATACCTGCCACCTGTGAAAAATGTTTTTCTTTTCTTCTGATGAGATATTTTTTTTTGTTTTATTTTAGAGACGAATGATCGATTAACATGTCGTTAAAGATCTTCCTGAGTTTGTAACGAAGCAATGTCGATTAATAATTGCGAGTGTCTTTGCTTTGGTATATATCTGTTGTCATAAAAACCAATTCAATTTTGAGTTCGAGATCGATCGATCCGTCGGTCCGGCGAAGAATCGAATCACTAAAAAAAGGAGCTGTAAATCGATCGCTTGCGATCCTTTCTTAATTGCTAAAGTTATACAGGCTAAATCTCAATATACGCGATCGTATATGCTCTACAAGACAATAATAATTTTATATCATACAAACAATTGACAACAATAATTTTGGCTTTTTATCCTCGTCGCTAGTTTTTTCTTCTTATTCTTTTTAATTCTTACGATCACGACAGACAATAATGAACATTTTATTTACATGGCTCTCTATACATCGTACGTGAAGCTATTGATCGATCGATAAAATCTAACCAAGAACGCATCCAAGTACAGAAGAATCGAGATTCGAATCTTTTTTTCACGTCGATTAATTTATCTGAAAAATTTTTATTTGAAATATTTCTACTCTCGATCCTTCTTATTCCGAATGACTCTCAACAGCGATCCTCGTGACTAGAGTTTAACTACTTCTTTCGTTGTCGGCATTCGGTATACGAACGATTGTCGAGTCGTGTCTTTGCGAATTCTTTCTGAAACAATGTTTATAAAACAATCCACGAGGTGGAATTCGCCGAGAAAATTTAGAAAGTGCAAGGACCCTATCAACATTCGCTGTACCAACAACAATAACGATCCAAAATTTGTAGATCACAACAAGCAGTAGTCACTGCCAATGATTCCTGTGCGTTCTCACAGGAACGACATTTAACATCGTCGATAAATATTAGTGACAACTTGAAATATATATATACACACACACACATACATACACATATATATATATATATATATATATATATGTATGTATATATATCTCCGTTGCTGATTCCTTCTTCGACTTCGCGAAATCGACCAATTCAAAGTTTCCTCCTTTCCCGCTGATTGCACTATTAACTATCGATAACGTGTTACTTACTGCTGAAACTCGAAGAGTACTTTGAAAACAATATCTCGATGTCGGGACTAATTAAGTAAACCTAATTAGTAAACTTGCTGACTATCTATGGAATCGATCGATATTACCTGGCATTACCACCGATCTCAATAATTAAACTTTGCGTGGGATTTCTCTCTGAAGCAGGTATGATAAAAGTAGAGAAATTGAAAAGTAGAGAGATCAGAAGAAAGATGTGAGAAAACGTTCATTGGTCGTTACTCGAAATGAGGAAGGCCTACGGCCGTTTAAAATATACCACCATACGTATTATGAACGTATCTTCACTGAAAAATCTTTGTCGAATTCCTCGACGAAGCGTCGTGTTGGTTGAAAACCTTCGAAAGCTAACAGGATACATCCTTCGTCTTGGAAATCGTAGTCCTTAGGGAGATGCCGTTGCGTTAGCTGGCACAAAGTCCCTGTTCAGGGAGTTTAGCAACTCTTCGTTCTCTTTGCGAACTGGAACAATAAAAATATTCTTAACCGCCAACGGGATTGTAAGTAAAGGATTTCGTTATCATCTTTTTGCTTTTAAAAGACTCGTGTCATTTTTGTTAAGATATGAATATAGAACAAATAAAAAAAAAAGATGTTAAACGCGAAAGCTTTTCGAAAATGACTTATGATCTAATGCTTTATCTAAGTTAGTCCAATGATTTACGTTGTGCACGATGTTTGATTAACTCCTTGGAGCCTGTAGGAGGGCTGTGAAAGGAACTATGAGTCAAAGTGACGACGACTACGAGAACCGAGGCAGCCAAAAGAAACAAGAACGTTCCCAGAACGATCATGGCTACTCTACGATGGCGTCTTGTCTGTTCGTTGTCTTGTTCATTTTCTAGGACTTTTCTTGCATCCTTGGCTTCTGTTTTGGCAGGACGAACCGAGTCCTTTCGTCGTGTTGTCCCACTTCTGCGTGGTCTGTTCTTCTTCGACACGCTTGCTCTTCTTCCATCTCCTGAAGAATCATTTGTTCGTAGGGAATTTCAAGAATTATTTTCTGTCGTTGAAAAAATATTATCCTACCTAAAGGAGTCGGCCTACCAGAGCTGTTGATCCTAGAATGACCAGACTGAACGCTGGAACGTCGACTCGAACGAGTTTCCACTTCTGAATTGTGCGATAAACGTCTATTAGTGCCGGAACAAGTGGAGTTTCGACGAGGTTTCTCGCCTTTTACTGGTAGGGAAAGTGTGAAACGATCGTCCAGTTCTAAACAGATATTGTCTGGAGCCGGTGGATACAAGGCCGAACGATCGTCCAGCCGAAGGCAATCGGAACTCGATCGATAAGGACTGTATGAGCTTTCCGGACGATGATAGAGCTCTGGTGTTGAGCTTTGACAGTTCTCCATCGTTACATCGTCCACGTAAAATATTACTCTTTCGGAAAAGGTGCCGGAAGGGCGTCGTATGCGACTTTCTCTTGCATTAGACTTCATAGTTTTAGTTGTTTGTCACTATCATTTTTAGCATCATTCTTACCTTAGTAAAAATTCACGAGTAAACTTTCACAGCACTGTCTGGCGCATCTCTCAATTTATCATTCGCGCTATAGAAATTTATTTTCTAAAGATGAATCACGCGTCAACAAAGTAAGATCATTGATACGTTCACTTGCTCACTTTCCAAGAAATTTCTAACGAGATTATTTTTGCTACGTCAAGCTTAATGCTTTGCCATCTCGAAAATGTTGCAAACTTCTGAAATTCCTTTAGGATCGTGGGAAAAAAAAAGAAGAGCGCATAATAAATGTTTAAAAAGTTATTTTTGCCTCGTTGTAAAGGGTGATTAAAGCCGATCGACCCGACGACTTTATGTAGGTTATTCGGACTAAGCTAGTTCGCAGGGAACACTTGGTGTTCAGTTCGATCGTTTTTCCCATGGGACTTTGAAAGATTTATTTCGCGTATTCCTTGAACTTTTTTCTAATGTAATCTGCAAGGAATATCCTTGAGTTCAATGCTCGAAAGAATATTTTCATTAATACCCTCGCTCGTTAGGTTCGTCCGTCGGTAATTAGAAGTTTTACGAGGAATCCCTTTCAGAAGATGCTCTATAGAATTCATTCCTCAGATTCACACGATATTAATAACACAAATTATGATATTTAACTAGAATTCTTTTTTCAACAAATTTAATCGTAGCACCTGTTTGCGTCGCATTTTACGCTTTTACGATCAAAACCAGCCTGCGATCATTAATTCGATCTTTAAGCCTGAAATATTTACACTTGCTGCTTTCCTTAAACTCCAAGAAGTAGAACAGAGATGATTACTAAAATTAAATCATTGCTGTTCGTGAATTTTCAAGGATACCTCGGAACGAGAAACTTTCTTGGTTGATCGATAACAAGATCGATTATGCGAGCATTATGCTTGTATTTAACGAACTCGACGATTTGTTATTCATGCTCCGTTGTGACGTTCCAGATATCTTGTAGCAACAAACTTCCTATGCAAACAGCCTGAGAGAGCGAGAGAGAGCGAGAGAGAGAGAGAGAGAGAGAGAGAGCAAGAGCGAATCAGTAATGGTAACGCAAAGAGTTGATAATGGCGAAAAGCGGAAGCAAGAATGAAGCACTTCCGAATAACAAGGCTGCCATTGAGTAGCGCCAGCTGGAAAAGGACTGCGCTTTTCCAAATGGTAGAATGAGGAAGAAGAAACGAAAGTATACAGTAAGAAGAGCTGAAACGTCAAGTCTAGGTGGTAGACGTCACCCTTGAGTATATTGCGACGTGTATTTTTAGCGACTAGGATCTAGTAGGCCACCGATCCGCTTTCCATGTCTCTTTTTCCTCACCTCGACCGCGTTTTCACGTATGTGTGTGTGCTTGTGTGCGTGTGTGTGTACGTGTGTGTGTATGCGCGCGCGCGTGTCTGCCCTCGTGGGCCGGTATATAATGCACGAACAGCATAATGTGCGCGCGCTCACATTCTACGTGCACGTCGATAAATATACTTACTTCGCCGAATGTTTGCGAGAACTCGAGCCGATAGATACGAGCGAAATTACTTCGATAACCGCAAAAATTTAGGAAGAGAGCTGAGGATGCTCTGTGAGAGCTCTCTTAAAATCTAATTTTTTCGCGAATATTATCAATGAATTTTATACTTGCGAGAAAGTGAATAGTAATTAACATTCAAAGAAATGATTGTTGAGCGGAAAAACATTCTGAAAGTAATCCGATAATCGATTTAAGATCGTACAGGATGGATTTATAGTACGATTCGAGGAATTTAAGAAAGAAGGTGGAATAATCGATCGAATTAGTTATCGATCTTTCACGATGAAAATCTGATTGTCCTGTTAAGAGTACAACAGGTGAGCGTAGACGATGATATCGTGAACGGAGGTATAATTTCGGAAATTCAATTTCCTTGGCACAAGTCGTACGATTTGCTTTATTGGCTAGCATGTTCGATGTGTGCACGTTCGATCTGGGAAATTGGCAGTCCGCTGAGGAAGTCGAATTTAATTGATTCTATGGATGGATATTGGTGTTTTCGGCATAAGACGAGATGTCAGCAAATTATATTAGAGACGGTAATTCGGTGTAATTTTAAAATTCGTGAGATGAAACAGAAGTTATAGATTGTTAAATTAGTCCTCGTAAAAGCATCTTTTATTACCAAGTTCGAGATTTAATGAATATACATTGGTTAAAGGCAACACGGTTTTCCAGGATATAGTTGGTTCAAGCGATTTCCTCTATTTGTGTAGGAAGAAGAAGAAGAAGAAAAAAAAAGGAGGAGATGTAGAGAGAAAGAGGTGGATGCTAATTCGATCGGAGTTAAATCGGTTTGACGTAGGTAACTGGCTGCAAATTTTTCTGTGGTGCACTCATGGAAGCTCATGGGAGAATTTCCAGCTCGTTCTCCGGGAAAAATGGAAAATTCTGTCACGGAAAAAATTACCATAAAGACTAAAGTGGAAATACGTTATTCAAATAACTTAGCCAGAATTTATGACTTTCGGCGTTAACGTTCGTTAATCGTACGAATTCTTTAGGTTTTCGTCGTGAAAGAAAGATGAAGATTCGCTTATCCATTCTTCGCGAAGGATTTTTTTTCAGAGCTATACCTTTAATCAAGCTTCGAGAAAAGGAAATGTGCTTTATTCGCTTTAATAGATATCAAAAGATAAATTACGGGCAAGCCGAAATTTCAAAGTGGTTAGCGTGCACCCATGCTGATCTCGTCTACGAAGAGACATTAGATATCGATAATCGATAGTACTCGTGTACTTGTTACCAATATTAGCATATACCAGCTCTCAACGGTATAAGGACATTCGCATAATAATGACTACGGTGTTCGGGAAATGGGGAAAAGCGAATGACAGGCGTAACAGGTGATATGACCGCATGAAATGCAGACGGAAGTGCATCGATCCATATTATAGTGAACCACAGCCGATTTTCCAATTGCATTCACATCAGCTGGCCGACTTGGATCGAATACGACGACCTCCGACTTCTGCCATTGGAAATCTGCTTTTCCTTTAGGAAATCGAAACGGAGAGAAAGAATTCGTCGATGTTTCATTGAAAATTATTACTCTTCGACTTTAACGCTTCGAAACGATGAAAACTTTTGAACGAGCTAAGACGAATGCCATCTGGTATTTGGTCGCGGGAAAAGTCCTAGGAGCAAGTTCAAACGCGACGATACGCGAAAGAAATCGAGGCAAACTTGATCGAAATATTGTATTTTGAATTTGATACGATGTGACATAAAGGAAAATACTTTTTATGATCCTTTCCCGAGTAAAGAGAAGATTGGAAGATCCCAATATGATCGACACGGGTGTTCTATTTTCTGCTCGCTTTGGAAAGATATAAACAGGTTGTTCTTTTAATAAACGTACACATAAAACTGTCTTCTTCAGACTTCTCTTTCGACGAGGGAGAAAACGAGAGAGAAAGAAAATTCTATCTTAATTCGAACTTCTGACCTATAATTAGATTTCTCTCAGCGTAAACACAATTTCACATTTCCGAGAAATAAATCGCCGTCTCTGTGGAATCAGTAATGGATTGACGATAACGCGTCCTTCTATTTTTCATTCGATTTCTAAGTTCACTTGATGAGAGGAAACCAGATGAAAGATGAATTAAACAAGCGGAATGACTCTTACATCGTTAACAAGATCGTATAGGAGATGATTTAGTGCCTTCAAATTTGTCTCATTCTAAGAATATAAATGTGGAGTCTACATGACCCGACGAATGTAAAGTTTCGTAAATGATAAAAAATATCGAAAATTTTATAGGAAAAGAGATTAATTAAAACGTTAAATTTTCCTTGACCTCCGGTAAAAGATTCAACGAAAGGAAGCTCTTAGAAAAGATGAACCACGTATTTCTACGTTTACATTTTTAACGAGAACAAGAGACAATTTTCTTCGAATTTATAGTCAAACGAAACGAGCAATGAGACAATCTAATTTTCCAAACGGAAATGTCATGGAATTTCAAGTACATCTTTTTGTTCATTAGTTGAATAAATTTACCTTTACGAAGTTAACCAGTTATTTATACAATACACTAATTTTCTTGTTTCTTAATATAATAAAAAATAATTCCCGAACATATCCATATTATGCAGATGTCACGAAACCATTGATTAAATTCGATAACGAATATCCTATTATTATTCTCATTTTTTGTAATTTATTGCAAAAATTCACAAGGAGAAACGGACTCTCAATGGGTTACAATGGTTATAAGGTAGATGTTTAAAAAGTAGAGAATGCCATCGTGAATCCGGCTAAATATCAGAGACCGATCTATATTCGCCTTTTTAATGGCCTACGTCGAAATTGAAAAGCGTCGAAGGAAATCAGATCTGCCTCCGTCCATACTTGACCCGATTCTTATAAAAGCTTATAATCATTGTTAGCAAGGGAATGGAGAATAGAGGCGAGACGTTATAATCAAACGTTTTCACCGAACGAGTTCTCTGTCTTATCCGTGTTAAATACGAGTTCACTGGCGACGCTGGCCCGCTAACAACGAAAAAGTTTCTCGGAAGTTAAACGCTTTATAATCGAAGTTTCCGAGAGTAAACGAAAAGTTGACAAATTTACGGACCATGACGCAGTTCAGCCGAGTCAAGCTATAAAACTGTCTCTCATTTCCAATGTCGATTGTCTTATGTAGGTACATCGTCCGCACAAAGGCAAGGAATAAAAATTTCGCAGTGCCTTTAAAATTCTTGATTATATTTAGAAATGAAGATATGCGTGGATCGAAAGATCGACGGACACGTTATGTCGAGGGAAAATATAATGAACCTAGTCGATAAAAGTTTTCGGACAAAGGATCGTGTCTTTGTTCTCTCAACAAATGCGGGATTGAACTTTTGTAGAAAGTGTAATCATTTGTTGTTAGCAAGAACAATAAAAAAGATCACTCGTTTGTGTATAATCAACGATCGTGAATTCCGGATAATAACGATGAGTTTTACACCGGAGATGAATCTTCAAGAGTTACCTTGAATTCATCGAAGCTTCTCGTTTACTTTTATCGTCGTTATTTGATAGGTTCTTTTAACTCGTAAAAAAAATGTTAACGATCCTGACCTGCCTTACTCAACAACTTATTCCTATTTTTGCCTCTCGGATATCGAGAGTTCCTATAATTAGAGATATTACGGAAACGTAGTAGACGAACTGCAAAAAGTTTCGACAATATTTATTATGACTCGATTCGTCTGCGTAAATAAAATCCTCGATAGGCTATGTTATCTTTTCAAATTGTCTCTAAAGAAAAAAGAGAGAAAAAAATAAAAAAAAAAAAAAAAAAAATAATTCGTTTTGTCCAACATGACAATATTGACACTGATATATAACTTTCGAGATTTATTGATTAGTTTTGAATAACAAATAATATCTATAAAAGTTTATGTAATTCCATGGAGAACACCTGTTACAGCATAAGACATATGAACTATAATGACCTAGTTGAAAAGCCTCTAAAGATTAATGATCCTAGTTTAGGGGAGTGAAAATCAATAGGGACAATGTGCTACAACGGTGAACGTAGACTCGAAATATTAATGTGATTAAAGTATTGAACAAAAAACTGTAAGTCGTTTTTGAATGTGCAATAAACTTAATGAATAATTAAATACAATCACGGAGCACATCGTTTTAACGAGAGCAAAGGAAAGTTCGTACGTCGAGAACTACGTTTTACAGAGCAAATAAATTATTTTTACGTTGTGACAGGAAAAAAGCTAAAAAGCACACTGATCCTCCCATTAATATTTTTTTACGAAAAATTCACGCTCCTCTATCCTGCACTCATTGCAACTGCATTTATTTCCCTTGCGTAATATTTCATATGCACTTTTTCTCAGGCAACGCGATCATCGAGCTGCTGCTAGAAAATGCATTATTCCCTCCCACGTTATTAATATTTTATCTTTGTGAAAAAACGATCGTCCTCTCATATTCCAAACGTTGAAAAATGTCGACGGGCTAAGGCAAGGTAATACTTTATCCGGGTCGACTTTACATTCTCAAGTTGGTATTACAAAATGCATGCACACTCACAAGAAAAGCTACACGTTTTATCCGTCGGGTCGAATTGTTTCTATTGAAAGATGATAATTCTCATTGGAGAAAAAAGACTTGATAAAACAATAACACGCACTTTAAAGTGAACGTACTAAAGGATAGAATAGAAACTGTGTCGAGGAAATTCACAGAAATTCTTTTGCTTTAAACGACGAAGAGTTTCGACGTGATGACACGAGGGATATCGAACTCGACACACTTCGTAGACACTTTTCGCACAAGAGAGAGAGAGAGAGAGAGAGAGAGAGAGAGAGAGAGAGAGAGAGAGAGAGGGAAGGAGGGAGGGTGGGAGAGAGACCAGGAGGTGGAAAACGTAGAGACGAGGAAAGCAAGTGGTTGGTTTGAAAAAGCTTCTCGAAGTGAGGAAAGCACAGGAGTGCCGACCTCGAAGCGGTTCTACCACGGAAATCCGACGGCCGACTGGAGGATTCGCAGACGTGCGCCTTTAATTTAGAGGCGTGGAGCGCTCTCAACCACGCTGCATGTACGCCGTTTGTACCTGCGATGTGTATGTGCACATACTGAGATCACAATGTAAAACCACCGAAATGGTAGGTACTACTTTCGCACCAAATTTTTATTCTCTTTTTCTTTCCGTCTCTTCGTTTAAAGAAAGAACTTTATCGTACTGCAGCGGAAGCCTGTTAATTGGCCAACAAAGTCTTTCCTTTTTGTCCTTTATCTGGTCCTTTTCTGGAACGCGACGTTTCAACAAAAAGTGTCGACTCTCAAAACCACTTTGAAAGTACAAAAGTACTTAGAGAGAGAGAGAGAGAGAGAGAGAGAGAGAGAGAGAGAGAGAGCTATTGTTTCCTTGACTCCTTCAATTCGTTCAACTTATTAGACCCTCACGTGTGACTTATCTGAAGATCACGAAGGAAATGATTTTTCTTCTTGATTCAGTAGTAATACATCTAATCCATTGGACGGTAGATGGTGTCGCTACCTCGTTCAGACTGAATAAAAGCGAACGAGTCGTCTCCTCTATCGACGAATCGCGAGAACCTCAAGGACAACTGGTATTGGAAGATTGACGTTGCAGTTTCATCTCGGCCGATGTTTTCCTCCGGGACGGTTTAAATGTTTTATGAAGTTGGAGCAATCATTCTGATGCTTTTTAAATGAATTCCTTGTTCATGTTCCCAATCCGTGAGCTTTCTTTCGTAAGAGGAGGATCGATGACTAAGCTCTCAAATATATTTTTACCGTGGAGCTTTTTTTTTCAACTTTACAATCGAAAAAAATTGTTGGATTTTTCTGATATAGGATTTCGATATTTCAGAAATGAAGCGTCCAACAGTTTGGTCGTTCGAGTAACGTTAGAAGTGTAAGCGTGGTAAGTTATATAGGGAAAGTTTTGGTCTGTCGGAAACTTCTTGATGAAACATTCGTTATTCGTGAGTCACAATTAATTTTCAATCAATTATGTATCTTATACAAAGTGGCAAGAAAATTTTTGATGAATTTTGAATTTGACTAAATGAGTAGTTCGTAGAGCTTTCGCATGTTAAAAATTTGAAGAAAAGTAAGAGTATTTATGATCTCGTTATCGATAAGCTTACCCATGTCGTCGATGATCGGTGCCATTCTGAGGGTGACACCGACCAGAAGCAAGGACATAGCCAAAAGTAGGCAAGCCGTGGCAACTATCGTCCACCTCGCACGAGGTGGTAGTTCCTCCGGATCAACAATTTCTTCCTCGGGTCCAACGGACTCGATTCGCCGTCGCTTTCGCTTCCGCTTTTTTCGTGGCCTGTGATAAGTCTCTCTGGGCTCCTCGATCTTTTCAGGACCGCTCAGAGTTTCTTCCTCTTCCAACTCGTCGGCTATGTTCAAAGCCAAGTAGTCCTCGTCCTCGTCGTAGTGAATCTTCCTGCGAACACGCGTTACTTAAAACTACGCTCGTATCGAAAGAAACGAGTTAAGCCAGAGGCGAATCATAGTTCTCTTATAACACTCTTATAGCGTCTCTTTACTTAGTTCTATATCCTTTACTTAGTTCTATCTCCCATCCTTTGAATGAGAAGCCCCAGACCCTTTTACACCCTCTTAATTAAAGCTTGCCCTCGTTCTTAGATCTTCTCACGAATGAGAAATGATAAGCCATTTTCATGGTCTTCACCGGCATTATTGTGAAGACTAAGGGAAAGACGAATGATGTACGAGTACCACCATCGATCAGAATGTGTCTGCATTGTTCGACAGGTTAATGTTTACTCCTGTCGTTTCAGTAGACGAGAAGGAGGAATCGAATGATCTATTGTTAGAACGTTAGCTTATATTTAGCTCGTGGATGAGATTTTCTAGCATCTGATCTTGGACTTTGTCCGATCTATTTCTGGAATATTCATCTGTAACGTAACGATCCTCACGTATTTATGTCATTCTAACAAGAAGTGACATTTCAATTTGCGAAATTCACATTGTAGCATTACTCTCGCAATCCTTTATATGCCATTACAAATGACAAAGAGCAGCAGGCAAGTCGTACATAATAATCATTCGACGTTCTGCATAGGACGATTCTAGTAAAACAAGACACGTAAAGGTCATGATACGCTTTAAAAACTACAATATGAAAGGCGATGACGTCCGTTATCAAGCGCAATGCGGTCGTTTCCTACGACAAATGATGCATTATGCGATGTTACCATGTCATGATTTTACGACTAGCGAAGGGATAACGATCTTTTTGTAAAACGATACTAGAAAAAGAATCTATATAGAGCTTACATAAATTATAGTTAACATTATACTTTGCTTGCATAATTGATTCGTGATTCGTTGAATATTCCGGAAACGAGAATAAAAAAAAAAAAAAAGAAAAAAAAAAAGAAAAAAAAAGAAAGAAAAGAAAAAAACATCGAAAAATGAAAGAAAAATTAATGGTACTAAATAGAAAAATTCTCATGAACATTTTCAGCCGACCCAGATTTGACTTTGTCGACAATGGCGAGGGTTAAGAATCGCTACTGTAGAAACTACGTCAAGTGGTACGGGTCGACGTAGAGTCAGACAAAGAAATACAGCCCAGATAGCTAGTATTTTCTACGATAACCTCGTACTATACATGCATAATTTAATCGATCTTTTTCATTACGTTGTACATACTGCAACCATATCACTTCAGTTGAAAATTTCTTTCTTTTCTTTCTAACAAAGACTGTTACTTTCATCAATTTCTTATAACATAATTCGACAGAAATTGATGGTAATAACCGAGGAAATCGAATCCTATAAACAATTGAAATTTAATCAAAGAACGATCGATTAGAAAATGGGAAATTGCCTTTTCGAGTGCAATTAATTTTTTATCGAGTTTCGAGAAAGAATTTCATTCCATTCGTTCGTCAGCGCTACAGATGGTGCTTTATAAAAAGAAAGAAAAGGAAGGAAGAATGAAAGAAAAATAGATAGGAGCCGAGTTCTACATCAAAGCGCTTTTAACAGGAACGGCGAGTGATTCGGTTTAAAATTGAGCCGGACAACGAAGAATAGCGCGCCGTTCGGGCGTTTGAGCTCATACGTCACGAGTATAAAGGTCGCTACTTGCTATCTCTCTCTTTCCACCGATAGAGAAAAGTTAGAGAACGTTTCACGGATGAAAAGCGTCGAAGAGAGAAGACCGAGCTCGATGATGTCCTCGTCGTGATCATCATCGGACCATCCATCCCTCCAAGTACCTCTTGCACCCTCTTCTACCTCTCATCCTTCAAAGCTAGCTATCTCTTTCCGAGCGGCGTAGTTTCATTACACGGTCGAACAAGGTTCCTCCTTTATTCGGAGGATCGTTCAGCTTCCCGACCGAAACATCATCATTCGAAACTGACTGCGAAGATGAGCATCGACGAACTTTTCCAGCCATGCATGACCCACTTTTTAAAAGGCATCCTTGTTTCTTCGAAATGCTCGGAGATTTATACTTAAGGTAGACTTATAGAAAGGAAGATGTCTAATGCAAAGGAGAGTATGTTTGTTTTTTTCAAACTCGGCGAGTCATTAAAAAAGTGTCAAAGAGCTATAGCGAATCCGCATCGTGTTCGTTGACTTAACGTGAATGGAACATACCGGAGCTACATTAGCAGACCTTTTCAAAAGCGGTCCGGGGAAAAATAAGGAGGAGCGAACGCGTTGTAGACTTACAATTGAGCTGTGCTTTGGGAAAAGTAGCAGGCACTTCGGTGCAGCCGCGGATACTCGCAGGAGTCGCTAAGAGCCTCTCTTGTCCTTTCAAAATTTATCAATGCCAGATCTTGTTCGCCGTTCATGTCAAGGAGTTCGAGACGCGCTTCGAGACCGGCTTGAATATCGGCACTTTGAAGAACACGAGGACTCTTCGAATGCCTGCGTTTCTTCCGTGGACTTCGTGGACTCTCCGAAGCTCTTCGTCTTCCTTTACCTAAAAACAAAAAGCGATCGAATTCCATTTTTATTTCTCATCGAAATTATCATTTTTACGGCGGGACACGATTTTATTTATTCGAAAATTCAGGTGGCCCAAATTATCTATCGATTTACATCGTCGCGAAATCGAAAGGACACGGACAACCTAACTAATACTCGTTCGTTCGCATTTATATTGAACACAATCGATTAAGCGTTAATTAAAATCGATTAGACGTTAATTAAAAGGGAGAGGAAGTACGCCATCGATATCATAAACTACTGTGGGTATTTTTAATTCACCGAATTCCATCGCGTGAACGTCATTAATGAATTTCTGTTAATTATCATTTTGCCGATGAATAACGAAAGAAGCATTTACGTTCTTTAGATCGTTTAAAAAATACACACGTAAGGCCTATTAACGCGACAGTGAACAATTTTATAAAAACGATGATTTGTTAATAAATCGTTTACTAATAAACGGAGAAATGAAAAATATTTACTCCGTTTCCAATGGTTAAATCCGCAGAATTTCACGAGCGGTATCCAGTGACTAGAGGGTAGGATAAGTTAACGGAGTGGTTGCGCGATCGAATATCAACTTCATAGCTGGCTTCCCGCATAGGATACGCATGTAAATTTCATGCAATTGATTAACTTTGGTACTGACGTGTCTCCTAGCGTAGTAGCTTATCAAAGAGAACGAGAGAGCGAGAGCGAGGGAGAGAGAGAGAGAGAGAGAGAGACAGAGAGGGGGGGGGGAGTTTCATACGCCAGCTTTTGAGGTGAAAATTAGTACAACGATTGAATGCATATATATCCTATATCACGTTTCTACCCATGTTTTTTTATCTTTGTTACATTGCATGTGTTATGAGAACTCTCTCTCGCTTCGATTGTCGATCGACTCGTACAAGTTTCTATTTTGCTTATTTTTACTAAAGACTTGATACCCAGTACACGACTATTTTTATACTGTTACTTGATACTTTTGCTGAAAAAGTACGTAGTAAAAGGTCCTCAAACTTTCTTACGTGCTATTTCTGGTTAATCGTATTGATCTTTCTTCCAATGAAAATTCCTTTAACGTAATTTTGATTCTTCTGTACGGTATTACAAACGTTTGTTTCTTCAAACTCTTTCCTCGCACGTACTTACGAGATACGTATTACGAGATTAAAACTCGTAATACGTATTTCAGAGAAATGTGGATTCTTCTTGTAGGAAGAAGACTCACCATGATGTGATTTGTGTTGATGATGAGTCATTGAATCATCGATGTAATCGCAAGGAGCTGAATCGTGTCGTCTACGGCGATGATGATGGTGGTGGGGATGATGATGATGGTGATGATGACTCTTCCTTCTATGTTGGTGATGGTGTTGATGATGATGGTTCAGCGACGAGGAGGCCGTGGAGGTCGAGGTTAATCTCGGACGACGCGGACTGGTTGGTGCACTGCCTGAACGTCTGCCGAGCGTCGATGATGCCTTCATCGCCTCCACCTTTGTTTCCACCAGAGCAGCGAGGACGGCTTCGAGACGTGCCACCTCCACGCCGCCACTACCATCGTTTGTTGAGACTGCCTTGTCAGCGACATCGGAAGTCGACGGCATCACCGTCATCTCTCCACCTAAATTTGGTGCATTACGCTTCTCACCCTCGATGATGACTACTTTTTAAGAAGCCGACTATTTCGTCTTTATCCTCTTTTCATCATTTCTCCCGGCGTTTCGTTATTTGTCCAAGTGACGAGCTACCAGAACGATTATGGTATTCCGCGATCGTGATAGCGATTAAATTCCTTGATATATAGGACCATTTCAGAACGTAGTCTGTTTGCCATATCCCAATAAAATAAAATGTCAATTCTACATTCCCCTGAGAGAAAATCTATCGTTCCTGAATTTTCTGTATACGTGAAAATCTGTCCCTTTTGTACGGAGCAGCCAAACGATATTATCTGATCGTGAAAATCGCTCGATCGATCGTGCATAGCACGTTCTCGGAGAGCTCGTTCCCTCGGCCACAGGATGTCATACGCGGCAGTGACGGGCAACGAATTTCCATCTCCATGATGATCGAATCGTTTTGGCGATAACGTTTGTTTCTGCCTTTTCCAACGAATTAATCGATGATGACCTCGGGCCGAAGACTCGTACCATATGGCATGGGGTTCAAACTACCTTCGAGCGCGAAACGTTCGATCAGGACTTTTTCATTTTTTATCTCGTCCTTCCACTTCTCTCGAATCTTTTTCGAAAAAAAAAAAAAAACAAACTCTTTGCAAAGAGAATTCGTCAGCGAGCTTCGTTAGTACCGTTTCTATAAGTTCGTGCTTTCCGTTATTGCTCATATAATACTCCTCATGGAAACTCTAGAGAGGTGGCTAGGAGACCTTCGGTTTTTCAATTATCGGCCTGAAATACCGATTCATCCATTCTTTACGCTTGTCAAACCAACGAAGGGAATCGAGGGTGTAGTATGTAACTCGAGTTTTTTTGATCGACCATCATACCACATGGTATATTTATGTATTACACGAAGTGAAGGCTTAAACCGAAGTTACGAGGGAGCTAGGAGAATTAGAAGCGCGCGCCGAGAAGAGACGGCGGTATATAAGCTTGTTTTTGCCCGGCCAACTTCCCTCGACCCTTCCTAGTCTCTCGCGTAACAGCTAACGACCTCGTTCCTCCTTTCTACGGGACTCGTAGCCATACCACCTTCAAGTAGCCGGACCCGGCCGAGACACCTCGTTCTCCTCCGTAATTCTCTTTGTCCTTCTGGTCGTTCGAAGGCAAGGGCCGAGGGAAGCCAGGTTACCCTAAACCACCATCAGGTGTAAGCTCGACAACACTGACTCTTTGATATTTCAAATCAACTTTGGCTAGCTCCAGCCATTTCTTCGTACGAACTCTGTTAAGACGGAAAAGGTCAAGCCTCGATAGGACAGTTCCTCGATAGTTTGCACTATCTTTTTCTAGGGGTTTTAGTTCCACTCTCAAATCGTTCTACCAAAAGCCGAGAGAAAAAGGAAGCGTGGGAGATAGCAGCCCGATTCATCTCACGTTCCGTTTTAACTTGCGTGATTGATGTTACAATGATCTTTTTCAGGAGTTCCACTGACTCCGTTTTCTTATAGCATATAAAGCGCAACAGGATCGTTTGGTGCTCTCATCGATTAGATTGCTCGTAAATCAAACCAGGCCGTTTGTCGCGATGAAAGAAGTCTTAAATCATAAAGAAAAATAAGGAAGAGTAGGAGGAGGAGGAGGAGGAGGAGGAGAATGAGGAGAAGAGAGAACTTCGATTGTCGCGGGTGGTCCTATTATTTGCCTACTCTTGCTTATATTTTTGCGATAAAAGAGACAAGGTAGATGGGAGGAGAGAAGCAAATAAAAATTTTCCTTTTGTATACAGGCTATTGACGACTCGTCAGAAATCCGGAAACTTTTCTTCTCTCCTTGATGATGTCATTTCTCTTGAGAGCGATGGTAAAGTACTTGTAAAGAAAGAAAGAAAGTTGTTCTCGCCCTTTCTCTAAAAAGTATCTTCACCGTGTTGTCTCCTGTTCGTAAAAAATTCAGGTGATGTCCGAGTAGGTTTATCTTCTTCTTGGCCGAAATTTAAAAAGCTCTCCTATTAAAGGTAATTAGAGAGAGAGAGAGAGAGAGAGAGAGAGAGAGAGAGAGAGAGAGAGAGAGAGAGAGAGAGAGAGAGAGAAGTGTCACAAGTTCGTCGATCTCGATATAAACTTTAGAAAGTCGGTCGTTTAGGGTGTGAAATGTAAAAGTATAAAAAAAGGAGGATAGAGAGAGAGAGAGAGAGAGAGAGAGAGAGAGAGAGAGAGAGAGAGAGAGAGAGAGAGAGAGAGAGAGAGTGTGTGTGGAGAAGAAAGAAACAAAGGGAGAAAAAGAACGAAATGATCGTAGGGGAGGCTTTTGAGAGAGTTGAGTGGAACGGGTCAAGAGCGTATGGCTTGAGCTAGCCCGAAAGTCGTTGTACACATTGCAGGCCACGCAAAAGTTACGGTGGGCAGTAGCTCGTGACGAAAAAAGCTTAAGAGAGGATGAGAACGAATCGTGGAAAGGTAAAGAGGAAATTCACGCGGGCGTCCTGCTCTCGAGAAGTCTTCGAAGGGTTCTCGGAAGGTCACTGCGGCGCGACGAAGCGTCACACGCGGTTTCTTCCTCTCGCATATCGCGTGAAAAACTTAACTAAATGAAATTCAAGCGAAAAGGAAGAAAGAGAAAGGTAGTCTGCAATGATCCTAAAGACACACGTAATATATTTACACGCTGTAATACGTTGTTGGTTACAACTGAATAAAGTTATCTCTATACGAAAATGAAAGTAAAGACCGTCACGCGTCACGACGAAGGGATTTGCGTGCGCGAGTACTAGCGATCGGCCGAATACTGGGGAGAGTAGCGTCGTGTAGCAGACAGGCTCGCTCGGTGGGCAGGTAGTCGCTCTGGCAGGGATGCGTTCAGTCCTTCCCCACCCCTTATACAAGCACCCCTTCCAACAACCGCTTGCCTACCATCTCTACCACCTCCACACTTCACCCTACATCGTCCACCACTACTGCCAATGCCACCACCACCACCATCACCACCTCCTCGTCATTTTCATCCACCTACCGACGCAAAGGAGGTTGCCGTCGAGCGTAAAAGAAAAGCTCTCTGCACGATCCCTCCCTCTCTCTCTCTCTCTCTCTCTCTCTCTCTCTCTCGCCAAAACCTCATTGTTTTCCTTCTGCTAGTTACTTTTCTCCCTTATCACCCTTGCCGCATACGATTTCACTAAAGATATTACTCATATTATCGTATGCATGTACGTACGTACGTATGACCGTACACGCTCGATCGATCGAAGCGGTAAAGTCGCTTCTTCGATTGCAAATGAACGAGAACTATTGTCGTCTATACGTAGCAAAACTGCATGGGATGAATATACCAACCGGATATGATTAGAATTTAAACGATCAACGCGTTACAGAAACCGTAGTGGGCTTTTACTCTCGATGGATCCGCGCCAGTTTTCAAGCTGGTCCTGAATTTTCGAGTGGTTCTTTGTTAACGATCAAAAATACTCTTTCTTCGTGACTTCTTTTTACGTCTGCACGTGTATCTATATGTATATGCAGATTACAGAGTGCTGGTACTGCGGCATTCGCATTGTTTTCACTTTGCCGTATCGTATTAATTTTGTGTACCAAGTCCTTCCGCTTTTTTCATTATTACGTTCCATGTCTTTAATTTGTTTGTATACCCCATACGAGTACATTGGATAAGGAACATTAAAATATAGGTAATGTTAATGCCCTCCTTCCTCATTTTTCTTTCTAAAATATTTTTCTCCAAATAAAAGTCTCATATATTATTGCGAAATGACAAATCGAATATTTGTATGTCTATTGAGAAGATCGTAAAAAAGGAATAGTTGTATTATTGGACCACTTCGATCCGTGGTGGCGCCCTTCTCATGATTCTCCTTGCTATATCCCAAAACTAGATTCTGGAAAATGAAATTTACATAATCCTATTATCGCTATCTATCTTACGTGGTAGCGAATAAAGAACTGTCTTGATCGACCTTCTTAAAGGATTATCTCTGTGAAACTTTTCAATATTTGCCAACGAAATCGCTCGAATGTAAAAGAAAAGTATTTGGAAAAGAAATTGTCCTTTGTAAAATCGGACAAGTTTTCAAATAAAGCGAATAGAATGAAATGGAATTTCGCGATAACGACGTCGAAGTAGAGCCGATAACAGTGTTCTCTCGCTCGAGGACATAGATTTTATGCACCACATGCAGAGTTTTACATTAAATTCTCCAGTTGAGTCGTATTCGCTGCTACGCGATCAAAAAGTTTACTAGGTAAAAACTTTTATATTGCTCTATTCTGTCTCCGATTACATTCTCTTTGCAATATTACTAGTAATCTAAAGCATTTTCAAACGATATATATCTTTTCCCTTTTTACCTGTATTTTTTTTCTATACTCGAAAATTCGCAAGACTTTTTTTTGATGGATCAATGGAACACCATTTCGTTCCACAGAAAATGGACACTTGTGAGAATCATAAAATTGCGAAATCGATATACGTTCATTCAAGGCGAAAGAGAAGAAGGACTGCATTGTGTATGTATTGCAAATCTAGTCACTATAAAATATCACGCTCAAATGTATAGACCGCAACAGGGAAAGTGATCGTATAAATTTTATCGATCGACCTGTGGCTTTTTACATGCGAACGCTTTCCATAGAAATATCTACCGTTCCAGATCTTGTCTTGAAAATGCTGTCGAGATCCACAAATTTAACGCTACCTTTCCCCGCCTTTCTGAGATAAGGAGATTAGCACCTCGATTTGATATATATATATATATATATATACATATGTGTGTGTGGGTGTATATTCTATAGACAGCGAATAAACAATTTTGTCGAGATTAGAATTTTTTTTCCAAAGATAAGCAATATTTCGGTAAACATGGAATTTCGAGAAAGTATCGACCTCTCTACGTTTCTTCAGCATTGTCTGTTCATCCGTAAAATTGCTAAAGTAATAAAAATCGATCTGAATACTTCACGTTGATGGAACGATCAGATCATAATATTTGGAAACTTCCTATTCGTGACTTATCGAAGTACTACAGGAAAACTAGAGATATTTATACAGAGATTTCATTGAATGTTCTATCGGTACTTTTGTAAACAAAGCAAATATGAATACAAGTAGTATTATTTATAGATAACAAATAGTATAACCTAGTATAATATATTTTATTATATTCAAAGTAATTGATCGTATCTTCTGATCCTAAGGAAGTGCAGGGTCCATCTCGGAATCGTCGACCTATATTAAAGAGAGAAAAGAACTCGTTAAATTCCACGCGATCCACTGAAACGAAAAGCGCAGGCGTCGAGCTTTTGAATACTTCATTTCA
Source organism: Vespa crabro (assembly GCF_910589235.1). Taxonomy (NCBI): domain Eukaryota; kingdom Metazoa; phylum Arthropoda; class Insecta; order Hymenoptera; family Vespidae; genus Vespa; species Vespa crabro. The sequence goes on along the minus strand of NC_060968.1, from coordinate 5,039,916 downwards.
TCCCTTTATACGCTGAGCTCAACTCCGAGGCATAACATCTAACCTAAGTCGGGACACCCTTCCTACGCGCGTATCAAAGGAGAAACTTTCACTCCTCACGAAATAAGGCGAATAACTTTGGTAAGGGAGAAATCAATTTGTAGAGCTCCCGGCGAAGGGCGTGGTTTTCATCCCCTGTTGGGGATGCTGGTACGATGATACATCGATATCAAATCTCCACCAAAAGCTTTACCTCTGTATGATCGTTTGTTTATCTTTCTTAAGGAGTAACGTTTGATGTTTGGAAATCAAATAGAGATAGCATCGAGATGCGTTCCTCAATGCTTATTTTACCCTACCGATTAGATATATACGTTGCTATGACTCCGAAGATAGACTGAGAAGCAGACTGAAAATATTTCAAAATAAGACTCGAGGTACATTACGCGATGTTTACTATATCGCCATAGTGGGAAGACTCTGCTCGTACTCCGATGTATTTATTATTTACGTATTTATCAACTCGGCTTATTAATAGATGTCATAGGTACGATTAGCCGTTTATCTCGATGATTCATGGAAAGGTAATGAAATTATGAAATAAAAGATTTTAAATGAATCGCATAAAGTACTCTACCTTTTCTAAAGTAAATTAATACAATTATACCTACGTTCTCTTGCATGATTTTCTTTCTATTTGTAAGATAATCGTGACGTTGTTTCTCCGGATAAGAAGATTGCAATGGTTTTGGAAAAACTGCACTCAAGGATGCACTTCGTAATTGTAAAAACAAACTTGAGCTAATTACAAAGGGCAGTGTTAAAAATGGTAAACCGATCTGGAAACGAATTGTTATTAACATAATTGCACATTCTATTGTCGAATAATACCTACTCACTTTGCCGAATATAATTCGGAGGACATATTGAAGTACCACCGTGTAGACGATCGCTACGAGAGTTGCAGCAGCAGTCTGTACGTTAATAACGAATAAATTACCTCCTAAGGCGGCACCAGTCAAGAAACAGTTGAATCCCCATAATCCCGTGAATACCTCATTGTGTGGTGCCCCAAGTTCTAAGCCTACGTAAATGAACTCATCTTTAAGCATGCGGGAGTTCAACAACGAATGTTTATTAATATCAGATGGAAATACCTGCCTGCGAGTGTACCAACAAATACACCTGCAAAAGAAAATCCGGCAGTAGCTGGGGAATAGATTAAAACTGCTAAATAAATAACAGCTCCTGTTACGACGTTGTCCACGCTGAACAATTGCGACGATGAAACGACCATTCCCCGGAACACCTGTAAAGGAAAAAATTATTGAAATATTCCGTTCACCGTTAATAATACTCTTTAAAAGTTCGATCGTTGATCGAAATGTATAAGCAATAGTAAGAGCAAAATGCATTGAAATCGAATAAAACAGAGGAGATAGTTGATCTTTACCATTCCCCAGTCGACGTTAACGTCTGTTACATTCTCCGCGATAAAACTGGCATCGTTTGTCCTTGCATCACTTGTTGCATTGTCCTCGAAACAACGAGAGTATAGAGTACAAGTAGCATCTCGAGTTTGTACACAATTGCTCATACGCCACAGTGATATCTCCTCAGCTATGCAACTTTCGTACCGCGATCAAATTGCAACCTTCGAATTAATATTTTCGAACGAAACTTTCAAGACCGTCTCGTTTTCGTCTCTATTTCTATAGATAAAATAGATAAGAAAAAATAATGTATCTCAGGTCGACGTCGCTCTGAAATCCGAGTCAAGGTAATACATCGTCAACGAAATTCTAACCGAGCTTGATCAATACCAGGGGAAAGTTATACCGCGATGTGGGGTGGTTTGGGTTTGGGTTTGGATTTTCCCTCACGAAAGCCACGTGAAATATGTATAACCTGAATTCTAAGATGAAGAGCCCTTTCTAACTAAAGGGCTCTTTGCTACGAGAGAAATTAATGTTCATGCAACGCTGTTAATAGATGATCTTTGGCCTGTCTTGATCACTGTGACGCATAGAGTAATTCAAAGTACATATACTTACTGTGCCTTTAATTTTGAACGATTCGGTGAAACCATTCTGCGTGGTAAAAACAAAAAGTAATACTAATTCTACTAGATTAAACGCCCATACCGTGCATGGAAATTTAACAGTCTCCAAAGAGCGGGCCAGATAAACACTGAAAATATTAATCATGACTCCCTGTGAATTATTCCTGATCCGTTGAAACGATTCGAAATTTTATTTCGCTCATCGACCAACAATTTTCAAAAATTATCCTCACCTGATTATGGTTCCTATGAGTATAAGTAGATAACTAAAAGCATCGAATTCACCATAAAACTTTGGTACCAAGTTGCACGACAGAGTACCAATTAAAAGTGGATTCAATACGGTCAATCCATTTTCTATAATATGTTGAGAATCTTTCATCAGCTGCAAATGAAATGTTACAGAATTTAAAGGATGAAAAAAGAGTTTGCGCATTGCAGTAGAATTCTTGTGTCCACTCGTCAGTAGTCGGTTTGTCATAACAACAAATATGATATGAATCAGGATTGAAGAAAATTACACGTTGATTTATTGCGATTTTATAAAATGCGACTATGACATGAAATATTATTTGAAAAAGTATACATATCGTGCACGTACCACGGAAAGCAAAAGGCCTAGAAAGCCGGTCGCAGCAGAAAAGGCCAAGATCTTTGGTGCCGTTGCTCCTAAAGCGATTACTATTAACAATCCACTTAGTGGATTATTAGCGAACGCGACCTAATGGATTTGAAATATATTTCGACAGATAAAGTAAGATCCAAGTGTTTACTTTTAAGTTGCGCCTTTTTAAAACGCATTTATCTACAATACTTAATCGTAATCAATACAAAATGTGCTCACTCACTTGGCCATAGCCTCTCAGCAAAGCATCCAATAATTGTAAAGGAACCCAAATTGGCTTATTCTTCTCTATCAAAAACTTTTTCCAAAGGAAAAAATCACCGATACATGCTCCCCGCGCATCCTAACATTAATATCAATTTTCTTTTTTATTATATTTCTCTCTATTTTAATTCAAATTTTATTTTTATCGTGAACTTCAGTCATTCGGTATATACGAGCAATGACGATTTTTATATTTTGTTAATTTACCTCCATGTAGGAAGCTGTACGAAGTTTTCCCTCAGACATTGTAGATTCGCACAAAGAACATCATATTCTGACAATACCTGACTCTTTTTACTCATTGCTCCACAATACCCCACCATACGAAGATAAGTATCATGATGATGATAAACATGTGTACATTGCCGGTTTTTTTTTCTTTTTTTTTTTTTTTTCAACTCGTTAACTCTTTGGCATAGATAAAAAAGAAAAATTGATTAAATTTCTCTTCGCGTAGTATTCATAAACTTCGTAAGATATAACTAAGGACTTTGAAAATATTAAATTATAATTAAAAAATTTTATATTTCTCTCGTAACGTAAGTCACATTACGAGAGAGTGACTATATTACTGAACAGATCAAACTGTTCAGTTTACTGATCTACTTTGAGGTACTGCTAATTTATCCTCGAATGAGCTCGTTGTCATAATTAGCATACGTTAAAAAAAGGAATTAACATGGTCGCTTTTTATTTATGAGGGCACAACGATTAAAATGTTTCGTGAAAATATGGCTATAATCTAATTGAAAATTGATCGATTTATATATTTCTTCTTCTTTTTTTCTTTTGTTTATACAAATTATCTTTGGGTGTATTACAAAATATGACGAAAGTATAAAAATATTCTGCAAACTTCGATTTTTATGGGATTATAGCTGTGAATTGAAAAAAATATTACGTATCTAAGACATAGTTAGGATGTACCACTAATAAAGGATCTTCCTCTTCTTCCGCATCTCCTTTGCCTTTGCTTTTTAAATCTCTTGTAGTAAGAGGTATTATAATTTGGTCCTTAACACAACAATAATGGGCATGATTAAATCAAGTAGCATTAAAATTCAATACTTTGTGAATGAGTAGACGAATACATACATGATAAGTTAATCTGTCAACAATCTTCTCGATGAAATTTTTTCGTTCTAACAATTCCTCTTCAGAATCTATTTGATCTTGTATTTGATCGAGATACCACACAACCAAATCGGACTTACGTATACCGCCTCCTTTTGCATCGTCTATAAATGAAATTCGTAATATTAACATAATTGAACTTAAGTTCACGCGTAATGGTGCCTCACCTTCATTTTCGGCACGAGTTTCTTCGCTTCGCATATAAAGGATTAACATATTTGACAAATTTTTATACTCTTCGAACGACATGGTGAGTTTCTTCTTTTGTACTTCTTGTGGTTCGTCAGTTGCTATGAAAAAATAAATTTATATTTTTTTTTGGTTGTATTATATTTTACATCAATACAATTACTAGATGATATTGCAATTACGAGGAGTAGGCATCTTGTCATCCATATCGACTTCATTCAGTGCAGCCATGAGTGGTGGTGGATCGTCTATTCTTACGCCTAATTTTTCTTCGTTGTCTACGTCTTCCAAATCAATATCTGGCTGTTCAACCGTGACAATACTTTTGTTCAACAAACGTTTCGCTTCTTTAATATGCTTTACAGTAACTTCGTCCACACACTCAAGCTTAGCTAATGCTTCTGATAATCTGACCATGCTCTCTAATTGTCTCACTGTAACTTTCCATTTTCCCGAACCGCTACCCGTTCTTTGTCTCATTGTTGTGTAACACTCCACTAACAGTTCTGCAGCTTCCTGAATATTTTGATCGATTAAGCCATCATATAATGATTTTTTTTTTTTTTTTTTTTTTAATAAAGCCTCACCTGACTTAAAACAGGCTTGAAATATTTCGCAAAGTTTATGTATCTTATAATCTCTGATTGCGTGTATATCACCTCGATATCTTGTATATTGTCACAATGTAAATCTACGATTCTTTTGGCAATAGCATTATCTACTATCTCGTTGCATTCATCTACTACAATAAAGAAAAGATCGAATCTTGACATAATAGGTGCTGTAAGTAGAATATTTTGTTGCAATGATCTTTTCCTATCGTACCGTCCACCGATAGGATTAGCCGCTGCCAGTATAGACGTTCGAGCATTTAGAGTTGCTCTCACACCTGCCTAAAAATATATTAATGTATGAACAATTAATGTACGTTCGTTATATATCTTCTGATTTACCTTAGCCAACGAAATTGTTTGCTGTTCCATAGCTTCGTGTATAGCTACTTGATCTCTAGGATCCATTTTATCAAATTCATCTATACAACAAATACCATGATCAGCAAGCATTAAAGCTCCAGCTTCTATAACAAATTCGCCAGATTCTTCATCTCTAACTACAGCAGCAGTTAAACCAGCAGCACTGGATGCTTTTCCAGATGTATAAACTGCCCTAGGAGACATATCAGTAACATTTTTAAGGAACTGTGATTTGGCAGTACTTGGATCTCCTACTATACAGCAATTGACATCTCCTCTTAATGATGTTCCTTCCTCTGTGGTCTTTGCAACTCCTCCAAAAAGCATTAACGTTATTCCCTTCTTAATTTCATCATTACCATGTATTGCAGGAAACATGCTGGTTGATAAATTTTGATAAAGATTTTTATCACGGCTCATTTCGTATATACGATTCCATTCTGCCTCAGTCATTTGCTTCTTCATCATTTCTTGAGATATTTCTTCCATTACCATTTCAGTTCCACCAAACTATAATTAAAGTAAATATTATTGTTAATTGTAACACTCAACTTTAATATCTTCCAAAAATATATAACAATCACCCTAAGACTAGTTGCTGTAATACTACAAGCAAGAAAGGCAATTTTGTATGTTAAATCTCTGACACCAAGTGCTTTAAGTCCTGTTATACCCTCATCTTGGTCACCCTGTTTATGTCTTGATCCAGGCTCTGATTTTACACCAGGTAAAGCCAATGCACCTACATCCGGTACTACTATTAATGTACCAGTAAAATCATATCTAGAATATCAAAAGTATCATTATAAATATATGTAATAATAAAGCACAAATATATTTAATATACAATTTCAAAAATACCTATCACCAGCTTGTACGCTTTCTACTGTTTCTGCTCTTAAAATAACTTCAAGAGAGCGTGGAATGCATCCTCTAGGCAGTTCTGCTTGTGTTTCCTGAATTCTTACTTTTTGAAAGTCTATGAATATGGAATTGTCTACATCTAACATAAAACGACGTCTATTACTGCAGACAGGATTGTGACAAATTGTTGGATTTGTAAACTACAAATATAAATTTCAACGATTAACTTAATGACACAAATAATACAGATGATCAAAATAATTGCTGATTTTTGGAATTTACCTTAAACTGTTGTTTTATATTTTTAATGCAACCATTGCAATCCATACATATAAAAGTGCCTAATACTAATTCTGGATGAACAGGATGCGTTCTAACTACTTGTCCAGATATACGAATGAGAGTACCTAGCTTAGAAGTATTCAATTCTCTAAGCTTTTGTCTTGTTGGAACATCGGTGAAACTCACATAACATTCTTTATCTTTGTTCAGTTCTCCTGTATCTTTTACAAAATTGGATACAGCCTGACAAAGGAATGGATATACTCTAAAAAAGAAAAAATATATATAATATATACATAATTAAGTTGCACATTTTTCAAATCCACACAGATGTATAAATTGCTTAAAAGAATAACCTGTAATATTCCTCAACTATTGTCGTAGACAATGCTTGATTATATGCATCAATATCATCAAAAGATACTTCTAAAGTACTTCGTTCTGGACTTATTAATTCCTTAGCTGCTTCTGTATACTTAGTCGTACCATCTTCCTTAAATCTAATAATTAACATAAGTACAAATCAATTTTAATAGATTTCTATTAGAAAAGTGTAAGCTTAACGAATAATATTCTTAATAATTTCGATACGATACAATTATTGCTTTTGAATCATTGTTTAACTTACTCTTCGAGGAAGTCTTGAAATAATTTTTGACATTTTAATCCTACTTCATCTGTCACACGCAGCCGACCAATTTGTGGATCTCCAATATCCATTTCGTATAATAATTAATAGCAGAAATTATTAAAATTATATCAAAACGTCTAATGTATACGACACCTCATAACTAGTTTTCGCGGGTACATAGAGTAAAAAATGGTTAGACGATCATCACGTCACTTTCTAGTAATATGTACAGAAAGTTTATTTGGATGTGCCACTAGATGGCTCCAACAAAACTTCCCTATCTTGTGAGTTTTCAATCAGAGAATGAACTTATCGACAGATGTTACGTGCTCACATAAGAATATAGCGCACTCTACATATTGATCCAATAATTACAAATGATAGATCATTAATTAGACTTCTTTCTTGCGATATATAAATAAACAATTGATAATTTCTGCGATATGCTTTATGTTCATTAAATTCAATTTCTTTTCGATATGAACTAGAGGTTTTTAATACAATCACTATGTGATTAGAGAGAAAAAGCTTTTTGTATATTTCTATTAATATGTATTAAACGTAAATAAAATTAAAATATAAATCAATAATATAATATTATTTATCGAAATATTTGTCATACATATTTTCCCACTCGAATTTATCATTTTTCAAGTGCCACTTCTCAGCTTGCATTTAATATTGTCGATATATAGCTTATTAATCGAATATTGGTAAACGTTCGACATGTTCCTTCTATAGAATAGGATCGTGTCCAAAGCCTCAATTATCGATCAATTACTTTCATATCCTGGTAATATTGTCTCGGCTTTACACATTATCTATGTTATATATATATATATATATATATATATATATATATATATATATATATATATATATATATATATATGGAAATTAGATAATGATATTCCGAATGATCGCATTCTAAAAGTTTCTTGGTATTGTTCTGAATGATATTTAAGAGGAATTGAAATTATTTGAGCGTAATAAAAATGATAACCAAATTAAAAAGCAATTACTTGTTAAATTTGACCTCCACAATTACAATGAAACATTCGACCTGATTCGAAAGCCATGTTGTCGGAACGTTAAAAGTGCAGCGAGGGTTGCATTTGGTCGAAGCCGAAAAGGGAAAGCGATGAAATCTTTCGAGTGGATAGATATGTAGCCGGTGTATGTACTTCCGGCCTTAAACAAGGCTTAGCTCTTAGCGAACGAACCGTCCTACGGTATAAATGGAACGCGAAGTGCCTACAGACGTTTTAGTTCTTTTCAAGATAGTGTCGGATGATGGGCCACGCATCCTATGAAATACTCCTCTTTTTCTCGGTAACGTATACGTGTTTCTTCTAATTCTATGCATATAAAATAATTTGATGCAGCTGTTGATGTATTTCATCTGTCAAAATCATATCTTCTTTGAGCAGTGTAAGAGTCTAAGAATGCATTCTCGATCTAAATGTCAGATCATAGTAAGATTTAAGCACTCAGTTACGTTTCTTTTTATTCTCAAACGATTCTTTGTACAAAAAAAAAAAAGAAAAGACAATAGAGTAAAATATTATTCATTATTATATTCAGTTTTGCTAGAACTTTGCAATATTTTCCTAAATGATTACGAACGTGTCCTTTTCTCGAACGGGACGATGTTAAAGCTCTTTTACTGATCTAATTCAGGTGGCGTGCATCTACATGACGTGCGGAATACTAACGACGAGCCCAACGAAATTGCCGTCCATCGTACACGGCTATCTACCCCCTCGAAGCGTTCCCGTTTCGACGAGTTCTTCAAGGAGCGTTATTTACGCCAATCACAAGTACGACGTTGTCGACGAACCTGAAGAAAATGACGATCATCGTCTAGAAGATAGCTATTTGCATTCGGGCTCAAGGCCAACTACGGTGTCTCTTTCTTTTAAGGACGAAATTCCTAAAACGTTCGATAAAGCTGAGAAAATTGTCAGGTGACGATTAAATTTGATCTTCTAATTACCAATTGTGTCAATCCTTTAATTAACGTCTTACTTAAATGTCAAGATTAATATTTTCCAATTAATTTGATGAACAGCTCAATGAATCAGAATCGCGGGAGATTCCCACCGAGGTCAGAAAAGTTTTTTGATATATCGACGAAGAGTTCAAGCTCGATTGAACGTCATCTTCTTGCTCCTGTCAGATCGCGATACAAAGTAGAGGAGGAAGCAAAGAAAGAAGAAGACTATGTCGTTAGAGAAAACACAGCTACCGATTACGAAGGATCGCCGGCTTATCTTGGGAAAAATGTAAATCCGACAAAGCCCTATCACGATTCGCAAGACATAACAAGCGCCATCAAGTTTCTGGATCGTTTCCTAAGCAGGACACTAAACGGCGATAGCTACAACAACGAGCTACATCCACCAACCAATCCTGTTTTGGCTCTGGTCCTGTCTCGATATGGACGATACGTGTCTGGCCCACGAAACCCTCGTCTATATTCATATATGGCGGTAAATAATATCCATAACAATAGGCCCTTCGGACGGTATAAGCAAGAATGCGAGGAAGAACCGAGATACGTCAGTTCGAGATAACTCTGATATTTTGTCTAGATATAGTTTCATACGAACGATGTAATTGATTTCTTTTTTTTCTTTTTTGTTTTTTCGTTTTTTTTCCCCCCCCCCCCCTATTAAAATGCCTCGAGCGACACGAGATGTTCTCTTTTTGTACCTTTTTTTATTTTTTCAAATGGATGCAATTGATGAAACCGTTTTGTAATTTACGGTTATAAATTAATGTAATTTAATAGGGTATCGTAACGAGTTCAACATCATGGATTCCCTATGTTACAAAAACGTGAATAAGCAGAATGTGCACATGTTATCTCGTACGAGTGTTCCAATATACCGCAAAAATCAGATAGAAAAATGGTTAGGATTATTACGGAAATACGATTTGATGCAACATCAAATGCAAAATCTCGAACAAATATTTTTGGCGCTCGATATCGATTATGATCTTCGCAAATACACTTTTAAAGCTTCGAGACGATAGCAGGATTTCCGGATGTATTTTTAAGGTGTTGCTCGCACGACGTGCGCCAAAGTAAACCGCTTTCATAATGGACTGCTTAAACGTTGATCCACTTGAGGGAAACGAGAGGAGAAGGGCTTCTAAAAATCTTTCCCCTTTCATACAACTATTTTTTCTATTTTTTGTCCTCTCCCTTTCCCTCCTTTTCCTTTTTGGTCAACGTTTCAGCATCGTTCTTTATTCATTTAAATTTGCCTCCGCGCATAATTCTCTTTCCTTTGAAGCCGACCCAAGTACGTTAGCCTTGGAGTAAGAGGAAGGAAAGTAAAGGTTCCTTAGATATATTAGATTTGTTATTTCTTTTTTTTTCTCTCTCTCTTTTCTCTTTCGTACGTTCAATGCTCGTAAATTTCAATTATAGATCCGAGAAAATAAAACATTTTCATTTTTGAAAATTATCAAAATATTAGTAGAGATAAAACGTGTTAAATGCGTAAGCTCAACGAGTACAATCGAGACTCGTTTTATAAAGGAAAAAGATAGTTAACGAGAATGATTCAAGTATATGAACTAAAAGTCAGGTCAGCGATAAATATTAATTATCGGTCTTGTGTCCAACACGGACGTTGGAAATAATGCGAAGATATGTGCAATCGCGTGGCCTCCAATTACATATGACGATTGGTGCAATAAATAGAACGATAACTTTGCCTTCTTACGTATAGATAACTATGGTAGATAAAGGGTATTATAAATGGGCTAGTTGGCGACGTTTTCGCAGGTCACTTAATCATCTCTAAGAAGACTCTGATGTATTCTAGCAACAAGATTGTGAACGTTAAGTGGGTCTTGATTAACGTCGTACAACTTTGTCAGAAAGAGGGAGAGAGAGAGAGAGAGAGAGAGAGAGAGAGAGAGAGAGAGAGAGAGAGAGAAGAAAAGAGAAAGTACAGTATACGATATATAATGAAAATGCGTTCTCGCGAGCGTGAAAATTGTTACCTAGCTAGATGGAAGATCGATAAGCATCCCGAAAAGTATCCCAAGAACCACGTCACGGTTTCTCGTAAATCTTTAAACACGTCGAACGCGAGATTTCGCGCTGTGAAGTAAATAAAACAGTTCTCCCATCATTATTCCCTCCGCGGAGCGTGAATTTCCCCTCGAATTTCTTTCTGCTTATGTAATTCTACGACTCCGCTTGAAAGAAACGAGGTGAGTGTGAGTAAGAAAGAGAGATCCCCGACGGGGAACAGCGGGTGAGACTGAAATTGCGACGGTGCAAGCCGCGTCTCGGGTTCGAGTCAAACCGCAATAAAAAGCAGGGAAGAAACCGGAATAAAATATGAGGAATACGTTCGCGCTATCCTTTCTGCGTCCGTAAAGAGAAAGAAAAAGATAAGAGAGAAAGGGAACGAGCTCGTTTGAGGACAAGGGATGAGAGAAAGAGAAAGAGAGAGAAAAAGTGGAGATGGTATTACTTCGATACGTTTCGAGGAAATACGCGAATGGCAAAAGATGGAGCCATTCCAACAGTAGTTTCTACGATGACAAATCCTACTGAAATTTTTTCCTAGTCCATTCAAATTTTTAACTTTCTTTTATTATTTTATTTCCCACGAATCGTGTCAATGGTCCTTTAGCCGAGTTATCGTATTGTCGATAATTGCGATGATTGTTCGTTTGACATTTAAAGACGAGCGAAAAGCATTTTCTTTTCCTCTATAGCTTTTCACATTGAAAAAAATGAGAACGACAAAGAATCCTCGTGAAAAGTTTAATCATATTTCTGGATATATTTCATGAAAAAATGTGTATTACAATGGAATATTTATTATAATCCTGTAAACTGCAAATTATATAGAAAAAACTTTTGCACCGCAAATATGAATATGAAACCTTGTAATATTTATAATTATTTCTATGAAATATTCACTCTAGTACTTTAAAATATAAATGTCAATTGAGGAAATTCAGGAGATATATATTTAGATAGTTAAGATCAATCGGGCAGAAAATTTGTAGGGAAGAAAAGTTGTAGTAAGTGGGAAACACAAAAGCAAAGGTTTTCTCTCTTTCGATGTCCCTCTGTCGATTAGGACTATGCGGGCATATTGCCAATACCGATCGACTTCGTATCAGATCGCACGCTCGTCAGTTAGCATTGAAATTTCGATTGGTTCGCATCGATGCACCTCTACCTCCTCTATCACCCTCGGAAAGCCCGAGGGAGTGAGCTCCGATTTGTCTCCGTGCCGCACGCTTTGTTTTCCTCATCGGTGCTAGTTCGGTTCACTCTCATCTCTCTTGCTTTCTCTGTCTACGTTGGTCCACCCCGGTCGTGGCTTACCAACATTTATCTATGTCCCACCTTCGTGTTCGTCTCCATCGACGAGGACCTGCGGGTGGCCTCCTGCGAGCATTCTCCGCTAAATACACATGGGGTAAGCTCAAGCCTAAACAGATTTCTCTGGCAAAACTTTCGTCCACTCGATCAACGGAGAAGGAGAAAGAAAGATAATGTTTAATGTTCAGTTTTTAAAAAGATCTCTAACATTTTTCTCTGACTCATTTCAATGGATTCATAAGACACTTTGGTTATCTTAAAGTTTCTCATATCTTATTGTTAAATGTTAAAGATACTTTGAGTAACGTGTTAAATCTGTTAGATAGAAAATCACGTCTTCTCCTTTAATCTCCTCCGTAATCCCATTGACACGTACCTACCAACGCTCTCGCTTTCCGAGTCTCTCTCCCTTTTCTCAATGAGATCAACTCACGCGATTCCCCTAATTAGTTCCATACTCGGTTTCGAACTTATGTCGAGAAAGTAGCACATGCGAGCGAACTGTATTTATCGGTCTGGATTTATTGCCCTCGATTATATTGATATTTCTAATACGAACTATTCCTGAAATGTTCATAAATTAAATCTATTTCCAGTAAATCTGTGAAGGTTCTTATTTAATCGAGGAAAAATTTAATAAAATTTCCGAGCTACTATATTTGACGTTAAATTCAACGTCGATGCGATCTCGACATTCATCTTTAGACGTCAGCGACAAGAAACGTCCATGGTTCTCTGGTGGATTTGGTTTCTCAAAGAGTAGCTCGTGACAAATAGCCGGCATATCGTCGACAGCAAGCTCGAGGTACACCTACGCGATAACAACACGAGCAACATAGAGAGACGTAGGTGTGTCCTTTCATGCGCAGCAATTTCCCTTAAACTCTCCTCTTTAAGCCACATCGCGGCGACGCTAGTGGTGGTGTATGGTGATGGGAAGGGTGGGATGGAAGGGATGCAAATAAACTCGAGATCCCACACGTGACGCGTCCGAGTAGCCACTCGCTTCTACCCAAGTCGCTCTCTCCGTTCTACGATCCGAGGCTCAATTACGAGCAGAGGAAAGGGTTACCGCTCTCTCTCTCTCTCTCTCTCTCTCTCTCTCTCTCTCTTCGCTTCACCATCGCGAACGAAATGGGAGTAGTAATACGGTTGCTACTGGCTCTGTCGCTGATGGCCCTGCTGGTGGTGGTGATACGCTGAGGTGAAACGGTTCAAGAGGCTACGGACTTCTTTCACGACTCGCTATTCACCAAAGAAGAAAAAGAAAGAAGAAGAGGGAGACCTCGAAGAAAGTGCACGCACCCGAGGCATGTAATTGCCACGGTGTTTATAATTGTTGCGCGCTCTCGTCTTTGCACGGCTGCTCTTCAATCTCCTCTCTCTTTCTCTTTCTCTTTCTCTTTCTCTTTCTCCTTCGAAGGGAACTCACGAGTTCCCTCGCGGCCCACTCCGCCGTGGGCTCTTCAACGACACGGCGAAGAGAGACGAAAAATTAGTCTGAGGATAAGCGACTTACCCTGGTCT